>NW_023994177.1:0-377500 GCF_015586225.1 Lucilia sericata | reverse complement strand
ATTAGTTAAATTAAAACTTAAGGCCTTTGTCTTAGTTGGGTTTATCTCAAGACTATTTGTACACATCCAATTAGATATTGAGTTAAGGTGAACATTCAAATTTATCTCAAAATTTTCCATATTATCGTAATTATCTGAAAACAGCAAAACAGCTGTTATTAAAAAGCGAGATACAGTCATTTAGATATATGAGAAAAAATATGGGACCCAGTACGGACCCTTGAGCTACACCAGAAGTTACATTACTAATACTAGAGTTATAACCATTGAAGAAAACGTACTGTGACCGTCCTGAAAGGTAGGAGTTTATTAATTTACATGCCGGTTTTGAAAAATTATAGTATATTCTGAGCTTATCTATAAGAGTGACATGATTTATGCGATCAAAAGCTTTCCTGAGATCTAGTGAAACTAACGTACAATTTCTCTGGCTATCAAATTTGGTTCATATTCTGTAACAGGAATAAAAGAAAACGCATTGGCAATGTCTTCAAAAACATTAGTTATTTCTTATTCGTTTAAATCACTACATTCAGAGATTTTTGAATCAACGATACCCATTTTACGTATTCTTCTCCATAACTTACTATTATCGGTTACACTGAACAAAGTTTCGCCATATTTCCGACGTGCCTTTCTGATCACAGATTTAGTTTTATTACGTAATTTGCAGTAAGTAGACCAATTTACATTATTAGGATTTCTAAGATATGTACGATAAGCGTGATCTCTTTTTGATCTGGTCTGTAAAATATCTCTCGGGTTCATCCACTTAGAATTATTTGAATTAGATAAAATGTTTGTCGTTGGTACTAAGTTATGAAGTTCTGAAGAGTAGATAATTGAAAATCAACATTGTTAGTATTGTAAATAGGAGATGTATTAAATTGAATAAAATACTCACTGATGTTCTCAAAATCCAGTCGATTGAGAGGGAAATTTAATGGATAGAAGGATGAAACTATGGTGAGATAACAAAAATGGAATTTGCATCTGGTTTTTGTAAACAACAGAAGAGTGTTGACTTAGGAGAAAGTAGTCTAGCAATGAAGTAGAATTATTAGGTAGGAAAATGTGTGTAGGTAGACAATTGTGTACACAGTGAAGCCCACATCTAGAAATTAAAGAACGTAAATTGCGTGATTTAACTATATCAAAAAGATTATAGTTAAAATCTGCTATAACAATAATATTGGTGTATTGATCAAATAAGCTATGATATATACTTTCAAATGCATTAATGTCGCCGCCGGGTAAATATACAACACCAACAATTACAGAGGTTCCATTTCCAAAAATTTCTACAAATAAAGAATCATAAACTCCATATTGTTCAGCACGAAAAACTGTGCGATAACGAAGATATGTAAAGGCAAACACCGCCTCCTCTTGCTGGGACACTATTGTAATTCGAAGTAGTATTCCCGATCATTTCTTACAGGATTATAATCAGAAAGTGTCAACGATTGGGACATTAAGTGAGGTTTAAACCAAGTTCCATAACCTCCAATGATGTCAAGTTCATTAGATATGTAAAGGCAAACACCGCCTCCTCTTGTTGGGACACTATTGTAATTCGAAGTAGTATTCCTGATACGATCATTTCTTACAGGATTATAATCGGAAAGTGTCAACGATTGGGACATTAAGTGAGGTTTAAACCAAGTTCCATAACCTCCAATGATGTCATGATAACTATTGTAGAAAAAACATTTGAATTCATCTAGTTTTGTGATGGATGCAGAGGGGCAAATACCAATATATAATATGACCAATATTCATAACTTCGGACAAGGATGAATGTTATTTGTTTAACATTGAGTTATCCCCGGCTATAGGACCAAGATTACCATTAAGAGACATCGCATTCGCGACAATACACATATATTTGAGGGAGCCAAAAAGTTACTTAATTAAATAAAAAGTTATTTGTAATTCTAAACATTTTCAATATAAAAAAGCCATCTTAATATAAAATAATAAGCTTAACGATATTTTACATTACAAAAGGAAACAATTTAGAGTGCTATATTCGTCTGTGCCGAATCTTATATACCCTTCACCATAGTGTATTTAAAAAATATGAATTTTATAAAATTTTAATTTATTTAATTTTTCATACTATATCATTACTATAGCAATAGCAAAACAAAATGAACAACAACAACACAAAAAACAATATACACAAGGCAGTAAAATTAACAGACATCCAAACATACGAAACTGAATACACCAAGAAACAAAAACAAACATACGAAACGAAATAAAAAAACAAAATACACAACGCAATGAATAAGAAGTGTTGTTGTTGCTTATTTTTTATGAAATTTTCAGAGGTTGTCTCAGATTTTTGCTTATACCTGATTTTAAATAGGAAACTTCTCGAAAGCATGTCTGATAGAATTATTGAAGATTTGGATCGCGAAGATATCTGGGGTCTTCAGAAAATTGATTTCAACAGACAGACCGACAGACAGACGGACAGACCGACAGACAGACAGGCGGACATGGCTTAATCGACTCCGCTATCTATAAGGATTCAGAATATATATACTTTATAGGGTCGGAAAATTATATTTTGGAAATTACCTTCTCACGAAGGTGAAGGGTATAAAAATACAGTATATGGATTAAGATGTAGGTGTTCAGGTATAGTTACTATTTAGTTTAAACTATTTAGTTTAAAATAGGTAATACACTCATGAAAATTGAGAGACTTTACATCTTCATTAAGCATAGTAATCTTAACAATAAGAGTTTCTTATCATTTTTCAATTTCCAACAAATTTTTAGTAATTTTTTAGCAAGGGATGAATAATTATCATTTATAACATCAGACGCTTTGAGGAATTTAGATTTATAGTATTCCGAAATAAATTTATCGCGTTTAGCTATTTGGCAAAATTTTATAAGTGTAGCACCATGTTTTTAAGTTTTTTAAGTCTGTTGAAAGACCAGTAATAATTAGGTCAGCTCTATTCAAACGATGTTGAAAACGTGGTTCTGAAGTTCCAGCTCATAAAACTTAGTCTTGTATAAGGTGTCATTACAATTAATTTGTGTATTGCAGCTTGCAACTTCATCTTTTATACCATTTAAGCTATTGGACAACTCTGTACGAACTTCATTTATGACTGAATCAACTTTGGATTTAATTTCAATTTGATCGCCTTTATGTCACTAATTGAATTTTTGAGAGTAGTAAATTCTTTTCGATTTTCTGATTTAAAGGCTACATCAGAGTTATCAGGCGGGTTATCCATACACGCTTTGCAGGTATACGCTAGATTGCGGTTTTGATCCAAAGTTGTAAATTAAGTTTTAGTTATATCTTCGCATTCAGCGTGATATCAAGTGTCGCAGGATCTACAAAGTAGGCATCGAGATCCAGATGTACTTAAATTGCAGTCACCACAAAGATTTCAGCAATATATAAAAATAGGCACTTCCAGAATTTTTTGTATGTATAATAATTTTTTATGTTGTTTTGTTATTGTTCAGCAGTTACAAAAGGAAAATAACTGAGCACATGGGATATTTTGTTTAATCTTTGAAAAGTTAATTTTAAGGAATAATAATAATGAGGAATAATTTTTTAGGAATAATTTAACACCATTATTGTAAATAGTTTTCACGGTATAATTTGTATAATTTTTAGCATGAAATATTGGGTAAATTTAATAAATTTTATTTTTTTATTAAGATGTCAAATTTTATACGTTTATCTATACATAGTGTAGCCACACTTTTCATATTTTTTATATTTAAGACAAAAAATGGGCGGACTAGCAGTAGTGAGCGGGGAACCTCCCATATGAATTAAATAAAAAAATCGGTTATCTGGAAAACAATTAGAGATAGAATGTTCAAACTTTACACGAAGAACTTTAACATCCATGTGAACATGTTTAATGCAAAACTTCGTATGTCTGAGAAACTATTAGAGCTAAAATCCTATAATTTTGCACGAACAATTTAGCATCCATGTGAATATTTGGTAATAAATCTGGGAAACATATTAGTGCTATAATCTTCAAACTTTGTACCAAAAACTTTAACGTCCATGTGAACATTTCGGAGAAAAATAGGCGGACGTTCACCAGGAGGTCTTGGATCTAGCAATAGGGGTCTTGCACCTCCCATATGAATTAAACACAACAATTAGTTTATCTCAGAAAATAGTAGAGCTAGAATCTTAAAATCTTGGACGAAGGACTTTAACACCCATGAAAACATTTGGGAGGAAATGGGGGAGGGGGATGCGTGGAACTTCTCATATGCATTAAATACATTAGGGGCGGGGTACCTCCCATATGATTTAAATACAAAAATTCGTAAATATGGGAAACTATTAGAGCTAGAATCTTAAAATTTTGCATGAAAAACTTCGACATTCATTTGAACATATGGAGAAAAATAGTGGACTTTCAATGGGGGCTTGCCACCTTCCACATATTTGGGAATATTAATATTTTTCATATATTAAATAAAATTCAATTTGACGTTTGGAAAAAAATTAAGATCTTGCCAATAGTCGGCGAGGCATCTCCCAAGATGTAGGAAGCTAGATTCTTTAGAAATCGTAAAGTGGGGTTTTAATTTATATTGTTTTTTTTGGGTAGCACTGCAGCACTGTTGAAGAACGAGAAAGTTCCAAAAAGTCCCCTTTTTATGTTCTCACTTATTCAGGGCTGTACATGCTCGATTGTGTTTTTTTTTTGTTCAATGTTATAGAAAATCCAATAAGCACCTTTTGAAGAACGAAAAAGTACCAAAAAGTTCCATCTTATAGGTTCTCATTTACTCCGGAACCTTCATGCTTAATTTTATGTTTTAAACAAATAACAACACACAGTTGCAATCGTAACGTGATGGTTTTGCCTTGCTTTGTTTTTATAGACAAGCAAATGCAAGAACAAAATTTACCGTATGATTATGTATGTTGTTGTTGTTTGTTTATTATAGAAGAATTAGACATACTTCAACATACACAGACAAGCAGACATTCCATGAGAAATCAATTAAGAATTGACCGATGGTCTTTAGATTTCTTAAATTTTTTGTTAAAACATACTCTATTAGATAAATAAGACATACCAACGTTAAATTCTCATTTTTTATGGAAATGAACTTTTTGAATCCATTTTTGATATCGTTCTCCCTGTTTGAAATTTTTTAAAAGTGCATTAATTGATTATATGAAGCTTTTTACGCAAAATATAAAAATATTATTTTGTGACGTGACATCAATTTTTGTAGAATTTTTTTAAGTGTAATATTGGGAAATTTTTAAATTTTATTAATATTTTATGCATTTAACAGAATTTAAAACTGCTTAAAATACATTGCTGATCAGAATTGGGATGCAAATACTTAAATTCTATTACAACTAATGTACACTTTTAAAAAAATGCATTTCTAAATATTTTTTAAGATAAATGCATTTTTGGTGCAAATTCATATTGGGTGCATTTTCTACATTGTTCTCCCTGTTTGACATATATTGTAAGTGCATTATTGTTAAATCTATAATTTTGTATATGAAATAAAAATGTTTATATTTTTGATGGGCATTTGATCTAACTTAAACTAAAAAATAATAATTTTCAAAATATCGCGAAAAATTATGCTTGAATATTCGTTAAAAAAATATTGATTTATGATATTTTAAAATACTGTCAACAGAGAGAATGACTTTGAAAACGCACTCAAGGTGCACTTCGGAGAATGACAAAAGTAGTAATCGTAAAGTATTGCAATCAAACATGTATGTGTATGTATCGTAGAGTGGGTCGGTCTCTATGGACAAAAAAAAAGTTGTGTCAGTCACCCCCTAGGATTAAAGATATGTTAATAACATTTCCAAAAATATAAAAAATATTTTTTTGTCACGCCTAGAAATACCGCCCTTTTTGTTTTTCATATATTACGCCGCAATTTTAAGTCCGATCGTAACATGTCATATATCAATATTTATGGCTTCACTGTAGCTATAGTTCACTCTTAGAAAATTTTTTAATTCGACGTAATATTCTATGCGCGAATTCTGATATCTCGTATCCTTCCCCAAAATCTAAAATTGTGGCTATACTGGATTAAAGTACATTGAATTATATGAACTATTTTATAGATATTTAAAAATGTTCAAGTATTTATCAACCGTTCTCACAACAAACAATTAATTTGCCAGGAAAAACAGTCGAAATTTTCTTTAAATGAACTATATAAATCCTTTTAATTTTTTCAGTTACATACCATTTCAGATCCTACTTCCTTTCAAAATAGCAGAAAGCTAACTATGTATGTATATCCAACAACAATATAGTGGTTTAGCTATGTAAACCTTGTAATCAAACTACAAGTCGCAATTTTCCAGATAATTTGATGAAAATAGGCTCAAATATTTCATTTTCCCAAAGGACAAAGTTGTTTGAAAATTGATTAAATCGGAGCTCTTAATTGTCGCTTGTCGTTATTTCCCTCTTAAACACTTCCATTATGATGAAATTCTGCATATCTAACTCCTATATGAACATAAATCCCTCCCCCAAATTTTGATAGGATCGGTCTATAATTGATCCTAGCTTCCATATATAGGCTCTTTCAGAAAATCAGTTTTTCATCAATAAATTGCTTAAAAAGTAATGGACAAATTTCAGTATAAATGCTTTATTAAAAAATAAATCACATTTTAGATATACTCATAACTGGTATCATATGGTCGGCCATTCCCGACTAATATTTTTTGTTAGTTTTTATTTCAAGAACTTCTTTAAAAATATATAACTATTTAAGAAAAGTTAATCTATCATTAAATAAATTTATTACATTAGTACAAATTTATTACAAATTACAAAATTAGTATAAACATTTTTGAAAATTGAAAAGAAACATGCAAGTAATTGTATGGTAAAAACATGAAATATTTTTATAAAGCATTAATTTTGCATAGATTTTTATAAAATAAAATGTTTAGTTTTTATGTACCTACATGATTTTGTTATTATACCCTCCACCACCATCAGTGGTGATAGAGGGTATATATAACTTCGTCATTCCGTGTGTAACACCAAGAAATATTCATCTGAGACCCAACAAAGTATATATATTCTGGGACCTTATGAAATTCTGAGTCGATTTAGCTATGTCCGTCTGTCCGTCCGTCCGTCTGTCTGTCTGTCTGTATAAAACATTCTCACGTTAACACGAAGCAACAAAAATTAACGAAATTCACCCAAAATATTTATTATTGTCCTAGGCAGTTTGGTATTGAAAATGAGCAAAATCGGTTCACACCGGGAAAAGTTATGAATCAAAATTTGAAACAACCTCGAAAAAAATAAGCATTTTTTACACATTCTGATGTAATTTTCTCGAAAACTATGAAAGATAATTCCATGAAAATCAGCACACATTTGTTTCTACACAAGAGCTTGAAATTGAAAAAAATCCTGCTGAAAATTGCCAGAATCGGTCCACAATTTCATATACCTCCCATACAAAAGTACATATTCCCGGAAAATGGGGTTTTTGTTAATAACTTCCGGTACAATGTCGAAATCTTTACAAAATTTTACAAATTAAAATCTTATGTCAATAGAATTCATTCAGAGAAAAAATTTTCTGGATCGGTCCATAATTGGACATAGCTCCCATACAAGGTCCCCTCCCGAAAATAACTTAAAGGCAAATAATTAATTTCTAAATCAAGTTATCTATATAAAATTTGGTACAAGTATTGCCCTCACATACAGAAGTATTACTGTGAAATTTTTTTTTCATCGGTCCATAATTGGTCATAGCTCCCATACAAGGTCCCCTCCCGAAAATCACTTAAACGCGCATAACTCATTACTAACATAAGACATCCATATAAAATTTGGTACAAGTATTGCCCATATGCATAGAAATATTACTGTGAAAGTTTTTTCCGATCGGTTCATAATTGGCCATAGCTCCCATACACGGTCCCCTCCCGAAAATCACTTAAACGCACATAACTCATTAACAAATTAATATATCTATATAAAATTTGGTACAAGTATTGTTCATATGCACAAAAATATTACTGTAAATTTTTTTTCCGATCGGTTCATAATTGGTCATAGCTCCCACTCAAGGTCCCCTCCCGAAAATCACTTAAACGCACATAACTCATTACTAAATTAAGATATCTACATAAAATTTGGTACAGGTATTGCTCACATGTACAGAAATATTACTGTTGAATTTTTTTTCCCGACCGGTCCATAATTGGTCATAGCTTCCATAGAAGGTCCCCTCCCGAAAATCACTTAAACGCACGTCACTCATTACTAAGTTAAAATATCCATATATAGTTCGGTACAAGTATTGCTCTCACATACAGAAATATTACTGTAAAATTTTTTTCCGATCGGTCCATAATTGGTCATAGCTCCCATACAAGGTCCCTTCCCGAAAATCACTTAAACGCGCATAACTCATTACTAAATTAAGATATCCATATAAAATTTGGTACAAGTATTGCTCATATGCTGTAAAATTTTTTTCCTATCGGTCCATCCTTGGTCATAGCTCCCATGCAAGGTTCCCTCCCGAAAATCACATAAACGCACATAACTCATTACAAAATATTGATATCCATACATTTAGCACAAATATTGCTCTTATATACATAAATTACACTATAAAATTGTTTTACGATCGGTCCATACTTGGTCATAGCTCTCATACTAGGCCCCCTCCATAAAATTACTTAAATGTACAATATTCATTACCAAATAATGATATAGATACAGAATTTTGAAATTTTTGTTTCTATATACACAATTGGTCATAGCTCCCATACAAGGTTCTCTTTCGAAAATCTCTTAAATACACATTACTCATTACCAAATAAAGCTATTGATACAAAAATTCTATTTCAAGATTTTTGCACGATCAGTTCATAACACACATTACTTATTACTAAATTACGATATAGATACAAAATTTTACTGAAATATAGCTTTCATGTCCAGAAGTTTTGCTTAAAGAATTTTTTACGAGCGGTCTATAATTGGTCATATCTCCCATACTAGCTTCTGCCCCCAAAACCGTATTTAACTAGTCGCATTATCAATTTGTGTAGAACAAAATTATATACATGTATTTTGAAAATCCTTAAATCTTTCACACACATGCATACATGCAAATTAATAAAAATCGCCAAGCGTTGGTAATGTTCAATAAATCTTGGAATTGTAATAGATTTGAGCTGTTTGAATCTAGGAATTTTTTTATTTAAGATATGAGAAAACTTATTTCTACAAATATTTGATCAATTAGAAAAGTATTAATATAAAAGTATCTGGTGGAGGGTATTTAAGATTCGGCTCAGCCGAATATAGCACTCTAACTTGTTAATTAATAAAATTAAATGCTGAATAAAATTATCTTTATTGTGTTAAGATAAGGGCAGAATGAAATTTGTGTATTGTAAATTAATTTTAAAAAATAGTTTTCGACAAAATGTAGCTACAGAGAAGCCATAAATATTGATATATTATATGTTACGATCGGACTTAAAATGGCGACGTTATATATACATAAAAAACAAAAAGGGCGGTATTTCTAGGCGTGGCAAAAAAATATTTTTTATATTTTTGGAAATGTTATTAATATATCTTTAATCGTATGTGGTGACTGCCTCAACTTTTTTTTCGACCCACCCTAATGTATCGTCAAACACAAAGCGCACAATCATATTCAGCATACTCATACCATCTTCAACTCAAATAAATATACATATAGTCGGCATTTAGTTGTGTCGTATATTCATACATTTTTCTTTTCTATACAATAGGTTTGAGGTAAGGAACATACTTGTTTTATTCAATTATTATACTTATATCTTCTTTGCAAAATGAATATAAATATAAATATCTTTTGAGAATACGTATACGTAGTATTTCACCAATACAATAGCAAATAATAAAGCAAAAATTAATGAAATGATGTGTAACTGAAATTACAGTTGTTGATTTTTCGAATAGAAATTTTATTATATTGAAATTATACAAATACTTAACTTTAAAATTATTAATAAAATTTATAAAAATATTAATTAAATTATAACTAAACAAGTGAGAGTGTTATATTCGGCTGTGCCGAATCTCATATACCCACCATCAAACCGTATGCCTTAAAAGGAATGCTAACCTATAAATATCAGGGTGATATTACTCATCAAATTAACTGAAGAGGACCTTATATGAGAGATAGGATTAATAATTGACGGTTTTTCATAATTTTTTTTAGACCAATTTTGGTTCATACAAAACATCTTTACATCGAATATCACTTCTCGACACTTTCCGCATGAAATTTGGTAGGAAGATTTTCGTTCCTATAAGTGTTTCTTATATAAAATGTCATAACTGTTCACGTATTTTTAAGTCAGCAAAGACTGTTAAAGTAGTTTTCTTATGGACCGATCCTCAATTCATTTGGTAGAGAGGTTTTAACTCGTATAAAAAATATGTGTGTCGAATTTCATCGCTTTTCTGTATTCTGTATTTTTAAGCCAGTAATGATCGTTTAAGTAATTTTTTGAAGGGCACCTTATATGGGGTGTAGAGTCAATTATGGACCGATCCACATAAAGTTTGATAGAGAGATTTTGGCTTCATTGAAACTTATGTGTGTCGAATTTCATCACTATACTCGTATTTTTAAGCAAGTAATGAGCGTTAGTCATATTCTGAAAGGGATCTTATATGGGGGTAGGGTCAATTATGGACCTATCCTTGGATCATATTTATGTCGAATTTGATCGCTATATTCGTACTTTTGAAACAGATATGTCCATTAAAGCTGTTTTTCGGGGGGCCACTTGTATGGGGCTATCCGAAAACGTGGACCGATATTGCCCATTTTCAATACCAAACAAACCTTACCTATAGAGAATATTTGTGGAAAATTTCAATTCTCTATCTCGTTCCGTTCGGACTCTATCGTGCTTTCAACAGACAGACGGACAGACATGGCTAGATCGTCTTAGAATTTAATAAGGACCCAGAATATATATACTTTTGTGGGTCTATGACCAATATTTCGATGTGTTACAAACGGAATGACAAAATCAATATACCCCCCATCTTTTTGATAGTGGGTATAAAAATATAAATAAATTAAAAAAATAAATTACCGAACATTTTTTTATAATATATTTTATATTATAAAGAATTTAAAAATATTGTACTATCTACAGTTTTTGGATCCAAACGGTTTCTTTTCTCCGTTATCGAAGTCATCTGTTACCATCACACGTTCATTGCTGTAACACTCGACTTCATCTCTTCCAGTAAGCATGCTACAGGAACAATGCCGCATCATATCCTCAATACTCGTTCTTTCGTGTGGGCATTAATGCTCTTCTTCTAGTTTACTTTTACAGACTGACTATAAGCTAACTACAATGTAATGCAGTGCTGTCCCGAAATTTTGTATTTGGCAACGTGAAGAACCGACTTTTAAAGACTAGCTACAAGCTAACTATCATATAATGCGGGAGTACCCCAAAATTATCTGGAGAGCATTTTGTTTCGACATGTTTACTCATGTTTTTTTATTATTTTTTTATAGTAAAAAAGTATTAAAAATACTGTTTTTATGTGTTTTCATTCTTATGTATTTGTAAAATTTTTTTGGAGTGTACGAGTTTTTTGCAAGTATTCTCTTGTTTACAAATTGTGTTGTTGTTTTTACAAATTGTTATTGCAATTTTTGAAACAAAGCGACATCAACCTACATTGTTGCATGCTGTTAAGCAACTGAAGATAATTTTTTGTATTTTTACGCTCTTGCTATGAGTTTTGTTTACGATCGGGTAGTGTACGTGTGAATTGCCGAAAATCTTCGTAATTTGAACAATATGAACGCGCAACGCTGATATAGAATCTCCTCATCGAGCACTATAAAAAATGTCGTCGTAGCAGTAAATTATCTCTTATAGTTTAGGAGATATTCGCATTTGAAAATTAAAATTTGAAAATTTTTACCGTCCTTACTTTCGTTTTTTGATAATAGCGGGTCCAAATAATCCCGATTTTCGCCATTTTTTTTTATTCGCTTAACAACAAGTTTATATATCAAGCAGTGAAAGAATTATGTAAAAATCATGACTGAGCCCAAAATAGGCATTTTAATTTAAAAAATTAAAAAAAGGCGATTTTTTGCCATTTTTTTGGGAAAAAAGTATCTTTTTCTTTTTAAGTTATCTAAAAAGTTTCTAAGAAGATGTATATAGAATTTATACTTTTTGGAAAGCTGACTTTACATAAAATACGATAAATGAAACAAAACCTAAAAATTTTTGACACCGAGGGGACCAGGTCCATCCAAAAAAACCCTATTTTTTATGGAAAATTCAATTTTGAGCAAAAATTCTCAAATCGCATAGTCGATATCAAATTAAAGTGACCTGTTTTATATGACCCAATATGTTCTTAATCATTTCGTAACGGGTTTCGATAACCCCGCCCCTGGTACGGATATAATAGGCAAAAAACAAAAAAATCCCATTTTTGGGATCTTTTAAAACTTTTTTGGGAATTCCGGGATTTCTAATAAGAAAATTCGAAATTTTTAATTAGTTTTGGATTTTGAGTAAAAAAATCTACCTAACTGTAAAATTTCATCAAAAAATATTCATAAATAAAATTTTTATTGCAATTTGAAAAATTTGTATCTTCGCAAAAACTGAATAAAAAACATTTTTTAATTTTTTTTTTAAAGTATTCCGCGAATTTTTTAATTTTCAAAAATTATATACAGTTTTGAAAAATAGACAAAAAATGCCTAACATGTTTTTTAAGTGACAAATTAATTAGGGAAAACTTAACATCTTTTAGAGAATTTACCTAGTACTATTATTTTCATCCATACATTTGTTAGGCATGTTTTACTACCTAATTTTTTATGAATTTTTACAGCCACTTTTTACGATTAATCTTTTATTCTTTATCCCTAAAAAAATTAACAAGTATTTATTTTATATAAAAATAGTCTTTATTTATTTTTTTTATAAATTAATATAATTTTGTAAAATAATCGGTATTCCTTATAGTAGATAAAACAGGATCAGAAGATAGAATCAGATTATTAAAAATATCTTCATTTTGAGACTGGCTAGAACACATCCTTGAGCTAAACTGATGAATATGCTTAAAGTCTCTATTCCTCGATTCTTGGGGTTCTTCTGTAAGCTCTCCTAAAGGCAGAATATTATGTTCTATGATGACCTTTCCATGACATAATATCTTCTGAACTGTGTCATTTCTTTCCAGGGATATAATTCCAAAAGTAATTTAGAAACTTTTGTAGAATACTCTGCAAATTTTGTTGCGTTCACTTTATGCTTGCTATTTATCGCCATTAGAATAATATTGACCTTTTGCAGTAAATACATATTAATTCCGGTTATTTCGGAAGTAGTTTCAAAATGTTTGAAAAAAACGTCTAGCGGTATTACCATCGTTTGTGCTTCCATATCCTGTGAGTGGTTTATCAATATTTAATCCCATCCGCTTTTTAAATTCCTCTTGAATTCGTTTTTTCTCACTGGCTCTCATTTCCATTAACTCCTTATTATTATTTGCACTTTTGTTTGCATTTTCCGGTATGCTTCTGTACTTTAAATCACATGCTAAATGTAGAAAATTTTCCAGAAATCGTATGCGAGCATGTAGGGGGGATATTCCAAATTGTAATGTTTCCTCATTTATTGACCTTTGCTTGGAAATATTCGAAAATTCTGATTTTTTATCACCACATATGTAGCAGTACCAAGTAGATGATGTTCCTGTAATGGCATTTCCAACTTTCCCATCAATCATGTAAGTTTTAAATCATAGGACATGTTAAACGAATAATTTTCTATTTCGATTGTTATAGGTTCCAAGTTTTTAATTTCTGCTTCAATACGATTTATCAAATCTTGCGTTGTTGTTTTGGATTCCTTTATATACTCAAAGCTTATTAGCCTATAAAAAGCTTTGGATCCTGGAGTCGAATTCTTCAAAATATCATCGAAACTGGTTGATGGAGAATCGCTGTCAGCATACTTTCGAATTCTTAATGGAACTAGCGCTGCCATAAATACACTTTTACACTCGGAAGATGATTCACTTGTGTTGATTTGTTTATATTCCGAGAGTGCTGATAATCCATCACATCCCCACTTACAAATGAGTTGAAGATCACAAGAATTTATTTTTTTTAGTTGGTCTGAAGAAAAGTCAGAAGCAATCCTTAAAGCAGTATTTTCGAGTAGAGCGCCGAGTCCAATAAAAGCCTTCCGATCAGTTATTTCAATAGGAGATGGTATAATGCTTTTCTTCTTTTCATTTATTTTGTCATATGATGGTAAAACATCCACTCCTTTTTCAGATAGCGCCTTTCTTAACGTTATGTAGTTATCACGACTTAATCCCAGCTGCAACATAAGCGCAATAGCTTCTTCCTCAGTGAACGTTGTATCAGATGATGGTGTGGGTATACTCTTTACAATTCTTTTCAGTCGTCTTGGTGATGCGGTTGGAAGAATATTTGCAATTTTTATGGCATCCAAAGGCTGTTTTTCTTTTCTTAACATTGCTTTAAAAGTGTCCGAAACTTCTTCGTTAGATAAGGTTTCTAGTGAAGTTGATAACCTTTTCCTCTCTGATTTTGAGCTCAAATCCTCATACTGCTTACAGGGAGCACCAACAATTGATACGCAAATAGCAACTTCTACACATTCATCCAGCCAATCAGAAATTTTCGATCGAAATTTAGCAATGGAATACCGAACACTCTTCAGTTTTATATCAACTGATTTTATAAAATTTTCAATTTTACATATATCAGTTTTATCCACTTTATTTTTATGTGCAGTTTCAATATATTTCAATAAGAAGTTGACTTTATCTTGAAAAGGAGCTGAAGAGTGTTCAAATAAAATGGAGCACAAATCATTTTTTTTTAGTACGATCGCCATGGTTAGAAAATTACAAATAATTACAAACAGATATAAACCTCTCTTATATATCAATTACAGGTACTTAAATTAAATTATTTTTTAAAGGGTTATGATATTCTACCTAATATGTCTAACGTTTCCTTATGTAATGAATTTTTCCTCAATAGGTCACTTTAATAAGCTACATATTAAAATGACCTATAGGGGTAAAAATCATTACAGTTTAAAAAATAATACCTGAACATTTTTTAATATATGTAACAAATTTAAGAGTTAACCTTATGGATGAAAATAATAGTGCTAGGTAAATTTTCTTATTAGAAATCCCGGAATTCCCAAAAAAGTTTTAAAAAATCCCAAAAATGGGATTTTTTGGTTTTTTGCATATTATATCCATACCAGGGGCGGGGTTATCGAAACCCGTTACAAAATGATTAAGAACATATTGGGTCATATAAAACATGTCACTATAATTTGATATCGACTATGCGATTTGAGAATTTTTGCTCAAAATTGAATTTTCCATAAAAAATAGGGTTTTTTTGGATGGACCTGGTCCCCTCGGTATCAAAAATTTTTAGGTTTTGTTTCATTTATCGTATTTTATGTAAAGTCATCTTTCCAAAAAGTATAAATTCTATATACATCTTCTTAGAAACTTTTTAGATAACTTAAAAAGAAAAAGATACTTTTTTCCCAAAAAATGGCAAAAAAATCGCCTTTTTTTAATTTTTTAAATTAAAATGCCTATAACTTTGGACTCAGTCATGATTTTTACATAATTCTTTCACTGCTTGATATATAAACTTGTTGTTAAGCGAATAAAAAAAATGGCGAAAATCGGGAATATTTGGACTCGCTATTATCAAAAAACTAAAGTAAGGACGGTAAAAATTTTAAAATTTTAATTTTCAAATGCGAATATCTCCTAAACTATAAGAGATAATTTACTGCTACGACGACATTTTTTATAGTGCTCGATGAGGAGATTCTATATCAGCGTTGCGCGTTCATATTGTTCAAATTACGAAGATTTTCGGCAATTCACACGTACATTACCCGTAAACAAAACTCATAGCAAGAGCGTAAAAATACAAAAAATTATCTTCAGTTGCTTAACAACATGCAACAATGTAGGTTGATGTCGCTTTGTTTCAAAAATTGCAATAACAATTTGTAAAAACAACAACACAATTTGTAAACTAGAGAATTACTTGCAAAAAACTCGTACACTCCAAAAAAATTTTACAAATGCATAAGAATGAAAACACATAAAAACAGTATTTTTAATACTTTTTTTGCTCATTTTAAATAAAAAAGTTTATCTTTGTGAAGAAATATATATTTTTCTTTTCTTTGAATGTTTTATCTGCAAAATTTACTATTTTACTTGTTACGAAATTTGATCATAACTAGCGTAATTAGGCAATATTTTTTCTAAGTGTTTTTTAGTATTTTCTCACCACTACAATAACAGTTTCTTCGCGTCTCTCTTTCTGCACTTGGCTGTTCTATATACGAAATTTTTTTTAAATCGGAATTCAAATGAAGAAATAGGATCGTTTTAAAAATTTAACATAGCCGAGGTGTCCTAATTTGAGGACCCCCCGCCGGGCCCCTGGTTGGCCTATAAGGTCCAAATTCAAAACCTAAACTCGACAAAAACTCCTCTTAACCGTTTAGAAGTTACCGGATTATTTCCCTCTTTTTTTTCCTATACCACTGTGCATCTTTGTGCTGCTAATTTATTCCTAGCTGCAGTATATTGTTTTGGTTCTGCTATTGCCAGTAGCAAAATGAGCAACTGCCAGTTGCAATTTATTATTTTTATTATTTATTTTTTAAGCACTTATTGGTACTACATTTTGAAGGTATTTTCTATGCAATGTATACAGTGTAAAAACTTGTTAGTAAACAGTATTATATAATACATACATACATACATACATACATACATACATACATACATACATACATACATACATACATACATACATACATACATACATACATACATACATACATACATACATACATACATACATACATACATACATACATACATACATACATACATACATACATACATACATACATACATACATACATACATACATACATACATACATACATACATACATACATACATACATACATACATACATACATACATACATACATACATACATACATACATACAAACATAAAATCATGGTACAAAAACACTAAAACGGTTATTTCCCCTAAAACAATTTGTTTATCAAAAATAAACAGCAAACACAATAACGGAAAATTTTTCAACATTCTAGAATAACAAATACAATACAACGTGCCAAAGAGAAGCGCGAAAACATTGGGTTAATTTCTGGTTATTATAAAAACAAACAAAGTAAAAAAGCACAGCAAATCACAAAGAAAACCTGAAACATGTATTGAATATAAAATATAAAGAGCCGCCATTTTGTAAGAAATACGATAAATTGCAACTGACAGTTGCTCATTTTGCTACTGGCAGTAGTAGAACCAACACAATTTATTGCACAATTTTTCTATGGCAATAGTAGTTCGACTGTTGTGTGCGTGTGCTGCTAAAACAGATAAATATATTTTGATTGTTTTGAAATATTTTGCGCCTGCTAACAAAAATTGCAAACAGAACAAATATTTCTAGTAGTAAATTGATGGAAAAATTTTAAAGTTTTATATTTATTGCATAGTCGTACAAAAGAAATCTTGTGATATTGCTGCATATTTAAACGCTGATTTTGAGCAGTCTTAAATTTTGTTAAATGCATAAAATATCAATAAAAGGTTTAAATTTCCCAATATAAAACATTTAAAAAAATCTAAAAAAAATAGCACGTCACAAAAAAAATATTTTTATATATTGCATAAAAAGCTTCAAATAATCGACTTATGAATTTTTAAAACTTTTTCAACAGGGAGAATGATTTCAAAAATGCATTTAAAAAGTGCGTTGCCATAAAATATGCACTATCTTAAACTTTTTAGTATAGAAATTATATTATTATTATATTATATTATGTGTTTTAAATCAACAAAATCCGATGTAAACTCTCAAAGATATGAAGCTTCAAATTGTATACCTTATTAATTTTTTGTAGTTTTCGAACAAATTAAAACCGCCACAAAAATCGCTTTTCTTGAAATTTTTCAAAATAAACAAGTAAGAGTGTTATATTCGGCTGTGCCGAATCTTGTATACCCACCATCAAAACATTGCCGAAAAGGAATGCTTCTTTATAAATAAACTCATTTTCTGAAGGGGACCTTATGGGTCAATTATGGACCCATCCTCATAAAATTTATGAAAATGATTTTAGTTCCTATAAAACTTTTTTATGTCGAATTTCATTACTATATATGCTTCTTAAGGTCAGATATGAGCACTAAAGTCATTTTCTGAAGGGGACCTTATATGGAGGGTAGGGTCAATTATGGACCGATCCTTATAAAATTTTACGAAGAGATTTACGTTCCTGTCGAATTTCACCGCTATAGATGTTTCTTTTAGACAGTTACGAGCGTTAAAGTCATTTTGTGAAGGGGACTTTATATGGGGGGTAGGGTCAATTATGGGCCTATTCTTCTAAAATGTTACAAAGAGATATATGTTCATATAAAACTTGTTGGTGCCGAATTTCGCCGATAATGATGCTTCTTTTAACCAGTTATGAGCAATAAAGTAATTTTCTGAAGGGGGCCTTATATGGGGGCTAGGCGAAATCGTGGACCGATATTGCCCATTTTCAATACCAAACAAACTGCATCAACTAAAAGTATCTATGCAAAACTTCAGCTCGCTAGCTACTTCCGTTTGGACTCTATCGTGTTTTCAACAGACAGACGGACAGACAGGCGGACGGACATGGCTAGATCGTCTTAGAATCTAATAAGGACCCAGAATATATATACTTTTAGAAATCTTAGATGGATATTTCAATGTGTTACAAACGGAATGACAAAAACAATATACACCCCATCTTTTTTGATGGTGGGTATAAAAACGGTGTTGTTTTATTTTCTATATTCCGTTAATATTTTTCCCTATAATTTTGTAGTATTATTACTAGAAGTCTGTACTCTTATAAAGTAACAAATTTGCAAAATTAATAAGTGAATTTATAAAAAATACGTCGAAACGCTTATGTACTCCAATTTGGACCTGTCAAAATAATAGCACCGCACCAATAAATTTATTTTTTGCAAAAAAGCAAAGTAGGGCATATTATTTTATTAAAACCAATTAAAATAGGTAAGCTGCTATTTGTATTATTAATTATTAAATTCGACTTTTAAGAATTATAACATTTGATTTAAAATAATAGGCTATTTTACGCACTGCAATGGATAAACACGTGAAACAATTTAAAAAACTGATTTCTAGGGGAAAACATAATCCGAATAGGAAATATTGTGGGATGTTCAAATAAAATAATTACAAATTATCATATCTTACAAATTTAAATCAAATTTGCTGGACTTTAAACCGCTAATTTTCGTTAAATGATTAGAGACATAGTGCGATAAATTAAAGTAACTCTATTTTTGTTGGAACTGGACAAAATATTTATCTGCTAAAAATTACTGAACCTATATTCAGGTGACTATGAGAACACAATTTTAATTCTTTAAAGCTCAAGCAAAGTACTATTCTTGAAAACAAGGATGTAATAAAAATGTTAGAGTATGTTAAAACCCATTTAGATTAGCTAGTTGAAAACTTTGACATTGCTATTTGAGCAGACAGGTCCAAAATTATTTTATTTTTTTGAAAGGGTTTTTTGATCTTATTTAATAAGTCCTCCGAACTCAAAAAATATTCCAAAAATATTCAAAAAGACCGCAAAATATGGCTGATTTAGTAATTCGGTATTTTGACGCTTCTATAATATAGCACCCATTACCCATATAGTATCTATCATGGAAGCATCGGAATATATTAAAATAGGTATGCAAATTATATTGCCGAATGTATTAAGGATAATAATCCTTAAAGTTAATTTGACACAAAACTACTCAAATTATGAACTCTATAAAACACACAAGTGGTACTATTATTTTGACACGCAATTTATTTATCTTTAAAAAAAAACCTAATTCTTTTCAATAAATATGAATTTATATCATTCAGTCTTTTCATTCATATATTCTTAACACATTTCTCAATATTTTAAATCAATAAACAAACACAACTTTAAAAAAATATACGTTTTTTTTAATCATTTCAAATTAGCTAAGGAAGTGGTGCTATTATTCTGACAGCAGCTGTATATGAAAAAAGTGCACATTAAATTTTTATTATTTTTTAATTTAATGTACATACAGTGTCTCACATAAGTATTCGAATTCGGTTGTACTTTGAAAAGAAACATAATTTAATAATATTTTTTGTGTGTGAAATGAATAATTAAATTTGTTATATTCACTCTTTAAAATTTGGAAAAATTACATTTACCTAAATTGATTTAACTTTTTTTTTTAAAAAAGTCCATAAAATTGCCTCACAAAAGTATTAGAATTATTCCTGTATTTCATATTTGACCATATTATACGAAACACAAAAATTGTAATCGAGTGGTTTTTTGCTTAAAATTGTGTTAACGGGTTACTATCAACCGAAATTATATATTTTTGGCCCATTTGTTCCACAATTTTGGAGCATTTGTACCATCTTTTCATGTAATATCATTAAAGTGGCGATTTTTTACCATATTTGCAATATTTTTTCCTTTTTTTTCAGAAATAAAACCAAACTTTAATATTGGGATTTAATAGACCCCTTGAGATATCTAAAAATAATAATTTTTGTTATAGTACAGATCCTGTACTTAAAAGTTCCAAGATGTATTTTTGGTATCGTTCTTCTGTTTCTAATTGAATTGTATGGATCTTAAGTCCATTTTCGTACCACTAGGGTCGATATTTTCCGACTAATATATTATAAATTTTCAATACATTATATCGGTATACAATTTCAAAACATGCCTTTACAAAACGTCATCCTATACAGTAGATTTCGGTTTTTACTATTCGAAACTTTCACGCTTATGTTGCCCATTACAATAACACTGTAAGTCAAAAATTTTGATCATAGTAATCAATATTTAAACAGATATCTATATTTTTGAGTTAGACCATAATGATATAGTGGCTTGCAGCCTGGTGGTCATTGGTATATAAAAATAATGATTCTTCCATAATGAATGGTGTTTCTTTGAGGCATGTTTTGGAGTTGTACACTTCCACAATACATTGAAAACCTAAAATATATAAAGCTGATATCTAAAAGAATATATATAAGAAAACTTTCCCTGAAAATTTTTGACCTAGTATTATGAAAATGGACTTAAATTCCAATATGTATATTGAATTAACGACAGAATAATGATATCAATAATATATCTTGGATCGTTTAAATACAGATTCTTGTAACAAAAAATACTATTTTTAGATACTCCAAGGGGTCTATTAAATCCCAATATCAAATTTTGGTTTTATCTCTGGAAAAAAAGAGAAAATACTACAAATATTGCCAAAAATCGCCATTTTAATATTATTACATAAAAAGAGGGTACAAATCCCCAAAAATTGTGGACCAAATGGGCCAAAAATATATCATTTCGGTTGATAGTAACCCCTTAAAACAATTTAAAGCATAAAAACCATTCCATTCTAAAATTTGTGTTTCGTATAATATGATCAAATATGAAATACAGGAAAAATTCGTATACTTTTGTGAAGTAATATTATGGACTTTAAAAAAAAAGCTAATTTAATTTAAGTAAATGTAAATTTTTCAAGTTTTAAAAAGCGTGATATCAAACCTAAGGACTGTCTAGACAATATAACAAATTAATTTATTTTTTTTGCACACAAAATATGTTATTAAATTTGGTTTCTTTTCATAGTTTACCAAAATTCGAATACTTATGAGAGACACTGTATATTGATACAAAATTATTTTTTAAGTTGAAAGTATTTTTATAAAATTATGTAAAGTTTAATTGTATTGGCTACATATATTCCCCCCTAGAGATGCTGCTAAGAAGGATCTCTAATGAAATCTAAATCGAGTTTTCCGAACTTGAATTGGTATTCGACTATTTCTTTGAGGAATTTGTTTTAAATTTGGAATCAATGTCATCTTTGGATCTTCTTCCAGATCCGTGTTAAAAGTCGGTTTTAATCTGTCAATATTTATAACTTTTTCGGTTCCATTTACATCCAATGTGGAAAGTTTTTGTCTTCTTTTAATGACACGGAAGGGACCTTGATATGGGGGTTGAAGGGTCTTCTCGAACAAATACAAATTTACAGTTTTCCAGATCTTGAGATACAAAAACTGTACTATTTGTTTTATGGACTGGTGTAACCGGTTTTATTGAATTCATTATACTTTTGAGAGATTTTATGAATTCATTTGTTGGCGTATTATCAGATGTTTCGACAAAAAAATCTCCGGAGTTCTGAGGGTGAACACTGAAGGTTTTCGATAAAACTTGAACGAAGACCCAACATGACAATTGGTAGGTTATCATACCAATTAGAATTGTGATACTCTTTTAAGACATCTACGCCATCTTTCGATCATGCCATTTGCAGATGGATGATACGGGGATGTACGAATTCGTTGAGCTTCCAAAATATTTAGAAGCTCTTTGAAAAGTTGGGACTCAAATTGTCGGCCTTGATCCGTGATAATTTGAGTGGTACACCAAATCTGGAAATCCAATCTTTGTAAAAAGCTTCGGCTACAGTTATGGCTTTGCAATCTTCTAGTGGTCCGACCAGATCTATATTGATATGGCAGAATCGCTCCGTTGGAGTGTGGTATGAAGACATTTCGCTACGTGTATGTCTGGAAATTTTTGATCGTTGACAGTTAACGCAAGTTTTGACCAAATCTTTTATATTCTTACTCATATTTGGCCAAACAAATCGCTTTCGTATTGCTTCATATGTTGGCGAATATCCACTGTGAGTAAGATCGTGGAATGTATGAAAAACGCTTTCACGATGGGTTTTGGGAACAAACGGTCTTACGTTCTCAGTTGAGGTATCACAATAACCTCTGGATTTTGTCAAATCCAGAGGTTGATTCTGGACTTGCTTTACCGAGATTTTGCTTGAAAGCGAACATCAACGGTTTGTGGTCTACAAATATAATGAATTTTCTTGCTTCGAGCATATGAGGATAATATTTTACTACCGTTTATATAAGCAAGAAGTGGTACTTGTGTAGTTGCTGCATTTGGAATAAATGTTCTGTAGAAATTAACCATGGCAACGAAACGACGCAGTTCTTTAACGGTCTTGGGCGTAGGGAAATTGACAGTAGAAGTCACCTTTTCAGGAACCTCTACTGCCGTTTTCTTCAACACGATGACCAAGTATATTAACTGCATTCAACAACTACTCCATATTCTTGAAGACGTTGAAATACTTGATTGAGATGTTGAACGCTTTTCGTTTTCGGAAGCAATCAGAATGTCGTCAATATAAGGGAAACAAAAGTCGAGTCCTCTAAGAACTTTATGGATAAACCGCTGGAAGGTTTGTCCAGTAATACATCGGCTCCTGTGTCCACCAGAAAGTGTTTACCAACGGTCTTATCGTACATAAAAAGGCGATTGGTTGCATTTCCCCCGTCACTATTGGCATCTAGTGACCGGGTTGTAAGTTTTCCGACTGATTGCTTACAAATGAGAATGTAGGACGACGCTTATGAGCTCTGTTTTTGAATTTACGGTGATAATAACAAATTCTACCAGAAGATGAGTTACGACTGGAACTACCATGTGATCCTCTCGATCTGCTTCTTCTGGATGTGTTGAGACTGCGTAGAGCAGAGCTGATGCTTTAGATTTGAGCTTTAATTTCAGATATTTCGCTAGCACTAGTAATTTCAGCTACGTTTGCGTTTCGTGGAATCTGTATATCACCAATCTTATCAGCCATTTTAACAAGATTATCTAAAGTTTCGGAAGATGTTGCTAAAATCGCTTGAGTTTGGGATGGTAATCTTTGTAACCACATGGTTCGCAAAAAGTCTTCTGAAACACCACCATTAGCCAAATTTTTCATCTCTCGGAGAAGTGCGCTTGGCTTTTTATCTCCGATTTGTCAATAATGTTTTGATGCGATTTTCCTCGGAAACAGAGAAATGATCAATAATGCGTTGTTTTATTTGCTTATACACATCTTTGGGAGGATTCATAACGATATCACTCACCTGACTACGTCAGCATCCAAATCAGCCAAGATGATAAAGTATTTGGTCCTTTCATTGGTAACGTTGTGTAAAGCATATTGAGCTTCAATTAGTGCAAACCAAAGAATCGGAGAATCGGATTGTCTTTCCAGATACGAGGAATTTTAATGGCAATGGATAAATTTGGGTGGGTGCATCGACAGCAGTAGGATTCTGGCCAGCGGCGGATGTTGAACATTGCTCTGCGGTAGAACGTGTTAACGGCATTTTTAATTTATTATTATTTTTAAATCTAATTATTTTTAAATCTAAAGTATATTGATACAATATTATTTTTTATGTTGAAAGTATTTTTATAAAGTTATGTAAAGTTTAATTGTATTGGCTATATATATATATATATATATATATATATATATATATACAGTGTCTCTCATAAATATTCGAATTTAGGTAAACTATGAAAAGAAACCAAATTTAATAATATATTTTGTGTGCAAAATAAATAAATAAATTTGTTATATTGTCTAGATAGTCCTAAGTTTTGATATCACGCCCCTTAAAACTTGAAAACTTTACATTTACTTAAATTAATTGTGTTTTTTTTAAAAAAAGTCCATGAAACTACTTCACAAAAGTATGCGAATTTTTCCCGTATTTCATATTTTATCATATTATACGATACACAAATTTTAGAATCGCATGGTTTTATGCTTAATATTGTTTTGAGGGGTTACTATCAACCGCATGGATATATTTTTGACCCATTTGGTCCACAATTTTGGGGGATTTGTACCCTCTTTTCATGTAATATCATTAAGATGACGATTTTTGGCTATATTTGTATGTTTCTCACCCTTTTTCCAGAGATAAAACCAAAATTTAATATTGGATTTTAATAGAACCCATAGGGTATCTAAAAATAATATTTTTTGTTATAGGGATCTGTACTTAAACGTTCCAAGATGTATTTTTGGTATCGTTTTTCAGTTTCTAATTGAATTATCTGGATCATAAGTCCCTTTTCGTACCTCTAGGGACGATATTTTCCGACAAAGTTGTCTAGTGTATATTCATGTACATATTGGCACTAATGTAATTTAAATTTTCAATATATTATAGCGGTATACAACCCCAAAACATGCCTTAACATAACGTCATCCTATATAGTAGATTTCAGTTTTTACTACTCGTAACTTTCACGCTTATGTAGCCCGTTACAATAACACTGTAAGTCCTAAATTTTGGTTTTAATTTGATCATAGTAAATAATATTTAAACACATATCACACATTTTTGATGTGATCATAATGATATCGTGCCATGCAGCATGGAGGCCATTGGTATATAAAAATAATGATTTTACTATTTTGAATGGTGCTTCTTCGAGGCATGTTTTGGAGTTGTACACTTCCACAACACATTGAAAACTTAAAATGTATAAAAGCTGATATCTAAAAGAATATATACCAGAAAACTTTCCCCGAAAATAGTTGATCGTAGTATTATAAAAATGGACTTAAGTTCCAATATATTGAATTAGCGACAGAAGAATGATCCGAATAATTTATCTTGGAACGTTTAAATACAGATTCTTGTAACAAAAAATATTATTATTAGATACCCCAAGGGGTCTTTTAAGTCCCAATATCAAATTTTTGTTTTATATCTGGAAAAAAGGAGAAAAATTTGCAATTATGGCCAAAAATCGCCATTTTAATGATATTACATGAAAAGAGGGTACAAATTCCCCAAAATTGTGGACCAAATGGGCCAAAAATATATCCTTTCCGTGGATAGTAACCCCTTAAAACAATATTACGCATAAAAACCATTCGATTCTAAAATTTGTGTTTCGTATAATATGATCAAATATGATATACAGGAAAAATTCGTATACTTTTGTGAGGCAATTTCATGGACTTTTTTTAAAAAAGCACAATTAATTTAAGTCAATGCAAATTTTTCAAGTTTTAAAAAGCGTGATATCAAACATAAGGACTATCTAGACAATATAACAAATTAATTTATTTATTTTGCACACAAAATATATTATTAAATTTGGTTTCTTTTTATAGTTTACCCAAATTCGAATAATTATGAGAGACACTGTATATATATATATATATATATATATATATATATATATATATATATATATATATATATATATATATATATATATATATATATATATATATATATATATATATATAAATTTAAAAACTCGGTAAAGTAAACCACTTACTTTTCAATGACTACTACTTACCGTCTGCAATACTTAGAAGTACTCTAGTAATGACTTTCTTATAATCTGATATAAGAAGTACTTTATTTCCGGCTTTGTCATTTTGTTTGCACATTTCATTTAATTGCGTGTTAAGAATTGTGTTTCACAAAAAAGGAAACAAAATGCGCAATAAAATAGCTAAGCGGTGGTGCAGTGAGTAGAACATACGAATTCCCTGGTTCGTATTCTGGCTGGGTCTTTTTATTATTAAATAAAACAACTTACTATAAAACTTCTTTGTAAGAGAAATTGTAAGTACTTCTTTAACTTCCAATGACGTGTTAAAAAATGACTTAAAATGTGAAAAGAGGTTTTTTATTAGCTTTTTAACTCATTACTTTTCAATGTAAGTTTTTCCCTGTGAATCTATGATTTGTAAAGACAACAGCAATTGGAGCAACCTTTATAATAAAATAATATTATTTTTAATTTGTGTAAGTGCTTAATATTTGTGTATTTCTAAATTTTTCTTATTATATTTCAGAAATCGTGCCAAAAATATTGTCTACTTTTTAAATCAAGCCGATATGGTATAGAACGTTTAGAAATTTGTGAATCTAAAGAAGATAAAAATCCCAAAATCGTTACACTAGAAAATTGTGTTAAAATTACACAAGAACCATGTCCTGCAAACTTAATACATATCGTTAAAAAAACAGGGAATTTAACTTTGAACGCAATGAATGAAGATAGTTTAAAAGAATGGGTAAATGCTCTTCAGACAGTGGCATTTCGAAGTAAGAATGATACAATTTTAACACAATCGGCAATTGAAGAGGATAATGATTTATATTGCAGTTCATATGGTGATGGCTTATTTATAGTTACGTTAATACCTTCCGAAGCTTCGATTCGTTGTAATATCGAGCCTAAAGTTTATATGTTGCATTTAACTCCAACAGAACTGCAATTAAAATCTACAAGCGATTTAAGCGAAGTAAAATGGCCATATAGATATATAAGAAAGTATGGCTACAGAAATGGAAAATTTACATTTGAAGCTGGAAGAAAATGCTCTACGGGAGAAGGTATTTTTACTTTAGATCATACAAACCCACAAGAAGTGTTTCGTTGTATGTCATCAAAAATGAAATCAATGAAGAAAATGATATCTGGCGACTGTGTTAAAGATAGCTATGAAAACCAACTTCATGTTGCTGCATCAATGGAGGCTGGATCCCGTAGTCCTTTACCACCATCTCCATCTAACCAAAATACAACAGAATTTGAGATAAACTCTACTCAAAGTACTTTTTCTGTTCGCAATTTATTTCCAATATGTGAATCGTTCAATAGTATGGGTGTAATGATTACTCCAAAAACAATCCCTAACAAGCCACCTCGAAAAATAAATATAACTGAGAAGGTAGCAAACAAAATGCCTGCAAGCAAACAACCCTGTAATGAAAAGTTTGTTAAATTTAACAATTTTGAAGCAGTATCAATTACTTCATCATCCGATCCAAATAAAGCTGTAGGTTCTATGGTTGTTTTAAAACCATCTTGTGATGAATATAGATGTTCGCAAGAAATTGAAAATTCTGTCCCTGAACTTCCTGCTCGCAATGATTTGAAATGTGAGAGAGATTATGAATGTATTGAAACTATTACAGATGCATGGAAAACATTGGGTATAAATGACGTAAAACATAATGAACATATAAATTCTACCGATCTCAACGATATTATTTGGACACGTGCTAATTCTAAAAGTATTACTACTCCAAAAATTATAGATATAGATATTGGAGAATGTAGTAAAAGTCATTTGAATAACACACGTTCCGATCTTACATATGATCGCCTAGATTATTTGTCAGCAAATAATAAAACATCAAATGGTTACAAAACAATTGTTACAGTGGCTCCCTTATCGACTAAAAATATGGCATACAAAACTTCACAAAATGAATATGAATTAATAAATGTTTCAGTACTAGAGTCAGTTCGTAAAATTGAAGAAAATAGTTTAGGATACGGAATTCTTCGGCAATCACAAATCTTGTCAACATCGCCCAAGGAATGCGAAAATGAACATGGTTTTTCAAAAAACATAACTATAAATGCTGATTCCAATTGCTCAGAAAATAAAACTGACACTTCTAATGATACATTTCTGGATAACGATGAAGGCAATTCTTTAAACTACGCTGTAGTTAGTAAAGGAAAACGTGTATAATATATTTGCTTTTATATTTTAGATAACCAGTAAACTATTTACTTAAAAAATAATGTAACCACAATTAATTAAAAGTTATTGCAAAAAAATGTATGTAGGTATGACATCGTAAATAATTTTAAATAATATTACATCATAAAATCATTCCTACAAAAGATATAATATTAACTAACACTTTTGTGCATCAGATTGACTAATTATTTGTTCACCTAAAGTTAAAATACATACATACATATTACACACTTGAACGATGATTTCAATTCAAACATGTCTCGCACCCAGTACTAAAGTGACCCAACTCAAAATTTTATTTTTGCGTTTTTAAAATCTTTATGCCTTAAGTTTAAGCCTTAAACTATACACAAGATACTTATTTATCTCAAGAAAATATTAGTGTATTCTGTTGTTGTTAACTGTTCAAGAAAAAACGTTATGTATTTCTTTATGTCTCAGAATTTGTAAAAATCTGTTTCCTTTTCTGAAAAAAATATTTTTTGAGTTATGTCACTTTTGTAATGGGTGCACGAATGTGTCTTTGCAAGTATAACAGCGTTTTATACATCGGCAGAAAAATTCCGCTGCTTTTACAAATCTAGAGATCCCGAAAAATCCCGGGATATTTATAAATATACATAAATTTAATTATTTTATACCTGAAAATCTTAAATCTTCATGTTTGTGAAGAAAATTGTTTAATCTTGTAGAAATTAATCAACAGAACATAAATTTATATTAAAGCAATCCAATTAATACCAATTCTTAAATAAAAACTTTTAGAATATCATAATTTCAGAAATTTGGTAACTACATACACGTTCAATCCCTCGAATATCAATTTAGATCATAAATGAACCTTTTCATTGGAAAATGTTATCTACATTCAGAACAATTTAATTTGCCTTTACCATTATCACTCAGATTTGTAGAAAGCTTGAAATGCAAAACCTTCTAGATATCATTTAAAAAATAAATGTTATATTTGACTGTGCAGAAATAAGACCTGGTTCAGACTATGCCTCTTGGGTCAGGACACCAGTCATGCCTTACGAGCTTGTAGGCAAAGAGGAGAAAGACCTGTTTCAGACTATGCCTTTTGAGTCAGGGACACCAGTCCACAGTGGGGCAGAATGGAAATTTTTTGGAAATAAATCTGGCATTTCTAAACGGCTGATCCGATCGGGATAAAATTTGGCGTGAGCGTAGCCAAGGAGTATTCGAGTTTAAGTTTTGAAGATGAACCCTGCAGATGCCCCAGGGACGGCGCTGTGGCGGCTCAAAGTAGGGTACCTACGACATGTAAAATTTTTAAACTCGTGCAATTTTTTTGTTTTTCACCCAAATACAAAGATTTTTATATTTTCTGAAAGCGCTCGACGAGATCTTGACATACTACTTATCTCTTATAATATCCGAGTTATAGGCATTTAAAAATTTAGTGATACAAAATTTACCATACCTTGGTCCGCCTTTTTTTGAATACCGGGCGTAATTTTGGACCAAATGGACTCAATTTTTTCTTGTTAGTTAGACAACAAAATTTCCAATAATATACAAAAAATTTCAGATCAATATTGTTTACAGATCCAAAAATATACGTTTTTTAATTTAAAAATTCAAAAAATTTTAGATTTTTGGCTTTTTTTTGCCAAAAATGTGTCTTAACTCTTTTATTAATAAAATAAAATTTTTATTAAGAACATATAACAATTTTATAGTTTTCTAAAAGGTATCTTTACGCAGAACGCTTTGGCGTAAAAAACTTGTCCTATTTTTTGAAAATGTTGCCACTGCGTCCTTCCGAATATGACCTATTTTTTATCAAAACTTCAACTTTGGGCGACATGTTCTAAAATCCCAAAGCTGGGATCAGAAAACTGAAAGCAGTTTTGGAAACCTCAATATGTTTTCTATTTACTCCAAAAGTATTTTCCCAGCCCTGAAAGAAATGTGGACCCTATGGGCAAAAAAAGTAAAAAATCCCATTTTTGGGATTTTCATTCCTATTTTTGGGAATTGCGGGATGCCCTTTGACCTTTTCAATTTTTTCTTATTTGAAATGACAAATTTAACAAGCGTTGAAAATTTCATTGAGTTTTGTTCATAAATAAAGATTTTGTCATATATTACATATTTGTTTAATTTCTAAAACTATGATTTATATCAACATTTTAATAGGGTCCCAGATAGCTACAACAATTTAGTCCATATTTATCCTTTAATATAATTTTTTAGTAAGATATGGAAATTCTCGACCCTTTACAAAAAATTTCAAGCCAATATCTCAATTACATTCAAAAATATGTTCATTTAAACCTGTGTCCTTTAATTTCATCTTTTTCATATTTTAGTATTAAGTATGACAGAACATATTTAAGTCTTATATTTACCTATTTTCTATTTGTTTGCTTATCCTTATAATTGAAAGGTCCTATTATGCTTAAATTTTCAGAAATTTATAACTATTTTTTACCTAAATTTTTTCGACACATCATTTCGTTCTGTTTCGTTTATGATCATGTAGGTAAAAATATACAGGTAATGATAATTTCGATTCATTCACTAATAAGAAATATCAATGACTGAATTACAGGTTATAGTAATATAGTCCTAAATGTTAATAGGTAGACAATTTGTAATTTTTTACTTTGGAATACCTGTATCGGAAATGACAAGAATTGGTATATAAGTAAACTTCTACAATGAAGATTACATTAAAGTACGAAGAGTTGTGTTCCGTTTTATGGAGTGTATCTTCAAAAGGGCCAGAAAGAATTGAAGACATTTCAAATTATATAAAAACTACATATAGTAGAAAAGTAGACAAAACAGGCATATCAAAAATTGAAAACTTTTTAAAACTTTTTGATGTAAAAAGTAAGTCTGTGGATGGAAATCAAAAGAAATTTCGATTAAAATTTTGTAGTTGGATGGAAACTACTACGGAAATCTCAGTTCAGGTGGGATTAAACATCGACAAACCACTTCCAAGTTGCGGTAGTACAAATGACGGTAATACGGCGAGAAGGTTTTTTCGTGATTTTGAAATTACTTCAAAAATAACTGGAATCGACAAGGAGTTGCTTCGAAGAGTTAACACTATTTTAATGGCACTGAATAGTAAACATAAAGTTAATGGAAATCGATTTGGGGAATATACATCTGAAATTTCTAAATTACTTGTATCTCTGTATCCATGGAGGAAACTAACACCAACAGTACACAAAGTATTGTGTCATGGTCAAATAATAATTGAATCGAATATTCTTCCACTTGGAGAGTTAACAGAAGAAGCCCAGGAAGCGAGGAATCGATATTTTAAGCATGTTCAACTATTCAGCTCAAGAAAATGCTCCAGGCAATCACAGAATGAAGATGTTTTTAATAGTTTTAATAGTAAACTGATCCTGTTCTTTCAACTATGCGAAAAAGATGGATTTGTTATGAAACTCTATCATCTCAAAACAAGGAAGATTTAAAGGACTTATATTACCTTCTGGATATGTATACCGATATGACAGATTATTTTATAGAAAATAAGTAGTGTTAGGAATTAACTATATAAGTAGGTTGTAAGAATTAATTGTATTATGTTTAAGATAAACAGTTCAAATAAAAATAGCTATTATACTAACTGATGATATTGTATTAAATTGTGTTTTATATTTCGGTGGGCGGGAAAGGTGGTTTGTGTGGGGTGATTTAGGTGTTGTTGTGCGTGGCTCATAATAAAATTATAATTTTTTTATTGTATGTTATATAATGTTATAGTCTTTAATAAAATAATTAACTAAATAATTTTTAAAAATTGTCCAAATATTTTATTCAACACCAAATGTATGTTCTGTCATACTTAATACTAAAATATGAAAAAGATGAAATTAAAGGACACAGGTTTAAATGAACATATTTTTGAATGTAATTGAGATATTGGCTTGAAATTTTTTGTAAAGGGTCGAGAATTTCCATATCTAACTAAAAAATGATATTAAGGGATAAATATGGACTAAATTGTTGTAGCTATCTGCGATCCTATTAAAATTTTGATATAAATCATAGTTTTAGAAATTAAACAAATATGTAATATATGACAAAATCTTTATTTATGAACAAAACTCAATGAAATTTTCAACGCTTGTTAAATTTGTCATTTCAAATAAGAATATGCAAAAAAAAAATTGAAAAGGTCAAAGGGCATCCCGCAATTCCCAAAAATAGGAATGAAAAAACCCAAAAATGGGATTTTTTACTTTTTTGCCCATAGGGTCCACATTTCTTTCAGGGCTGGGAAAATACTTTTGGAGTAAATAGAAAACATATTGAGGTTTCCAAAACTGCTTTCAGTTTTCTGATCCCAGCTTTGGGATTTTAGAACATGTCGCCCAAAGTTGAAGTTTTGATAAAAAAATAGGTCATATTCGGAAGGACGCAGTGGCAACATTTTCAAAAAATAGGACAAGTTTTTTACGCCAAAGCGTTCTGCGTAAAGATACCTTTTAGAAAACTATAAAATTGTTATATGTTCTTAATAAAAATTTTATTTTATTAATAAAAGAGTTAAGACACATTTTTGGCAAAAAAACGCCAAAAATCTAAAATTTTTTGAATTTTTAAATTAAAAAACGTATATTTTTGGATCTGTAAACAATATTGATCTGAAATTTTTTGTATATTATTGGAAATTTTGTTGTCTAACTAACAAGAAAAAATTGAGTCCATTTGGTCCAAAATTACGCCCGGTATTCAAAAAAAGGCGGACCAAGGTATGGTAAATTTTGTATCACTAAATTTTTAAATGCCTATAACTCGGATATTATAAGAGATAAGTAGTATGTCCAAGCATGTTTTTTCAAGATCTCGTCGAGCGCTTTCACAAAATATAAAAATCTTTGTATTTGGGTGAAAAACAAAAAAATGGCACGAGTTTAAAAATTTTACATGTCGTAGGTACCCTACTTTGAGCCGCCACAGCGCCGTCCCTGGGGCATCTGCAGGGTTCATCTTCAAAACTTAAACTCGAATACTCCTTGGCTACGCTCACGCCAAATTTTATCCCGATCGGATCAGCCGTTTAGAAATGCCAGATTTATTTCCAAAAAATTTCCATTCTGCCCCACTGTGCAGTCATGCCTTACGAGCTTGTAGGCAAAGGGGAGAAAGAAGAAAAGAGTGTTGCAAAACGGCACGAAACGTAATTTGAAGGGTTTTTCGACATTGCTTTTGTCACACAGCAACTCGCTAACATATTTAAAATACCCACATATATTTTATATTGCTTGCCAATAATATTAAAATACTTTCCTACACAAATTATTCAAAGTCAAAAATATTTAAGCCTTGCAGGCAAAAATGTACGAACTTGAAATGTGCGCAAGCAGAGAATATATGTATGTGACGACGAAAATACTAAATAAAACGATAGTCGCGACTATGAGGTTGTAATATTTTTACTACAAAATTTAAATATTATTTAATATAGGAAGTTATGTATGGTCTAAAATTTTACATTTTATGTTGGAATTGAAAGATTATAAAATGTGAGGAATGTATGCAAAAATAACCAAATATTAATTAGAAAATTATTGAAAACGTCTGTAGCTATGTTTGTATAAATGCTTAATGTATGTACATATATTAAATTAATGTTTAATTTTTATGTGGAGTATTAAAATGTATTTATTTGTGTTGATTGTAAAAGTTAAGTGAAGATGCTAAAAATACATTTAAGTTTTTACATGAAATGACATTTGTGAGAAGGTATTAATTATTTTTTGTGGATATTAAATGTAAAATTTGTATTTATTCGTATTGATTGTATCAGGAGAACAAGAAAATGTGTAATGTGTAAGTTGCATTAAAAAGTGTATGTTTAGAAAAAACGATCTATGTATGTATGTATGTACCCAGTAAACAATTTTTTCAGACATGTCTGATGTCAGAAATTTTCTGAAATAATTCTTATATTTTATCAGAATTTTTAACGAATTTCTAAATTTCCATTAGACATTTTACAGAATAATCGGCAAACTGTTTGTTAGACTTTTCTGCACATTTTCTGAAGTATTAAACGATTAACATCAGGCTTGTCTGCACATTGTCGAAAGGGAATTTCAGTGTTACGACAATTATGAGACTAATCTGCACATTGGCGGAGGACAATTTGTTTTTTATTTCTATATTTCTTTTTAGACATAAAGGAGAATAGTATGTACAGAATTATATCCGATAAATCTGCACATAATCTGAAGAGATTTGTTTTTGTAACTTCGTCAGACAATTAAGCGAATAATATAAATTTCCTTCAGATATTTAACAGAATAGTCTGCACATTTTCTGATATTTTTTACTCGGTCATTTTGTTTCCATTTTCAGTACTTTTGTAAGAAAACTTTGCGACAACTCTGCACATTATCTGAAGGAAATTTATTTTTTTTTAATAAAAGTAATGCTCAAACCTGTTTATATTTTGAAATTCGTCAACTGTACTTTAAAAGGGAATTTAATTTTTATTTTCTTTTATTTTCTTAGTTGGTCTTTGAAAAGCAAGTAAACAACATCTGCATATGAGAAGATTATTGATAAAATTTCTTTAAACTTTGTTAATACACAAAAGATAGCAAAAAATTACATCATTTTTTTATGGTTTAATTTTATAATTTTAAATAAATGTATATAATGAACTCTATTTTCGTATATAATATGTAAGTAGTATGGTTTAATTTTATTAATTTAAAAAATATTCTATAAGTTTCTATTATTTGTTTACGTACCCTTAAGAAGTCATGAATAATGAAAGCTTATAAATTATTATTAAAATTAATAAAATTAGACCATATATATATATGAAAATAGTTTTCATCCGACATTGATCAGACTAGTCAGCCCATTTTCTTATACTTGATCAGACTTTTGAACGAACTGTCGGACATTTTATCAGACATTTATCCGACTTCTATCAGACTTTCTTAAACTTGATCAGACTTTTTATATTTGATCAGACTTTCATACGAAATGTCGAAAGAATGTCAGATATGGTATCAGACATTTGTCCGACTTCAATCAGATTTGTCGAAAATTCCTTCAGAATTTCCCCAGGAATTTAAATCAGATTTCGTACCGAATTCTGACCGAAAACTCTGCACATTTTTCCGAATTTCCTCAGACAAAGAGTTCCGAATTCCGAGCAACCTTTCATACGATTTTCGCAACGAATTCTGACAGAATTCGAATACGAAATCGGCAACTTGTGCAGACTGTCGGTACGAATTCGTTGCGAATTCGGCAAAAATTGTTTAGTGGGTACCCACTACACAATTTTTGCGAATTCGTACCGACAGTCTGCACAAGTTCCCGATTTCGTATCCGAATTCCGTCAGAATTCGTTACGAAAATCGTATGAAAGATTGCTCCGAATTCGGAACTCTTTGTCTGAGGAAATTCGGAATAATGTGCAGAGTTGTCGGTCAGAATTCGGTACGAAATCTGATGTAAATTCCTGGGGAAATTCTGAAGGAATTTTCGACAAATCTGATTAAAGGCGGACAAATGTCTGGTACCATGTCTGACATTCTTTCGACATTTCGTACGAAAGTCTGATCAAATATAAGAAAGTCTGATTGATGTCGGATAAAATGTCCTACAGTTCGTTCAAAAGTCTGATCAAGTATAAGAATGTCTGATAGATGTCGGATAAATGTCTGATAAAATGTCCGACAGTTCGTACAAAAGTCTGATCAAGTAAAAGAAAATGGCCTGACTATTCTGATCAACGTCTGATGAAAACTATTTTCATATATACAATTTATTATGGTTTAATTTTATTAATTTTAATAATAATTTATAAGCCTCCATTATTCATGACTTCTTAAGGGTACATAAATAAATAATAGAAACTTATAGATTGCTCGGAATTCGGAACTCTTTGTCTGAGGAAATTCGGAATAATGTGCAGAGTTGTCGGTCAGAATTCGGTACGAAATCTGATGTAAATTCCTGGGGAAATTCTGAAGGAATTTTCGACAAATCTGATTAAAGGCGGGCAAATGTCTGGTACCATGTCTGACATTCTTTCGACATTTCGTACGAAAGTCTGATCAAATATAAGAAAGTCTGATTGATGTCGGATAAAATGTCCTACAGTTCGTTCAAAAGTCTGATCAAGTATAAGAATGTCTGATAGATGTGGGATAAATGTCTGATAAAATGTCCGACAGTTCGTACAAAAGTCTGATCAAGTAAAAGAAAATGGCCTGGCTATTCTGATCAACGTCTGATGAAAACTATTTTCATATATACAATTTTTTATGGTTTAATTTTATTAATTTTAATAATAATTTATAAGCCTCCATTATTCATGACTTCTTAAGGGTACATAAATAAATAATAGAAACTTATAGATTATTTTTAAAATTAATAAAATTAAACCATACTACTTACATATTATATACGAAAATAGAGTTCATTATATACATCTATTTAAAATTATAAAATTAAACCATAAAAAATGATGTAATTTTTTTTGCTAATTTTTGTGTATTAACAATGTTTAAAGAAATTTAAACAATAATCATCACATATGCAGATGTTGTTTACTTGATTTCCAAAGACCAACTGAGAAAAAAAAAAATAAAAATTAAATTCCCTTTTAAAATACAGTTGACGAATTTCAAAATATAAACAGGTTTGTGCATGATTTTTATAAAAAAAACAAATTTCCTTCAGATAATGTGCAGAGTTGTCGCAAAGTTTTCTTACAAAAGTACTGAAAATGGGAACAAAATGACCGAGCAAAAGATATCAGAAAATGTGCAGACTATTCTGTTAAATATCTAAAGGAAATTTATATTATTCGCTTAATTGTCTGACGAAGTTACAAAAACAATTCTCTTCAGATTATGTGCAGATTTATCGGATATAATTCTTAATCCATTTTATATTTTACTTCAGAAAATGTATAGACTATTCTCCTTTATGTCTAAAAAATAATATAGGAATAAAAAAACAAATTGTCCTCCGCCAATGTGCAGATTAGTCTCATAATTGTCGTAACATTGAAATTCCCTTTCGGCAATGTGCAGACAAGTCTGATATTAATCGTTTAATACTTCAGAAAATGTGCAGAAAAGTCTAACAAACAGTTTGCCGATTATTCTGTAAAATGTCTAAAGGAAATTTAGAAATTCGTTAAAAATTCTGATAAAGTATAAGAATTATTTCAGAAAATTTCTGACATCAGACATGTCTGAAAAAATTGTGTACTGGGAATGTACCCTACCAGCAAATTTGAGTTTAATTTTGGATAAATGAACTAAATTTACACTATTTAGGCTCAACTTCATGTTTCTCAGTGCTAAATAAAAATATTTTCAAAAACTAAATACATTATTTTCTAATTTTTATCCCATTTTTGTAAAATTTAAGTTCGATCTAATATACCAAAAAGAAACGTAAATGATAATAATTAGATAGAATAAAAATTTTTTATACATTTTTTAATACACTAACAAGATAATTTAAGACAGAATTATTTTTGCTCTCAAAATTTAAAAAAAAGCGTTTGTATATTTCAGTAAATATATTAAGTTTATAGTGATCAGTTGTGTGAATAGTAACTCATTGTGAAATAAATAAATAAATTATAAATTTAATATATAATAAACATAAGTGAGAGATTAGAGAGTATAAACAATTTTAAATTATTCATAAAGTAAGAGAAATAAAGAAAATGTATTATAAAGTCGCTTTTACTACATAAAATAGTGTAAAATTAGATAAATTTCCAGTTTCCCTATTGCTATGGCAAAACTGGAAATTTTACTAATTTTACGCACTTTTATGCTATAAAAAAGTGACTTAAAACTGAAACGAAATCGACTCACTAAGTAAGTATTAAACAGGAGGAACAGTTTCTTACCAACGCGGTTTTCTTCCTTTCAAATTGTGCAATATTAGATGTTTTTTAGATATTTTTACCTACACGTTGTTACGTTATGGATACTATTTAGATAGCAATTGTTTGCAGGGTGTATATATGTATGTATGTATGTATGAGTGCATATTTTATATGTAAAATGTAAGTTGTAAAAAAATCCATTAAAAAATTCGAAAATTTATAATTATACGTATTATTTTTAACAGGATAATAAGACATATAAAGCAAGAAACAATAACAATAAATTTTTACTAAGGTAATAATAAATTCGTAGTGTCTATGAAATGACTGCTGTTGGATAAATAATGAAGGAAGTTATAGGTATGTATCTTAGAAATTTGTAACAGGAGAGCAAATAAAAAATAACATGCAGAGAGGGGACATGAAAACATAAAATTTTGCTTTGCAATTTTACATTGTGAATGGTTAAAATAACAAAATTGTATGAGTGTATGTATGTACATATGTATGTATGTATATTTTTTTACATATTTAGACATGTATGTACATGTGAATTTTTCACATGTACATATGTGACATTTCTACAATGATCTAATAATAATGAATGAACAGGCCCAGAGAAAAATATAGCTGTTAATAAATTTACATATTACATTGCCAACCTTTTGAATTTACATAAGCGAGACTAAATAATAATGATATTTATTTCTTCTTCTCTCCACCACAAATTCAAAAGTAGAGCAAAAAGTGACCTTACGTAAACCAGCGTTAAGGAATGTGCGTAAAAGGATAAAACAAGAAAGAGAAGTACTGTTACAGGTCATTTTTATGGCGCATGTGTTTTTGTTATTGCTTCATACATATATTTACATATACATATTTATAACAGTTTATCACTTCGTTTTTGTTATTATTGTATTTTATGTGTATAAAATGACCTGGTTCACACTGGAAAACTTTTTTTTTGGGGAACTTTTGATTATTGTATGTGAGAAAGAGAAAGAAATATCAACCATTTCTTTCTCTCACACACAAAATCTCAACAAAAGTTTGCCAGTGTGCAATGCAATCAACACAAAAAACACATGCGTCATAAAAATTACTTCTTCTCTTCGTACTTCTCTTTCTTACTTTATCGTTTTACGTACATTCCTTAGCCCGGGTTTACGCAAGGTATGAAAAATTCACATGTACATACATGTCTAAATATGTAAGAAAATATACATACATACACTCATACATTTTTGTTATTTTAACCTTTCACAATGTAAAATTAGAAAAAACAAAATTTTATGTTTTCATGTCTGTTTCTAAGATACATATAACTTCCTTCATTATTTATTCTACAGTAGTCATTTCATAGACACTACGAATTCATTATTACCTTAGTAAATATTTATTGTTTATTGCTTTATATGTCTTTATACGTATTGTTTGTCTCTGTTACAAATAGTACGTATAAATAATCATAAATAACAATTTTCTGCATTTTTGAATAGATTTTTTTACAACTTACATCCCAGCTAGCATTTGGAAGATTGTTGGATGATTAATCAGTAAACTGAGTAATTTTTGACTCCTTTTGATGACCTAAAAGTGATTAATAAGTTGAGCGCTTAAAAAATGACTCGAAAATGATCCCGATATATGATTGAAAATTGAATATTTGAAAAACAATAACAAAATGTATAGCAATAATAAATTTATCATCCTGGTGTTTAAAATATTATGGTTTTAAAAATGTATTTTGTGGTCATATTTCAAGCAGTTGGAAGATCTAAAATTGTTCCTTATGTAATTGTTTTTGTTTGTAATGAATTAGCAACACTTACACTTAAAAATGACTCACAAACAATTCAAAAATGAGTCGAAACTGATTAGAAATGGGGCTCAGAAAAGACTCTTTTGGAAGAGTTAGCAAAACATTTTGTGTGGCCTAAAATGAGTTGATATAATTCTCATTTCGTTTATAAAATTAAACGTATAAGTATTTGAATTTGTGTGATATTTATAAAGTCGATTTTCTGTCAAGGAAATTGAAATTATATTATGCTTTAATTATAATAATTTTCTGTGTTTAATGATCTTCTACGGAAGATAGTTGGGCGACTAATCACTAAACTAAGTCTAAATAACCCAATTAATGTTTGAAATCTGATTTATTTGAAAAACAATAACAAAATGTATACCAATCATAAATAGGTCATCCAGGTGTTTGAAATATGATTGTTTATAAATTTAGTTTGTAGTTATATTTCGCGCAGCCGGAAGATCAAAAACTGTTTTCCGTTGTATTGTATTTGTCTGCAACAAACATAAAAATGACTCAGAAAAGACTCAAAAATGACTATAATATGATTCGGAAATAACTCAAAAACGACCAGCTCATTAATGACTCAAAAAAGATTAAAAAATGAGTCATAATTGATCAGAAGTGGGGCTCATAAATGACTCATTTAGAAGAGTCGCGGGTAAGGTACCATTTTCTCCCGACGAATGTATCATTTATGATCAGAAAATGAGCGCATATATGATCATTTTAATCGTGCAGAAGAGTCATAAATGACTCGAATGTGATCAAAAATTTCAAAAAATGCTAGCTGGGATTTTACATATAAAATATACACTCATACATACATAAGTATGTATGTGCATACATATTTCCTGTAAAAGTCTAGATCGTTTTTTTCTAAACATACACTTTTTAATGCAACTTACACATTTTCTTCTTCTCCTGATACAATCAACACGAATAAATACAAATTTTACATTTATTATCCACAAAAATTAACCTACTCACAAATGAAATTGTCATTTCATGTAGAAACTTAATTGTATTTTTTGCATCTTCACATATATTTTCTAAATATATAACTTTTTCTCATTATATTAATTTTTACAATCAATAAAAATAAATACATTTTAATACTCCACATAAAAATTAAACATTAATTTAATATATATTAAGCATTTATATAAACATAGCTACAGACGTTTTCAATTTCTATATTAAATAATATTTAAATTTTGTAGTAAAAATATTACAACCTTATAGTCGCGACTATCGTTTTATTTAGTATTTTCGTCGTCACATATATTCTCTGCTTGCACACATTTCAAGTTCGTACATTTTTGCCTGCATGGCTTAAATATTTTTGACTTTGTATAATTTGTGTAGGAAAATATTTTGATATTATAGGCAAGCAATATAAAATATATGTGGGTATTTTAAATATGTTAGCGAGTTGCTGCGAAATATATTGCGTATGAAAAAAAATTATATTTGTCTGTAAGCTGCAATATGCAATAGCTTGAATGGATACAAATATTTTGAACAGAACCATATTTTAAATATGCATAGTTTTAATTATGAGGAAAATACATATTTATTGCAAATAAAAAAATAAAAGCCATTACTAACATTTAAACTCTGGCGATTACGTAAGTGTTGCCACTTCCAATAATTTATTTTTTTATATTTATTTTATTCGAAAGTAATTGATTTTTCAAAATGTTAGCCTTTTAAAATTAAATTATTTCTTTAATAAAAAATAAATTACTACAAAAAGATCTAAAACTTACAGCTAATGGTAAACAAAAATGTAATTTAAAGTATTTTAGTAATGTTTTTTTGTAAGATAATAAAATAACTACTTAAAAAGGCATAACTTACCGACTCTAAACGGCTGCGATTTTCATAATATTTTAACCAGGTGTATCAAACTTAATTTAAAATTGTTTTGTGTAAAAATTTTTTTTTGCTCTCATTTTTTTAGGACTTACATACATTTAATGATTTATAATATAATGTAGAATATCTTCCGCAATTTCTATCCAAATTTTATTTTTCTTATAGTACGAAAAAGCTTTTGAAACGATGTATAACATAACCCATTAATCCATTGAGCGCCATCTCGATTTGATTTTTATTAGGGATTTTTATGCATGTTTAAGAATTTCTCTTTAATTTACGATATGCACGCAACATATAAACTGAAAAATTGAATAGGACATAGAATGATGTACATTCCTAGCCCATTTAATGCCTTAGAATTATTGAATTAAAAACTTAGTTTCAATATTTTTTTAAATTAATTCATTTATTTCGGCGTTAAGTTATTATATTCATATTTAAATTGAAAAATATGATTTGCTTAAACCAATTTTTACCAAAATCATACTTTTTCATTCGATATATTTATATTATGAGACCCCAACCAATTAAAATATTTATTATTAAAATATAATTTTTAAATACATAATTGCCTTTTTGTTAGGAATTTTTCTCTGTGGGATAAAATAAAAGAAAAAATTGAAAAAAGTGAAAAATTATTTGAAAAAATTGCGCTTGAAAAGAAAAAATATCAATGAACTTTTAAAATTGTTTTTACTGTAATGCGCTAATATAACATTTAGAAAACTTTTTTTTTTTTTTTTGAAAAATCACTTAAAAGTTATTATCATTTAATAAATACTAACATTAAAAATGTAAAGGGTTAACACTATGTTATAGGCACCAAATGAAAGCTAATTATGTTTTCTATATAATACTTGGGAAATGTATATGTGCTTATATCGGCCACTTTTCGAATTATGAGCACTTTTACAAAAAAGGTCAAGTTTCAAAACCCTTTTTTTATCTTTTGGCACTCAATGAGTTAATAATTCATATTGCACATCATCTGAAAGACCTTTCCACGACCTTTCATGTTATTTTTTTACAATCGAGCAGGCCATTCTCGAGATTTTTAACTTTATATATACAGTTTTTGAACGTATATAACTCCATAACTATAAGACAGCAAACCAAAAAATAGTATCGATAGATTCCGTATGAAAAAGAGTCGTAAGGAGTTCCCTTAAAAAATTAAGAGATGAAAGATATTTCTTTCTCTCTCACGCAAAATCAAAAGTTTCCTAAAAATAATTTTCTAAAGTGGACCGGCAGTAAATATTCAAGATTTTACGAAGAGCATTTAAAAGAAAATTGAGAAAAAGGCATGCCTGAAAAGTCACAATCTAAAACAGGACTAAAATAAATATTCCGGTATGTGATGCAATTCGAACGATTTGAAAAGGTATGATGAATTTCGATCGAGGAATGGTTTATTATTTTCTTGCAAAATACTACGCAAACAACAAAATACCTTCCATTTAAGAGAATCAATTTAAAAAAATAATAATTTGTATGAAATGCCGCAGAAATTGAATTTTAAAGCCTAAATAGACTACACAAGCGGCTTATCAAACATATTTTTTTCATTCGCACACACACTACACAAACATTGCTCATACAATCACCGATTTTTTCACGTTTTTGTGGACTTTCAAAGATACAGATCTCAATTTTTCTTAGAAATGTAAATTTTTTGAAAAATTTGTTATTAATGAATATAAACCATACATATGGTTTGACAAAAATTCAATATGTTTGTGTAAAAATCAAAATTTTTGAATTTTTGTACAAACAAACAGCAAGCATTTGTACAAACACGAAACACCCTCATACACTACACAACAGGCCTGCACAAACTTAAAATATTGGTATGTTATGTATGCCTTTACACAATTTTTGTATTATTTTTGTAGATTCAAATCGATTCGATTTTAAAAATTAATTTCATCAAATAGCTGATTGTAATGTATTGATATTAATATGGGCATCAAATTCATTTTCAGAGGAGGTCCTTTTAGGATTTCTTGTGTTAATTTTGGTCCAAATTTGCGACCTAAATAGTATGAGCTGAATTTTGTTCTGCATAGGTCAAAAATAAACTAAGATCATAATTTTCAAGCGAATTGAATGAAATTATGGCTCAAAAAAAGAATAAAAAAAAGTTAAAGTTAAGGCTCAGTTAGTTTGTAAGTTCCGTAACATTTCCGTTCTGTGACGTTCCGTTGGCTGTTTATGTGTAGTTAGTTTCTACACAAGAACGTATCAGCTGTTTTTAAGAATAAGCTAAAAAGCAACTGTGATTTGTTATGTCAAAAATCAGAGTTTATTTTCTTTCTTTGTGTTTAAAGCTAGATTAAGTAATTTAAGTTCATTAATATTGTTATATAATTATTATATAATTAATATTATTATTAAAAGTAAACATTTTTATTTTCTTTCTTGGTCTTTTCTTTTTTCTTATGGCGTTTCTGTTGAAAGTAATGTCAACTTTTATATTTTCTTTGACATTTTTAAGAGCTTCTTCTCTCTTACTTTTTCATTTTCGATTTTTTTTTTAATTTTAAACTTCATAACATTTACCCCCGTTAACACCAACTCCGGTTATCGTTTAACCGGTGGATATTCTGCCGGTTAAAATAATTTTTGTATGAAAACTGTCAATTTAACCTTACGATAAAATATAACCATACATTGAGATAATTGGGGTTAGTATGATAATTTTCTTAATAAATATTTACTAATTTACTTGCATACTTTCTTAAGGTAAATATAAAATAAAGGAAGACAAATCTTCTCCTTTTATAAAACTAATAATCCTTTGTGTTTTATTCTTTTTGTGCATTTACACTGAACCATATCGGATTGACGCCGAAACATTGGTCCTTCGAACCGGAAAATTACATGCTCTTTTCGAACCGAGGGTAAAACACGAAGAAGGACATACTCGAACGTATGAATGGAAGACTCCTTGCCAAGGAATTAATAAGCGCCCCTTTGTTGGAGATTTGTTTAAGCCTTAATTTAAATAAGGTTAGTAAATTGATATTAAAGTGATTGTGTCAAAAGGAAAAAAATACATAAATACATACGTATACGTGTGTGTGTGTTTATAAAGAAAAAAGCAAAGAAAAAAAACAACTATTGTCAAAATGGGAATTTTATAACAATAAATAATAATAATAAATTATTGGCAATTATTGTGAATTAATTTATCCCTAAATACATCCTTGCGCGCGATTATATTTTATACAGTACCTTTTGACAGCGATCGGTACATTTATATTCAAGGCTGTGTTTCTTTACTTTGGACTGACAGCCATAATTAATAATTGGAAATTGCATTTGTTTTTCGGCAAATTAATAAAAAATTAACTTTTCACTATTTAAAGAATTATTTTGGTGTTAATTTTTGAGTGAAATAAATAGTGATCAAAATAATTGGTGTATGCATTTAATGCAAGTGTTTGTATACCTAATTTAATATCAGTAATTGTGTTGCGAAAGATAAAATTCTTCTTCTTCCTTCTTTTACTAATTTATTGTTAGTTACCCTATGGTCGGTCGATTTGACTTTAATAGTTTATTTGGAAAGTAACAATACAAATTCGATTTTTTGTGAACCTTGAACGCTGCTTTCTATTTTTATAGTATTTTACCTAAATTAACCCAATCTTAAAATTGTGAAAAATGCATTTGACAGCCCTCGAACGTTTCACTCGTGCTTCAAACGTCGTTATAAAATTTGAGGCAAACTTTAATAATATACGCGAGGAAGAACATCACGTGTACTACTTCGAAGTTTTAGAAAGTGAATTGAAGGTGTGTTAGGAAAAGATGAAAATTACTTTCGATAAGTGTTTAGACGATCTTGAATCTTCTGAAGACGCTGAGCCAGAAGATATTCAAGTGGCTGAAAGTAAATTCCAGAGTACCCTTAATGTTTATGCGCGATGTTCAAAGTCGATAAAAATTAAGATTGATGAATTGGAAGCAAAGACTAAGCCTAAAAATTCCCCTCATCCAAATAATGATTTAAAATTTGATGTTAGTCATAATCTACCTCTTCCGCCATGTGATACGGACATCTTCAACGGCGATTATCAGATAAGGAAGCGAGAGAAATTGTATCTAAATGTCCGTTGACTAATGTTGGGTTTGATATAAAGTGGAAAAGTTTACAAGATACATACGAAAATCCTCGAATGCTAACTAAAGTGCTTGTTTGGTTTGGAGACAATAACAGAGGAGACTTGTCCCTCATTGAAAAGGTTACAGCGCCGAATCAATGGATTTTTAACCGCTATGTCGATATATGAGATTCCCACTCAAAATTGGGATCCAATTATCGTTGCTGCATAAATTGTCTAGCTAACTCACATGAAGTTAATGATTGTTTAAGTGAACATCGTTTTTCTATTTGTAATAAGCGGCACCATACTTCACTACATCGGGATTCTTCAGCTTCGCAAAACTCTAGAAATGCACATCAAGATGACAACTCTTTGGTTTTACGACCATACAATCCCATTCCTAATGACCAACGACCTACTGACTTGTCAACTGCATTGGTAAAAAGACCGACTACGTCAGGCGCTATAGTTGAACGACAAGTATTTCAAACCAGTCAAAACCATTTTACATATATTTATTTTGGGTAATTTGACTAATTCATTAGTGTGGTTTTACGACCCGCTAATAATACTCCTAATGACCAACGACCCATTTTGTCAGGTACAACTGCTGGAAGACCTACTACGACAGGTACCATGACTGAACGACAAATATTCCATACACGTAGGAATCATTCTGTTCTTTTGGGTACAGCAACAGTCGACTGATACTCAATGGTTGTAGACATATAGTAGGAATATAGGCGAAACTGAAGGGGTTGTCAAACAAAATTTATTATTCTCTTCACATAGACGAGTTCTGAGAGAATAAAACACACTTGAGAGAACTAAACGCACTCACAAAACTTCAAATTTTCTTCGCGAAATTGCGAGGATATTAGCACTTAATAGTTTTTCTTATCACTTAAACTTAATATTTATTATTTTTTGCCACACTTTTATTGAATTTAAAACCCCGAAAATAATTTATATCTTACAAACGAAAAAAATATTTTTTATTCTTTGACATTTCATTTTAATTAAAACTGAAAAAAGAAAAGTTGTAAATTTTCGTATTGATAATGAGAAAAGTATTTCACATACTTTTTTTCTTTTTCCATTAGTGCAGAAAAAAATAAAAAAAGACGCGTTTAAAATATGTTTTATGATAAAATATCTTCTGAAAATAATTAATTAACTAATATTTACATTCACTAGTATATGAAATCCCAGTAATAACATACAAAAAATAACGTATCAAAAATACATTTATTATTTAGTACCTTTTGAACAACTGTGCTTATTTCTGTGCTTCTACTAATACATTCTCACCAGTTAGGTTTTTGACAGGGGACTTAGGTCTTTGACAATCCCTTTCGCCTGTATGCTACTATATGGTTGTAGATATCAAGTTAGAGCTTTAATTGACCCTGCTTCAGAATGTACTATTATTTCTGAAAAGTTGATGAAAAGATTAAAAAAGCTTCCTACCATTTCCGAAACAGCGAAGTTGTCAGGCGTAAATGAGGAATTTTCTGCCATTTCGACGAAGACTTGTAATTTGATAATAGGTTCAAGTACTGATTCATCATTTTTATTAAACTCTTCGGCATCTGTTTTGCCAAGCATTTCGGGAAATCTACCTTCGGTTTCGGTTAATGCCGACAAATTGTCAAATCTTCATTTGGCAGATTCGAATCCGGGAGCAGACCCGTGGAATTATTATTAGGAGCTGATGTATACCCCCAGCTTATTTTACCCGGAATTAGGAAAAAAGTACTTGGATCACTATTGGCTCAAAAACCCGTATTTGCTTGGATATTAACCGGTCCTGTAGATAATATTAATTCATTTCCTACGAAGGAAAAGGCCAACTAAAAATAGCTATATTCCAACATGGAATCGTAATGAACCCAAATGATGTAGGAACTAGTTAGTTTATCAATCTGTTTTAGAACCGCAACTAATTAAAATGTTTGTAAAGCATTATTTTTCATTTCGGCTACGACACTTATTGTAACCTTTTACGAGGTAATATTTAAATATAGATAATTCGAGACGCTGTAACGCATTATTAATAGAATCGTAAAAGATGGAAAGAAGTAATTTTACTATTGATCGCTTTGTATGGCAGACTTGTTGTTTCGAATTCCTAAATGATCACTGTATATCAATTTACTTTACTTACTTTTCCTAAATTATTTTTAATTCAGCAAGAGTCCTTAGTGATTCAAGTGGAGTCTCATCATGGCTCAACTAGAGTCTCTTAATGGCTCAACCAGAGTCTCATTATGGCTCAACCAGAGTCTCACCATGGCTCAAACGGGTCCATAATGACCAAAGTAGAAAAAACTGTAGTTTGAACGTGGCTGATTTTAATTTGGAAAAAACAGTCCACGAGAGTCCTTAATGACTCGTCATTTATTTAGTTACAACACCTTAAGTTTTGCAAGGGGGCCGGCAATGTTTAAGTACAAATCGATTATAATCTAAGTGTAAATCCTAATTTACTATTTTAGTTTACATCTTTGATGGAAAACTATTATTAATTCAAAGAGTAAACCGCTAACTGTATTTAAACTTTGTTAGCCTCCATACTTAGAAATAAGTAGTTGTTTACCACTCGTCATATAGAAGCCTTAAAGAGCACTTCTTGTGTGCATACTTTCTTAAGGTAAATATCAAATAAAGGAAGACAAATCTTCTCCTTTTATAAAACTAATAATCCTTTGTGTTTTATTCTTTTTATGCATTTACACTGAACCATATCGGATTGACGCCGAAACATCGAAAATAATATATATTTTTCTCAAATGTCCAAAAAATATATATAAAATGATAGGGAATTAAAAAGAAGAAGAAGAAGAATTTTACAAATATTATTCGTAAAAATTTCTTATTTAAACCTTAAAAATATGAATTTTTAAAAAACTTAAACTTACAACACCTATTGCCAAAGGATATTTTAATGATAATGGAATCAATGTGTTCCTTGAGATGTTCTCTGTCTACAATTTTCCGACCGTCTGCAACCGTTCATAAATTTCGGATTTTTGCCGGTAATATAAAAATAGTCATGTAAACTAATCAAATATGTACCAAGAAAAAAATAAAAAGTTGGCAAAAATTAATTTTTTATTATAATATTGATTGATTTTGGTCTTATAACAAAAAAAGGCAAATCCCATATGACGGCTAGGGTTTAATTAAGCTGACCATACTTCTTCCTTCTTTTTTAGAGGAAATCATCTATTTTAACTGGCTGTCATCTTTAAAATTTATGTCTTCTTTCTGTCATCTATTTCCATAATATGTAATCTTTTACATCTTAATTTTTAAAACCTTGCACATTGGTTCAAGTCATTACTTTTTTAAAGCGAAATTAAGATCGACAAAATAATGAAACTCTTTAAAGTCTAAGATGAAGAATAGGCATAAACCTATTTATATTAGAACAAATTTAAGCGAAAATTAACCCTTTGGTGGTTATTAACCCATTGTCTACAATTAAGATGACTCATCTAACAGAGGTTTTTTAATTTTGGAAGGACTTCCAAGCAGCGGTCGGTACAGCCCGAAATACACAAAACTTTTTTTAAATATCGTTTTTAGTTTAATAAATATAACCGAAACTTTAAATATTTGACCATAATTTACATATTTTTGTCTCACACTATATATCTGAGAAAATATAACAGATAGAGTCCTCAAATTTTGTCGGAACCACTTTAGTGTCAATATGATTATTTAAGGAAAAAGGAGGAGGACTAGAAGTAGGGGCGTGGCACCTCCCATATGAATTAAATACAAAAACTCGCTTATCTTTGAAATTATTAGAGTTAAAATCTTAAAATTTTGCACGAAGAACTTTAACAACCATGTAAATATTTTGGGTAATAAATTGGCGGACTACCAATGGGGGGCGTTGCTCCTCCCATATGAATAAAATATACAAAAATTCGTTTATCTGGGAAACTAATAGAGCTAGCTTCTTATACATAGATATCGCTCATGAAGTGAACATAAGAAATTAAGAGTTGAAATAAAAATACTGCTCTCGAGTTTAAAAATAATGCTCGTGAAAATGAGCTGTATAACGAGAGAAATAAATAAGATAATATTCACGAGTGCAAAAATTACCTACTCTGCTAAGAAATTACGAAAATTCGGACCTTTAATACAGTAATTCCTTGCAAACACCATGGATAACAGGATGACAAAAACGCATGTCTGATAAGGACATCAAAATGCGCAGAAATGCGCAATTTCGGGTAAAACTAATTGACAATATTTCGGGTTATTAATTTCTTCTTATTTCAGGTTTAACAGACGTTAACATTTTCTTAAAAGCTTTCATGGAGTTAAAATTTTAAAATCAAATTAAATTTTTTCAAGGTTATTTTAAATATTGTCTTTTTCGCAGTGAAGGAATATTATTTCCAACCATTTAAATATAAACTACTAACACCTCTAAGTGCTATCCATTTTACAGTTATTGAAAATTATTTACACACTTTCCAGAATTAACATATAAAAATAATGATAAAATATAGACCTCTACAAAAGAATTTTTTTAATATTTTGAAATGATGACTTTGACTGCGTGCAGTAGATCAAAGTTTAGCATTTCGCAAATATTAATTGCGAATTTGAATATATTGGTAATAGAATGATATCAAAAAATAAATTTTACTATCCAACAAATTTTGGGTCTTTGAATCTTTCCCGAACAAGACCAACGGGAAATGAAAGTAGACAATTAATAGACCCAATTAACTAAAGGGTTTAAAAAGGTTAGCTAGTGTTGTTAATTTATAGGCATTTTAAACTTAGCTTTTTTCATAAAAAAAATTTTTATTTATTTTTTCTAAAATATTTATAGGATTTTAATCATTTTCGACTGTAATGAATGCCTACGTGTCGTAGTTTGACAATATTTTATTTGAAATATTATGGTTTTAAAATAAGGATAATGATATCAAAAAATGTCCTTGAGTCAAGGATATCTTTAAAACGGTATCTCCCATTTTCATTATTCTTTTACTGGAATTAGTATATAATATCAACAACAACATATAAATCAGGCCTGGACCATGAAGGTATCTTTAGAAAATCTAATTTTAGTAAACTAATCCATTTTATTTCTGTACAAATTTTAAAATTTTTAATTTTATTTTTTGATAACATTTGAAAATTTCTCTACTAACAACTATTAAAATAGAAAGGAAATTAATGGACACAAAGTATAAACATTAATAAATTTAAATATCTTAGACCTTAAGTAGACAAATATAATTGAGTAATTTATATATTGACTTGCATATTTTATTGGATTACATTCATATAAAATACATATAGATATGTGAAAATTGTTCACAAAATTGCAAAACTGTAAATGCCTATAAATTAAAAACTCGAGCTAACTTTTTTAAACCCTTTGCGGATTTTGGTCTACTAATAGTCTACTTTCATTTCCCGTTGGTTTCATTCGGGAAAGATTTTCTTGTTGCACATTGTTATATTCACCGTTCCAAATTTTGAATTTCACACAGGAAAACTGGTAGTTTGAAATATATTGCCTTGTGATCAGAAATATCTTTGTAAATTAAAATAAATTTTATTAAATCATAAAAGTCAAGTAGCTTAAAATACCACCATTGACAAATATAAGATTTTTATTTTAGGCTCAACTCTACTTTAAGCCAACAATAAATTGATTTTTACATTTTTTCTCAGATTTCAGCTTTTTTCGTTAATTTTAGGTTGATAGCGAAAACTAATTATGATTTCATTTAAAATAAAATCTAAAATTTTATAGTTTACAAAATAGTAAATAAAATCTCAGAAAAATTTTAAAAGATTGGGAACAATTCTCCAATCTAGGTTGGATTAATAGATGAATATTTGACAATATTCCAATTGGCCAGCACTATTTTTAGGCAATTTGGAAATGCCCCTCTGTCATCCAAATGATGGCCAAAATCATTTTATTTCCCTTTTTATAGTATATACATATCGCACACCCTGTACGAAATTGACACAACTCAAATGTTTTTTAAGAAAAGGAAACACATTTTTTACAAATTCTGAAACATAAAGAAAGACATTTTTTCTTGAACATTTAACAACAACAAAATACACTAATAAGCATCATGTGCATAGTTTAAGGCTCAGTTAGTCTTTACGTTCCGTTCCGTGATGAATCAGCTGATTCGTTTTTGGCTTAAGCGACACGGACACACATCAAATTTGTTTGACTCAAACGGCAAGTTTTTTGATTATGTTAGTGAAAAAACTCACAGTGTGAGTTTAATACGTTTTTATAATTTTTTAATAGTTTAAATCATTAACAGGGTTTATGAATGTACCCGACATTCATGGTTTCGAATAAGGAATTTTCGTAATTTTAGGTTTATATAAGTAACCATTTTGAATCTGTTTTGATCAGTATTTAAAATTCACCTTTATATTTCTGATTAGCTCCTATTAACCCACAAAATATATTTATTTAAAATTGTTTAATTTAACAAACAAAAATTGAAGGCCGCCATATTGGATCCGCCGATATACGTTACTTAAATATTTGTTTTAGTTCATTGAATTTTGAAAATCTCTATTTGCATTTGTAATCAGTTACCATGAATTTACAACACATGTTCATTAAAAATTCTATTAAGTAAATTTTAAAAATGTTGACCGCCATATTGGATCCGCCATTTTTAATTTTTTATTTTTCTTACCAAATTTTAATTAGCGTTCCCGAAATCCTTGTATGTGATATTTATTTATTACGTAGATCCAATGGTTTATTTATTGACCAAAAATTCATTTTTGGCTATGTTTGATCCGCCATATTGGATTCAGTTTATTGGAATTTGAAAGTTAAAATTCGCACTTGTAATTAGTGCCTAAAGACCTACAAAACATTTTCATTAAAAATACCATTAAGTAAATTTTATAAATTTTTAACCCTCATTTTGGATCCGCCATTTTGAATTTTTTCTTGCAAAATCTTAATCAGCGCCTTTGAAAACTTATATTTAATATTTATTTATTATGTAGATCCACTGCCCTAATTATGGCCAAAAAATTGGATTTCTGGCAAAGAGTACAATAACTCAAATACAAAATCGGACATGGTTTTTATTAATTTTACATTAAATAAAAAAATACTTAAATGATTAAAGTATAATACTTATTATAATTCTGTACCCCGTTTATGTAACTTTTAGTGAGAAGTTCTCACATCGAGAAGTGTGAAAGAAAAAATTCCATCGTTTTTCGATTTGTGAGTATTTTGTTGGAAATTTCCAATAAAACAGCTGTCAAAAATATAAAAATAAAAAGAAGAAAACAAAAATTGCCAAACAATTTTATAAACGAAGATTAAATAAACAAAAAATATATAGGAATTTAATGAAGTGTTCGAAAAATTATCCCAATAAATTCTCCCCTAAAAAATTTTAAGTTTATGCCCACGTACATTTTCAGCTTTTGCTTATGTATATCGGAAATTCCTCCAATTTTCTAAAAATTAGTCAGCAATATTAATTTTAATCTTAATTAATTTGATTTATTTCAATATTTAAACCTATTACCATAATCGGATAAATAAGGTATACATAAAAAAATAATAATAATGAAATAATAAAAATGTAACAAATATTAAAAAAATAATTAATAATAAAAAGAATTGTAAAATAATTTAAAAAAATAAAAAAATTATTGAAAGTAGTACAACCAAGATTTAAATCCTTCCAAATAATAATTCAAATTGTCAATTCACTAAATTATCAATAACAGGCTAAAAAAACAATTTCCACCAATGTCATGATACTGCCTGTCATAGAAATATTCAACCAATTTAAAAGATAGAAGCGTGATCCCCAATCTCTAAAAAGATAAAAGTACAAGAACATGAGAGCCTATTAGTCAAATTCACCCTCAGTTATACACGATAATAGAAATGAATACCCAACGTAGAAAACAAAGTCACCAAAAAAGTAAATATCTAAACTAAGTTCAACATTCAAACATTTTAATCAGAAGTAAGTACAATAACAAATACAAAATAGTCAAGAATTCAAGAGAAAAGATATCTGCAAGAAAAATAAACATATTCCATTCAACAAATCAATGACAACACACTATCCGCATATTAAACTCTAAATTATTATATATCTGACGCCTCAACAACAACAATTCCAACAAGACCAACAATTCATTCAGTAACTAATATGCCAAATAAAACGCCACGACAACTATGCAACAATTCTAAGAATATACGACCACTACTCAACCAAATAACTCCTAAAGCGCCTTGACAACACATCAAATTGTTTGACTCACACGGTAAGTTTTTTGATTGTGTTAGTAAAAAAACGCATATATACATGTGAGTCAAACCAGGGTGCACTTATAAGGTGAAGTCAATTCTACAAAAACAACAAAAGTAGATACTTCTGTCAAAAAATTTAAATGTTGTCACCGTGTTTTTTAATTTACCTTACAAAAAGACAATCCCACTTGCCCAAACCACAGGGTATACAGAGGCGTCACGAGCAAAAAACTATTTCCCTCTCTTTCGCACAAAACGAATTCAATAATTTTTTTTAGCTGTATTTTATATACCTCTTCTCACCAAACAATTTCAAAATCAAACAAAAGCTGATTTTAGACTTTTTTAAATGTCAAAAGTGACACCTCTGTATACTTTGTGCCCAAACATCTCTTCACGTAAAGTAAATATGTATTATAAAATAAAAATGTATTAAAAATTATACATGAATTGAAAAATAAGCCCCCTTATTCACAAACAAAATTTTTATTTTATAAACGGTATTTTGTATGAAAATTTTGTTTTATAAACCTTTAATAAAATAAAAATGTTGTTTGTGAATAAGGGGGTTAGAATATTATTTATTATTTACTTATTAAAAAAGTAAATAAATTATCAATTAAAATAACAAAAAATTAGTATTAGATTACAAAATTGTAAGTATGTAGTAGCAAAAATACAAATTAAATAGATATTATTTTTTATCAGTCAATATTGGGAACTTATAACACCGTGTAGGTCTCTACTGTTGTCGTATAAGAAATATATAATGATCTTTATAGAAATGTGACCAAACCACTAAACCAGTGGTGCTCAAACACATACTACCATAGACTACCATAGTTTTATTTGTGTTGGTAAAGCAGCAGAGAACAGAATTCAATTCAAAATAAAAGTATACTAATAAAATGACTACAAACTATAAAGTATATGCTAACTGTCAAATATTTATTATGGATTTTGACAGCCAGCGTATAGCAACGTCTATATATAAAAAACTATAAACTGTTCTTCCATGTTCTCCTACATTAATTCGGCTTTCTCAAAATTTTGTTGTTGTATTTCTGTGTGTATTTTAAAAACGTCGCGCACAGACCTTGCTTTGACAAGTGCTGATCAGCAACTGATTTGATTTTGTTTTTCAAGTTGAGAGCTCATTATAAAAAGAAGAAGAATTAAACCTATAGTGTATGTGTATCAACTTAGCGTCAGCAGAATTTTCTTACCCTATCACGCGTGCTATGACACGGCCATATTGAGCTTCTCTGCACTAAACCAATGATCTTTATAGAAATGTGACCAAACCACTACCATGGAAAGTTGTTAAAAATTAAGATATCTATGATAAAATCAAGTTTTAATAATTTTATTTACAATTGTGGGATGTTTGTACTCTCAATTGATTAGTAAAAAGTTCCCTATAATTGATAAAATAGATGCATATTTAAGACAAATAGTTTGTGCAATTTTTGAGTATTTCGCATAAATTTACTATGGATTAAAATTAATATAAAATTTATTATTAATTTTTTGTCCTAAAAATATAACGAATCCCTAGATAGACGTACATATTTTTTCGGATTGTGGCAACAGTATTTGGTGTACTTTGACAGTTGTATCTACCTCAAATAAAAAAATGAGTGATCAGCTGTTGAATTGACTTCACCTTATGAGTGCACCCTGAGTCAAACAAATTTGATGAGTGGCCATGTCACTCAAAACCCACAATGCAAGAATAAGAATTGAGCAACACACAAAAAAAAACCAAAAATATTGATAACAAAGTATGACTTGGCTTATCATATTTTTTGGCCAAACCTATAACGGTTGTATTCATAAAAAGTTAATTTAGGTTTATTAAACATTATTAAGCAAAATCCACGAAAATGGTATTCATAAACGTCAAATAGCTTAAAATACCTTCAATAAACCAATGACAAATAGAAAAAAATTATTGTACGCTCGACCCTACTTTAAGCCAACAATAAGTTGAATTCTTACACATTTTGTCTCTGATTAAGCTTTTTTCATTAATTTTAGGTTGAAGACGAAAACTAATCATGTTTTATTCTGAAATGAAATCTACAAATTGTAATTTTAACGTTTACAAATTTGTAAATAAAATTCCAGATAAATTTTAAAAATTTCTATTTTGATGAAAAAACTAAAATCTAGGCATTATTGGATTAATAGATGAATATTTGACAGTATTCCAGTTGGTCAATACTATTTTTGGCAATTTGGAAATGCCCGCCTGTCAATCAAATCATGGCCACAATCATTTTATTTGTCTTTTTCATAGTTTATTAGCTAAATATAAAGCCATGAAGTAATTAAGAGTGTAAATTATATTGATTAGTGTTCTATCAATGCAAAATATCTTCTCCGGCAATAAAATGTAGTCTTTTATCAAAGAAATTTATCAGTATTTGCAAAAATTTATTAAAAATTGCTATAAAAATAAGTAAAAATAACAAAATGTACATAGTGATGTTTATTTTGTCACAAAATATTCGTTATTCGAATACTTTTAATTATAATTAAAAATATATATGTTATATTCATTCTGAACTAAATATATATTTATTGTAGCCATGTATACATTTATTTTTCTTAAAAGTTCGTTCTTATTTTCTAAAATGTGTAATAACCAAAAATATAAAATTAAGAAAACCGACTCAACGAATATTTTATCTTAATTGTTCGCAACACTAACACAGAAAATGACAGCAAAATTGTACAGTGCTGCCAAGTTAAACAATAAACAGCACAATAGTTAATGTAGATTTATTATTTGTTTATGAATACCACAATTTTATTAATGGCTTTTAAGTCTAAAGTGTACTTTAACTATTGTGTGATCTAAAATAAGCATATGAATACAACTGTAAAAATATTTTTTTACATTGAAAATTTATTATGTATTAATTTGTGATAAGTTTATATAAATTTTCGCGGATTTAACCCTTTTGTGACCAATTAAAATATTGGAAGTATTTTTGAATTTTTTTATTTTTTAAGCAAAAATAAGCTTTTAAACGGGCAAGTTGTGTTAAAATTAATTAATGGTAATTATTTCCCAACAAATTGGTCATATTTTAGATTTATTATATTTTTTTTAACATTTTTTTTTATTCTTAATTAACGACCCAATAAAAATTCGAGCAAAAAATTAATATTAAAAAGTTTTTTTATTGGTTTGACCCATACGCCAAACACTTGTTATTGAGAAAAACGACTTTGATGTTTTTGAGTACAAGATTAAATTTCGCAGTGTTGCCATACAAAACAACAAAAATGTCACTGTTTGTTATCAAAACAATGAATGTTTTATAAAAATAGAAGAAGACAATTGTAAATTTAATATGAAAATTAATGAAAACTTAAATTTAAAACCAAAAAATATATTTTGGGTGTGCATAATTTATACCAATCAATAAATAGAACATTTTAATGTTTATATTTATTAAAATTGTATTAATTTTTGAGTACTCAAAGACAACAAACTTTTCTCAAAATTTACGTGATAGATTAATTTAAATTTTCACAGTTGTTTTCTACATATGTTTTGAACAAAATTATTGATTTATACACCGTTATATAAAAATTAAAAAAAGTTATTAAGATTTTAATGACAACAATAATTCCTGCTTTATGGTGTATATAAATTTTTTATTTTTGTTTTCCCTTTTTAGGGTATATATCCATACAAACTGAGTATTTTTTTAATCCCGTCATCAAATAAGATCCGAACGAAAACAGCTAGAGGGCTAAAATTTTCCACAAATATTTTTTATTGATGCAGATAGCTTGGTGTTGAAAATGGACAGTATCGGACAACAATTTCACCAACAGCATCATAAACAAACATAAGTGCCCGCTCAGAATACATTTAAAGTAGTCAAACCAGACTTAAAAATAACAGTATAGCGATGAAATTTTACAAAAACTAGTTTTATAGGAAACACAAACTCTCTACCAAATTTTATGAATTTTTATTTATCGGCCCATAATTGACCCTACTCCCAATATATAAATTAAAATACACAGATTTAAATCTGTTAAAAAAATATTTTTTTTAATTTAGTTGCGGCTGCAACTAAATTGTCTTTATTGTTCAAGTTCCAAATTAACAGTGAAATATTCTTACGTTCTACCCTAACTTGTCACCACAGGTTTTATTATTGAAAATGCAGCTCGTGTTGTTTGCAGACATAGAGTCAGCATTTCTCATGGGAACAAAGTTTGTAACTTTATACACCTTAAACAAAACGTTAGTTTTGTTAATTATGCATTTAGATATTTCAACATATTTTTTGTTAACTCCTCCCTCCTTAAGTACAATCGTCCCGATTGTTTAAAACAGTGATGTCCAAAACTAAAACTGTAGTTGTATTGGTGAGCGAAAGAGAACTGCACTGAAAGAAAAATTGTGTATACAAAAAAAAAAAAAAATTACGGACAAAATTAAAAATTTAAATTTATTTCATATATCATTAATGAAATTTTCTACATTAATGCTGTTATGACAGTTTCGTAGCAAAATAATATTTTTTAAGTGTGCGGAATTTAATTTATTACGTTGTTTAGAACCAATGAATTTTAAGTCTGAAAAAATCTGTTCACATAGATACGTTGAGGGAAAAAATGACAAACATTTTTGATAATTCTTTTTTAATTCTGGATATAATAAATCATCTAAATTTTGCCAAAATTCGGTGATATTAATTTTATTAAAGGTGAATTCACTACGAAGTATTATCAACTCCGCTTGGATTTCAAAATCATATTTGGTAACGTCACAATTAAAGGGATTAATGCAAAGATCAAGCAGGAGCTGTACTTTCTTAAAATCTTGGAACCTCTCTTCAAAGTTGGAAAATAATGTTTCAAATATTATGTGGTATTCATGAAATCCGAAAATGGTCTACCATGTTTAACAATATCTAAACTTATAAGAGTTGACAACTCTTTTTTTAAACTTTTATCATCTAAATTCTTTTCGTTGGCTTCCCTATCAGATAACCAATTCTTTAGTTTTTCCAAAAAAATAATTTTATATTTTAAAAATAATTTTTCTTTTTCCCTATCACTAAATCTATCCATATTACTATGGAAAGAATCATAATGTCTTTTTAAAGCAAATCCCCTAATTTCCTTAAATGTTTTATAACATAATAGACATTGAGTATTGTCAAACGCATTTATAATCATAAAATATTTTTCGCATGCCATATTAAATTCTTTCAGTGCTGTAAACAAAAATATTGAAATAAAATCGTACACCCGCTACACATGTGCATTCGTCGCTGGCTCAGTGACGACTAAACAAAAGAGAATAAGAATATGTGTGTGTTTTAATCAGCACAATTGTGCTATGAAATGGACATCGTTGGTTTAAAATGACTGTAGATCATAGATGCTTGTCTCTTTTTTTTCTCAGCCATTTTCTTCATATCCGCTGTTTGAATTGTTTCAGGAGAATCTTCTCTTATTTCCTTTCCTTGATAGTTAATTTTTTTCCATATCTTAATACCAATAGCAATTATAAGAATAGCGATTATGATAACCACAATTACCATTGTAAGTATATTATTTCTTATTTCCAAAAGTTCCAATCTTTTAATATTTCCAATATTTAATTTCTGTAATCTTTTTAACGATAGCACTTCTTCTATTCTGTCACCAATTGCTCTAGGTTGTAAAGAGGGTGGTAGTGGTTTGCTGCCGCTTATTTCATGTGAAAAATATTCTTGTCCATCAATCGTAATTGTTAAATTGAAATATTTTATCAAATACGTTCCATTCAGCTTCATTTCCTCATCATTTGCTATAATCATGCCGTAGAATTGGTTTAATAAAATCATATCGCTTCCAATTTCCTCTATGGTGGCCACGTGTTTGTTGTTGACCTGGGTACAGTTCCCTACTCTGTTCTTAAATAGGCTAGTTATACAATAATCATCTCCTAAGGATACTAAATTATTTTTATTACATATAGTTAAATCGTTATATTTCTTACAATTTTCCTTAATGGCAAATAAATCATTATTACAATTCAAAATTTTATCAAATTCAATTTTATCTATTAAATTACCAAATTTTATAGGTTTTGCTAAATATGTTTCACAAGTATCATTTTGTGTAATTGGGATGCTTAAAATATACAAAATTTCCCTATCATTCGTCACAATTTTTACATTTGCAAAAGTTAACAATTCATTTACGTTAAATATAGGTATGTTGTAATTTACTAAGACATTATTTAAAATTTCTGTTTTGGAAAAAATAAATGAATTTACAATATTAACCTTTGCCCATTGTATGGCGTATTCAATATTTTGCAATTCTTTTTCTATTAAATTTAATTTATGTTCCAATTCAATTGATAGTTCATTATTCCAATCATCTTTTCTAACTTTCAATATTTGATTTGTGATATTCGAAATCTCTTATATTCTATTATATTCAGTTCATTTACTATCAACTGTCTATTATTATTTTCCAGTACATTTGTCATTTTCTGATTTAAAATCTCAAAATCATGACTGTCAGGTGTTCCGGCAATCCACTTCCATGCTGAACCAATGAAGTCAATGGATCTTCTTACCTTACATGGACTTAGACGTTTAATAAGCCCATTTATGTCATTCGTTTGTTGTGTTAGAAACGGACGGAGCGGATGACTATATGTAATATTTGTTTTTAGAAGATAATCCAGATGATCAACCAAATCCTTATATTTATCTATGTCAATAGAATGTATAACTTTAAATGTTCCATTTTGTCTTTTTGCTATTCCAGTGTGAATCGTTACAAGTCTTGCGTTAGAGTAGTCGAGAATGTTAATGTCTGCTATAACTGCTATGTAGGGTAGTCTGCAAAATAAGTACAAAAATAAATTATCCTAGAGATAAAAATAAAAAATAATGTTAATTTCTGATGTGGCATTTATGTATAACACGACCACTTTCCGTCACAATAGTCGTACCATGATTTTCCTTTACTATTTCCTCTTTAAATCGGTTACTTAATTTTGTTCCTAGTCTCTTGTTGCACTTTACGCAAACTAATTGTCCAGGAACATATTCCTTGGCTGGTGTTCTGTTTCTATTATGGTAATCAAGGTCCTTTTTCTGTTTAGCTTTGAGTCGTTCAATGTTTGAGAGTCTTGTTGTCTCATAGTCTTGTGGAGAAAAGTCAACTGTACGTCCAAAGAATAAGTCTACTGGTCTTCTGTTCGTTGTACTGTGAATAGAATGGTTGTATTCATTTACTGATCTTTCCAGTAGCTCTCCAAAATCTCGTGATATTCCTCCTTCCTTAAGACACCTCATTATCTCCGACAAGGTAGAATGAAAACGTTCTATTTGTCCGTTTGGTTCAATTCTATAGGAAGGGGTGGTAAAAATATTTATTTTCAAATCCTCATTCATCATGAATAAGATCGAGGGTGAGTTCAATGAAGGTTCATTGTCCATAACCACTTTCTTTGGAACTCCATAGAAAAATAAAATTTCTCTAAGTAGTCTTCTAATATCCTCGATTGATCTTTCACTAAGCAGTTTAACTTGCACATACTTTGAGAACTTATCAATAGAGGTTAAAATCATTTTTTATCAGTTGAAAATATATCAATGTGAATGGTATGACCAGGATAAGTTGGTATGGGTGTTTCTCCCAATTCTGTATTATTTGGATGTCGTTCATATTTGTTTTTTTTCGCATGTCGAACATAGTTTTATTATCCACTTAATTTTTTTCGCCATTCCTGGAAAGTAATATTTCTCCAACATTTGTGTTCTATTTTCTTTCTCGTTACGGTGTGCCCTTGTATGTTCTTCTAAAAATATACTCTCCTGTTCTTCCTTGGAGATTATAACCTTAACTACCATTTGGGTAAATCTGCATTTATAGCTGGAGAAATGATTTGCATATATGGTTTGAATTTTACCCATTATAGGTTCAGGAGTTTTAATTCCATTTACAACTGACGGTTTGAGATATATTTTCAGAGTATTTATCAATTTTTGTTCATCGTATTCGGTCTCCATTATAATATGACGATGATATCCTGGGAAAACTATTTTGAACTGATATGAAGATGTTTCGTCAATTCCTATAAATAATTGATTTTTAAATACATTTACTGGAGTTTCGACGCTAGGTATGAGATTATCTGCTGAACTCTCGGCACTATGTTGAGTTGATTGATCTTGAACCATGTTTAGTCCTGTATGATTTCTAGATAAAGCATCGGCTACTAAATTAGTTCGTCCAGGTTTATATCGTAGTTCGTAATTATATTCTTCCAAGATGCATTTCCATCTTTTCATCTTCGAGTTAGTGTTGTTATTACTGAGGGCATAGGTAAGTGGCTGATGATCGGTGTAAATAATTACTTTCTTTGATCCATAGAGGTAATTCCTTAGTGAAGTTAATGCCCATATAATTGCAAGCATTTCTTTTTCGTTTACTGCGTAACTCTCTTCAGTTTTTGTTAATGACCTGGATATAAAAGTTATCGGCTTATCATCTTGACTGAGTACAGCACCAATAGCGAAATTCGATGCATCGAATCGAATCCAAAATCGGGATACGATAGTATGACTTCCCGTGATATTAATGCATTCTTTAGATCATCAAAAGCTTTCCTTGCCGCGTCATTCAAATTTATTTTAGTCTGACTTGATATTGATTTTGGTACTCTTCCTTCTTCTCCCCGTAAAAGATTCGTAAGTGGTTTCGCAATGTCTGCGTATCCTTTGATGAATCTCCTATAATAACCTGACAATCCCAAAAATGAACGTAGTTCTTTCAATGTCTTGCGATAGTTGAATTCCAATATCGTTTCCACTTTTTTTGGATTAGTTTTTATTCCTTCTTTCGACACGATGAAACCTAGAAATTCCACCTCATGCTTAAAGAATTCGCATTTATCTAACTGTATCTTCATATGTGCCCTTTCCAAAGTTTCGAATATACTTTTCAAGTGCTCTAAGTGTGATTTCTCATCTTTGCTGAAAATAATAATATCGTCCACATAGACATAACATATTTTCCCGATGAATTGTCGCAATATATCGTCTAATGCCCTTTGAAAAGTTGATGGAGCGTTTTTCAAACCAAAAGGTAATCTGGTGAATTCGAATTTTCCATTGTTAACAGAAAACGCTGTCTTTTCCCTATCCTCCTCTTTCAGAAGAATTTGGTGAAATCCGCTTTTAAATGTTAAGTATTATGATAGAAATACTCAGCAAACTGATTTAATTTAAAAAAATAGTCACTCTGAAATTCTGAAGAACATCGTCCATAATTAAACTAAGCCCTCATTAAAGAACTTATTCCAATGTTCACATTGAATTTAAATTCACCTTATATTTACAAGACATGCTTAGATGGTGGGTATATAAGATTCGTTACAATCTAAATATTACACTCTTAGCTGTTTATTATGGCAGTGAAGCGAAACAATAGTAATTAATTTGTTTTCAATTTTCGTATGAAAATTGCGGTCGATACGCCAAACAGTGGCGTATGGAGCAAAACAATATTTTTTACATTTAAAAATGTGGATATAGACCGAAGTTAACACCCGATATCTCGGAGATCATATTAAATATCGTGAAATGGGTTTCGGAATCGAAAAGAGGATGTCCAAATTATGTACAATCCACTCCTAACTCAATTTTTTTAAAAATGGTCGGTGGGTCAAACCAATAATATACTGACGATATTTTAATTAAACGGGCAAGTTATATCGAAATAAATTTATTGTAAATATTTCCCAATATTATGGCCCAATTTCTGGTTTCTATATTTTTCTCAACACTTTAAAACAATTTGTTTCTAAAAAAAATCAGATAATATTGTTTTTAAATGTAAATTTTAAACTAAACGGGCAAGTTATGTTAAAACTAATTGATGACAAATATTTCCCAACAGATTGGTCTAATATCGATTTTCTATATTTTGCTCAACACTTTAACCATTTTTGTTTTATTCTTAATTAAAGCCTATAAAAAATTCAGATCATTATTTGTTAATAATGTCGATTTTTAACTAAAAGGGCAACATATATTAAAATTTACCGATGGCAAATATTTCCTAATATATTGGTCTAATTTTGATTTTTTATATTTTTCTCAACACTTCAACCATTTTTGTTTTATTCTTAATAAGGATCTGTAAACAAATTCAGACTAAACGGGCAAGATATATTAAAATTAATTGATGTCAAATATTTCCCAACATATTGGAGTAATTTCGATTTTTTATATTTTTCTCAACACTTTTAACCGCTTTGTTTTATTCTTAATTTAATTAGATATGGCAAAATAAAATGATTGCTAATATTTCCCAAAACATTGGTCTAATTTTGATTTTTAATATTTTCTTCAACACTTTTAAACATTTTGTTTATTCGTTATTGAAATCTATATACAAATTCGAACCAAATAATTTTTTAATTAATAAAATATATCCTATATATTTTGTACATCAGCCATACCTTTTTATATTTAACGTTTCACAAGTAAAATCTATATTACCATAATTAATTTAAATAAGTAATATGTTTAATGTATTCTTTCCTTATACTATGTGTAGGTGCATAACTAATGTACTTGATAATATTATATATTAAAAAACTAAGTTTTCATTTACATATTAATTTCATTAATCAAATTTAATTTTCAATAGTTTTCATTACCACATTAAATTTTGTTAAGACAAATTGAATAATTTAAATTTTTATAATAAATACAATTATACATATTAAAAAATAAAATAAATCTTTTTATAAAATCAATCGACTATAAAAACGATCCTGCCTATGGAACATAAATAAGAAAAACTAGCAATTTCTTGATATAAATATTTTAAAGAATTAGGTACTTTCAATTTTATTAATGTCGGAGAAATGAAATAAAATTATATCCAGAAGCAAAAATTGTTACTCAAACTCTACAAGTCCTATTATAAATATTAAGGAAAATCATAAAATATAATAAAATAAACCGAAGCCCAATACATTCGAAGTTTCATCTGAGTTCAGTTCAATAAACAATAATTTAACGGAAATATCAATTACAAACTTCAAAGAAAAGAAGTCTATATACTTAAGTATTTATTTATTCGTTATTAAGTATTTATTAGTTCGTTACTACTAAGTATTTTATTATTATTTTTTTTTTAATTTTAACCATACAAGCAATAGATATATATTCTGAAATATTGAATAATTAAATTCAATCAAAATCAATTTTAACATTAATTGCGAGTTTTGTTTGTAAACTTCTCCTCCAAAATGACTACACGCTCTCCAACTTGTACAGACTTACATACACAAAATTTAACACATACACAATCTAGTTCGATTACTACAAATACTAATTTAAACCCAAATTCATTTGGTAATCAATCGATTAATAGGGCACCTCAGATAGATTTAGACATATGTTCTTCCTCAATTAAACTCCCTCAGTTTTGGACAAATTGTTCAAATGCATGGTTTGTACACGCAGAAATGCAATTTCCTACTAAAGGCATTTCTACAGATCAGACCAAATATGAATATATAATAACTGCTCTCCCTCAAGAAGTTATAGTAAAGGTGTTGGTCATTATACAAAATTCAACTACAAACGACCGATACCTAAATCTCAAAAAAGTTTTGATAGAACGTTTCTCTTTAAGCGAAACTTCTAAATTAGATAAAATTGTATCTGATAGTGATATGGGAGATAGAAAGCCATCGGAATATTATAGGTCATTAGCCCTTCTCGCTGGCCCCAACTTTAGCTCAGATTTGTTAACAAAACTTTGGTTACGTAAACTTCCCAAAACTCTAAATGTTGCATTAACTGGATCAAATATAAGCGACCACAATGAATTAGTTCAATTAGCTGATAGATTGTGGAAAGTTATTTACAACGGTGAAATATGTAGTGTCCTTCTAGAAATTCGAATATAGAACAAATTGTACAAAAAACTAACTTCTTCTTTATGTGAAAATATAAATAAATTAATACTGGAAGTTAGTTCTCTTAAAAGGGAATTAGAAACACGAACTTCACGTCCACATTATAGGAGATATAGTAGAAGTAGTTCACGATCTCGTGGTCGTTCTCCCACTAGAAACTGGTTATGTCGTTTGGTAATCAAGCAAAAAAATGCGAGCAACCCTGTTCATTTTCAAATGACAATTCGACAAACTAGAATCATCTACTGTTGCCGCGACGAACAGTAGAAATGTTGATTACAATTCTAGTCGCCTTTTTATTTTTGATAAAAATAATAAGATTAAGTTTTTAATTGACAGTGGTGCAGAAATTTCTGTATTACCATCTTCAAAATTCAAAAATGATAATAAAAATCGCAACTTTCGGAAAGAAATTACTTAACACAGATTTAGGTCTTCGACGAGAATTTTCTTTTATTTTTATTATCGCAGATATTTCTAAACATATTATTGGCGCTGACTTTCTATGCAAATATGGTCTTTTAATTGACATTAAACATAAATATCTTATCGATCCACTCACAAATTTGTCAGTTAATACGTTTTCATGTTACTGCAATGTATCATTTCCAAAATTGTTTTCTGTAGATAATCAATTTACACAGCTTTTAAAGAAATTTCCTTCACTTATATTAGAACCTGATTATACGAAACCAATAAAACATTCAACAGTTCACAGATTAATTACAAAAGGTCCCTTACCTTTTACAAAACCTCGACGTTTAGATCCCATAAAATACAAAGCAGCAAAAATAGAATTTGATTATCTTGTAAAAGCAGGTATATGTAGACCATCAAATTCCAGTGTAGCTTTACATTTAGTTCCCAAGAAGGATCCAAATGAATGGCGTCCATGTGGTGATTTTAGATGTTTGAACGTAGTGACTGTACCAGATAGATATCCCTTGCCCCATTTTCACGATTTAAATATGAACATAAAAAATATAAATATATTTTCTAAAATTGATTTAGTACGTGCTTATCACCAAATTCCCATGTCAGAAGAGGATATATTTAAGACGGCTATTACAACACCATTTGGAATGTTTGAGTTCCAACGAATGCCATTTGGTTTACGAAATTCAGCACAGACTTTTCAAAGATTTATTAACGAAGTTTTTATGGAATTAGATTTCGTATTTGTGTATATTGATGATATACTTATATTTAGTCAAAATAACGAGTAACATTTACATCATTTAGAGAAAGTTTTTGAACGACTAGATGAATATGGGTTGAATATTAAACCAGGGAAGTGTACATTTGGTGTTTCAGATATAGATTTTTTAGGCCATAACATCTCGAATGCTGGTGTAAAACCATGTGAAGAAAAAGTTTAAACATCTTCAAGGTGTTTCCATTGAGCTTACTCGTTTTTGATATTCGAATTTTCGAAGAAATCCCGTCATTTTATTTTGATATAACGACAGTAATGTTAATTTCTTTCAAATTTAAACATTAAAAGTACAAAATTACAGTTGTAAAATTATAAATTTGTTTATTAAATGCCACTAATTTTAAAATAATTATTTATTTTCTTTTTATTTCGAAATGAAAAGTCACTTTATCGATGAAAACATTCAACTTGAATGGATAGCCTATAGTTATATTTGCTTATCCTAGACACAAAGCAGTGTTGTATAAGCAAATCTTGTTCGAAAAAATACATTTCCGACATGTTTTAAATCAAATCTAATAATTAAGTAGATTTGGATTTGTCATAACTGTATGGCAAATCTACATGATTTCAACTAGTTTTGCCCAAATCAACTAGATTTTCTCAAAACTCCTCAGTGGAAACATGGCATTAATAAAAAATCTGTTGGAAAAAAATAATACCAACATTTCAGAACTATATTTTTTTAAATTTATGAAAAATATTTTACTTTTGTTTTATCGCGGTCTAATGTGTAGTAGTTTTCCCAAAAAATAAAAGTCCATTTTAGAATCTATCAAGTGTTTACTTCAGCAATGCAGTACGAAACAAGTAATTGCTCGATTTGAGTTTTGGCCATGAATTGCGTATTTCTAGACATATGTGCAGCGTTTACATTAAACTAAAGGTGGAAGTACACAACACGCGTTGTGGTGGCAACGCGTTTTACACTTTTTAAACTTTTCGCTTTTTACGCAAGTTACACACAAAGCGTCATTTTGATCTTTCTTTTAATGTTTTTAAGACATTACTGTTTTAAAAATCAAAATTTAAATTTTTTTTAATATTTTTCTTTCATTGTTGGTGAAATTTATTACATTTTATGTTATTCTTATTCTACACAAAACAAAATATAATCCGAATCAGCTGCCGACGCGTCAAAAGTTGAAAGTTGCTGAACTTTTCGCGGCAGACGCGCTACAAACTACAGTGTGTAACTTGTTGAATGAAAATACACTATTTCAACTTTTTTTGACAGAAGTCTATAACGCTCTGCCGCGTACAGCGCGTGTTGTGTACTTTCACCTTAAGTATCCTTTAAGAGCTGCAACAGCTAATAATCATAATAATAAGAAGAAAAACGACAACTGAAATTGAAAACCATAGAACAATCCGCACAACAGAAAAAAAACAATTGAAAGACTCCTGACAGAACATAAAATAATACAAATAAATTACTTGAAAACAAAGCGAAGAACCCATGGATCTGAAGATCAAAACTATAAAAATAGAAATGGTTTATCCGATGACAAAAATAATACCAAAAATGTCGCTCCCAAGGACCAAGACAGTCACTCACTATAAAAAATCTGAAAATTAATCAAACATTTAAGATATTCCCACACATCAAAAGATCAAAAATCCCTTAGCACTATAAATTAGGGATGCCAATCCCGAAATCCCGATCCCGGAAATCCCGGGATTTTTCGGGATTAGAAAATCCCGAATCCCGGGATTTGCAACATAAATCCCGGGATTTTTTCGGGATTAGGATATCCCGAATCCCGGGATTTTTCAAAATGAATCCCGGGATTTATTACTAAAAAATTTTTAAATTCTTTTTTGAGCCATAATTTCATTCAATTCGCTTCAAAATTACGATCTTTGTTTATTTTTGACTTATTCAGCACAGCTATTCTTGTACATTTTGAACCTTTTATTTTTTAAAGTGGTATGATACCAAATATAGTACATACAAATTTATTTTTTCATTTCGTCGTAGACCCAAAAAGTAAACACATTCTTTGTCTATAGTAGACATAAATTTGGACCAAAATTAACACAAGAAATCCTAAAAGCACCTCCTCTGAAGACCAATTTGATGCTAATATTAATGTATTGATCAATCAGCTATTTAATGAGATTCATTTTTAAAATAGAATCGATTTGAATCTACAAAAATAATACAAAAATTGTGTAATATTCAATTTCTGCGGCTTTTCATACAAATTATCATATTTTTTTAAATTGATTCTCTTAAATGGAAAGTATTTTGTTGTCTGCGTAGTATTTTGAAATAATAAACCATTCCTCGATTGAAATTAATCATAACTTTTCAAATCTATTGATTTCAAATTGTTCGAATTCCATCACATACCGGAATATTTATTTATTTTATTTCGGCACAGTCAAATATAAAATAAATTTTTAAATGATATCTAGAATGTTTTGCTTTACAACCTAGCAAAAAGAGAACTTCCAAAGAAGCGAAAAAGAAGTAGAATTTACTCCATGGAAGTACTGAAAAATAACTGAAGAAGTGATGATCTTAACACAGGCTTGTCATAGGAGGGATGTCCTTTTTATTTGATTCCAAATTTACTACTTCTGAAGTCATTCTCAAGAAGTAATTTTTATGATCCTTTTTTGCAAGTTATTCGAAAGTGAAATTGTATTATTATAGAATACAATTAATTTGCCTTAAATAATTTTAAAACTATAAAGGGTAATAGATACATATAATAAAACAGAAGCCGAAAAGTAAAATGTTTTATCATCCAAGAATGTAGGAACAAAAAAATATCTTCAGCTTTGAAAAAATATAATTATTTTCCAATCTTCGGAAGTCTTTAAACATCACTTCCTCAGAAGGTTAAAAAATTCACTTAGTGCTACTTTTAAAGTGGTGATAAATGGTATTCTTTTGGAAGTACTTCGTTTTAATTTTGCTGCAATGCTTTCTATAAATCTGAGTGATAACAGTAAAGGTAAATTAAATTGTTCTGAATGTAGATAACATGTTTCAAAGAAACGGTTCATTTATGATCTAACCTGATATTCGAAGGATTGAACGTTATATTTATTATAACCTATTGGTCCTACACCCACCTTAAAGTATACCGATCGAATCAGAATCGCTTTCTGAGTCGTCGTTTGACATTAGCCCCCATTAAAAAATATCTTAAACGTCCAAAAATTTACTTATAACCATTAGTATCGCGATGACATTCAGCATAACTAACCTTTATATAAAATTACATGCCTCTTCCCAAATGTTTGAGGATCGGCCCATATTTGACCCTAGCTCCCATATAAAGCCTCTTTTAGAAATTTAGTTTTTCATCAATAAATTGCTTAAATACATCGGAATTAAGGTAAAATTCAACAAATTTTTTATGAAAAATAAATAATTTATCTTCTGTCGATTAATTTTCACAAGATTAAACAATTTTCTTCACAAACATGAAGATTTCAGATTTTCATGTATAAAATAATTAAATTTATGTAATCCCGAAATCCCGTAAAATCCCGAAAAATCCCGGGATCCCGAAATATCCCGGGAGTTAAAAAGCTAATAAAACCTCTTTTCACTACTTCTTCATTAGCATTTTAAGTCATTATTTTAACACGGTGATGTCATACGCACTCTTACAAATAGGGAGTTAAAGAAGTACTTGCAATTTATCTTACAAAATAGTTGTTGAGTAAGTTGTTTTGTTTTTTAATAATAAAAAGAGCCAGCTAGAATACGAACCAGGAGCTTCGGTTTGTTAGTCAAATGTTCTACACACTACACCACTGCTTAGCTATTTTATTGCGCGTCAAATAATGGTTTTCACAAACAAAACTAATTTTGTTTTATTTTTTGTAAAACACAATTCTTAAAACGCAATTAAATAAAATGAGCAAACAATATGACAAATCCGAAAATAAAGTACTTCTATATCAGATTATAAGAAAGTCATGACTAAAGTACTTCTAAGTAATGCCGACGGTAAGTAGTAGTCATTGAAGTAAGTGGTTATGGAAGTACAACCCATTACCGAGTTTATGCTGGGACCCCATTAATAACAAGACCAATATGATAAAAAACACTGTAACAATAGTAATAACAAATTCAAACCCATATAAGACACCCAAAGAATGAAATCCCAACATGCAAAACATCCCAGCAAAACTCGGTAATGGGTTGTACTTCCATAACCACTAATACTACATAACCATCACTAATACCGTCTGCACATTTTATTTAATTGCGTGTTCAAAATTGTGTTTTACAAAAAAGAAAACAAAATTAGATTTGTATGTGAAAACCATTATTTGACGCGCAATAAAATAGCTAAGCAGTGAGTAGAACATTTGACTAACATACCGAAGTCCCTGGTTCGTATTCTAGCTGGCTCTTTTTATACCCACCATCACAAAGGATGGGGAGTATATTGTTTTTGTCATTCCGTTTGTAACACATTTAAATATTCGTCTAAGAACCATAAGAGTATATATATTCTGGGTCCTTAATAGATTCTAAGACGATCTAGCCATGTCTGTCCGTCTGTCTGTTGAAAACACGATAGAGTCCAAACGGAAGTAGCTAGCGAGCTGAAATTTTGCATAAATACTTTTGATTGATGCAGTTTATTTGGTATTGAAAATCGGCAATATCGGTCCAAGATTTCGCCTAGCCCCAATATAAGGCCCCCTTCAGAAAATGACTTTATCGCTCATAACTGGCTAAAAGAAGCACCAATTGCGGTGAAATTCGTCACCAATACGTTTTATAGGCACATAAATCTCTTTGTAAAATTTTATAAGGATAGGCCAATAATTGACCCTACCCCTCATATAAAGTCCCCTTCAGAAAATGACTTTAACGCTCATAACTGTCTTAAAGAAACATCTATAGCGGTGATATTCGACAGGAACATTTTTTATAGGAACTTAAATTTCTTCTTAAAATTTTATAAGGATCGGTCCATAATTGACCCTACCCTCCATATAAGGTCCCCTTCAGAAAATTACCTTAATGCTCATAAATGACCTTAAGAAGCATATATAGCAATAAAATTCGATATAAAAAAGTTTTATAGGAACTAAAATAATTTTCTTAAATTTTATGAGGATGGGGCCATAACAGAGATGGGGGTAGTGCACTAAATATTTAGTTAAATCAATATTTCACTAGCACTAAATACTATTTCACAAAATATATTTTTCACTAATTTTCATCAGCTTAGTGGTAGTGAAGCTTATATTTTTAGCACTAATATTTTTTAGTGATAATTTTATTTTTTTAACTATAACTCAATTGAGTGATAGTGTAGAAAAACGCACTACACTCAAATAGTTAAAAATTTGAACAGTCACTAACAAAAGGCTGCAATAATTTTCTTTGCACTAATTTTTTTAAATGAAAATTAAAGAATTTGTAAGACAATAAATGATTAAATTTTGTAAAAGATAAATCTTTAAAATGGAAAATATAGGTTTTGATAGCGATGACACTATAATGGATCATACATAAGCAGTTACTCCAAAAACATTTCATGCTTTAAAAAGAAATGAAACACCTGAATTCCAAAACTATTCCAGTAAAACGATTATTTTCTTTTAACGGAATGGTAGACTCTCCTCGGAGAAATAAATTAATAGGTCGATTATGTATCTCGATTGCCACTTCAGCTGCGTTGCTGCCAGTTGCCAAAATGATGTGGTTACTGGATGTTTTTATTAAGCAATAGCTTGGAAACTTTGTAAATAATGAAATTTTTATTCATTGACTTGAATGAATTCATGACTTGAACCATTTCTATATTGTCCTATTAACTTAAACTTTTAATTTAGTGAAAGATTTCTCCGTTGAAAAAAATAGTGCAGGAATATTTCATGAACTAATAATTTAGTGTAGAAAAAAATATTTCACTAGGCTGTAAATATTGTTGAGTGAGGCTTATATTTTCCAATTCATCACTAAACTTAAATAAAAGTAGTGAATAATTTTGAACTACCACTAATTCTTAGTGATAGTCAAAAATTAGTGCACTACCCCCATCTCTGGTCCATAACTGACCCTACCCCGCATATAAGGAGCCCTTCAGAAAATGACTTTAACGCTCATTACTGACTCAAAAATGCGAGTACAACAGTGAAATTCTACATAAACATGTTTAGTGCGAAAAAAAGCTCTCTATCAAATTTTACAAGGATTGGTCCTTTATTAACCCTGTCCCCATATAAGATCCCCTTGAGAAAATGACTTTAACGTTCGTTATTAGCTTAAAACTGCGAATAAAGCAATGAAATTCCACATAAACAAGTTTCGTAGGAGCCAAAACCTCTCTACTAAATTTGATGAGGATCGGTCAATAATTGACCCTACCCCCTAAGGTCCCCTTCAGAAAATGACTTAAACGCTCATTACTGACTCAAAAATGCGATTACAGCAATGAAATTCTACATAAACAAGTTTTGTGCTAGCCAAAAATTATCAAATTTTATGGGGATCGGTCTGTAAATGATTGACACGCTTATTACTGGCTGTAACGCTCAAATACGACTACAGCGATGAAATTTCATATAAACAAGTTTTGTATGAGCCAATACCCTACGCTCCCTATTAATGTCCCAATTAGAAAATGACTTTAACGTTCATTACTGGCTCAAAAATACGACATAAACAATATTTGTATGAACAAAAATTGTTCAAAATTTTAAGAGTATTGGTCCATAATTGACCCCATCCCTAGTATAAGTGCGCCTTTAACGCCCATTACTGGCATTAAAATGCGAGTAGATATGATATTAGGATGGGTCGAAAATAAGCTTTTCTCTCGGATCAACTTTTAATAGTGAAATTATGTTGTATTTTAACGTCAAATGGAAGACTGTAAAATATTATTCAATTATTTTGAGGGTAAGAGCCCGGGCATCGCCGCCAAAGTTGTTTCACAAAATGAGGCTTTAAGGTGGAAGTACACAACTCGCGTTGTACGCGGCAACGCGTTATAGGCTTCTGCCAAAAAAGTTGAAATAGTGTGTTTTCATTTAATAAGTTACATACTGTAGTTTGTAACGCGTCTGCCGCGAAAAGTTCTGCAACTTTCAACTTTTGACGCGTCGGCAGCTGATCAGGGTTGTATTTTGTTTTGTGTAGAATAAGAATAAACTAAAATGAAATAAATTTCATCACCAATGAAAAATAAAAAATAAACAAAAACTTAAAATTTTGATTTTTAAAACAGTAATAGTTTTAAAAAAACATTAAAAGAAAGATCAAAATGACGCGAGGTGTGTAACTTGTAGCTTGTAAAGCGCGAAAAGTTTGAAAAGCGTAAAACGCATTGCCGCCTCAACGCGTGTTGTGTACTTCCACCTTAAGTATTAATTATTGCACCATTTTATAGCAAAATCATAATGTCTACAAAAGTGTCTTTCCAAGATAGAAAAACTAAAAATTGTATAAAAAAGTTTTGAGTTATTAAAAATTTCCCCGAGAATTTTGTGATTCTGAAGACACATAAAAGTAAATATAAGAAATTTTTTTTAGTTTTGAAAAATTGTACAAACAATGTTTATGTTTATCTTTATAAGATTCATAAATGTGCTAGTATGAATTTTTGTTCAAATTGGATAAACCTTACTCGGTTTAGTCTGTAGTCAAAAAAGGCCATGGAAAGTTATCTCTGTACCGCAATTCTGTAATTTTTTTAATTTTAACTACTGATATCGTAAAGTAACGACAGATGTCGGTTGCATTAACGAATTTTCAATTCTGTAACTTTTTAACGAACTTAGAATATTTTAACGACAAAGGTCGGAAAAATATGAGAATGTCAAAAGTATTGTATTGAAATATTTTTAAAAAAATTAAATTATTAACGTGAACTTTTTATTTGTCGTTACATTGCCGATACTTTTCGTTAACTAATGATTTTGTTTAACGAAAAAAAAATCGGTGAAATAAAATTCAGAATACCACATAACGACAATTATTGTTAACTTACAAATTTAAAAGTTACTGAATTGCGGTACTGATCAAATTTCCAAAATTAAAAACCGGGGTCAAAATCAAATTTTTATATATTTAATATTCTTCATTAAAAATAGCAAAATATTGTGTATTTAATTATGACATACATTTTAACAAACTACACGAAAATATATCCAGAAATCTAGGAATCAAACTTCTTCAAAAATTAACCCTCTGTCATATTTGGGGCCAATTCAAGACCGATTTTTTTAAAAAAAACTAAAAGAACACTTTTCAAAAGAAATTTTGTAAAATTAATTTTCTTAAAGAATTAATGGATATATATCCAGTATTTGGTTTATCGTATTATTTGAATGTTATTTCTTCAAGATCATAAAATATTCAAAATTTTTATTCTGACCCGGTGTTTAGAGGGTTAATGATTTTTAATTTCGAAAATTTGATCAGAAATAACTTTCCATGGACTCGGAAATAATAATCCGATTATTTGATCAAAATTAAGCAACAATTGGTAATAATATAATTTTTACTTAATTATTGGCAAAAATTGCCCTTTTCCCGAAATCCTTCAACTTCACATCGCAGGTACGGTAAAACTATGAGAGGTATTGAGCTCATTCTTTTTGTGTTTAATTCTTATATATATATTATTTATAATATCCAGTATAGAAATTTTATTTTTTTTTATTTTTTTTTTTAATTTTTTAAAATCCATTTAACAAAATTTTTTAAAGTTTGAAAATGGAGTATTGGAGATGCTGTTCTCTTTTGCTCTTTTTCGACTACAGACTAAACCGAGTAAGCGTTATCCAATTTGAACAAAAATTCGTTTTAGCACATTTATGAATCTTATAAAGATAAACATAATATTTGTTTGTAAAAATTTTGAAAACTTACTTTTATGTGTCTTCAGAATCACAAAATTCTCGAGGAAAATTTTAATAACTCAAAACTTTTTTAACCAATTTTGAGTTTTTCTATATTTTTGGAAAGACAATTTTGTAGACATTACGATTTTGCTATAAAATGGTGCAATAATTAATACTTCAAGCCTCATTTTGTGAAAAAAAAAACGCCAAAAAGAGCCATTTTCTCCCGTATAAACGCATTTACAAACTTTGGCGGTGATGCGCGGGCTCTTACCTTCAAAATAATTGAATAATATTTTCCAACCTTCCATTTGACGTTAAAATACAACATAATTTTACTATTAGATGTTGATCCGAGAGAAAAGCCTATTTTCGACCCACCCTAATTTACATATGTATATGAAATTCAACATAAACAAGTTTTATGGGAACTAAAATCTTCCTACCGACTTTGTTGAAGATGGATCGATAAATGACCACCAGGAATGGCAAATTTGGTACGATGGTACTTTTTTTGATACTATTTGATGTTCAAAAGTACCGTGATACTTCCGAGTCTTATTTGATACACATATGTATATTAGGGTGGCCCCAAAATTGAAATTGCTGATGTTCCCACCGAAAATGAAAATTTAGTTCATTCTAAGATACCATTTCTCAAAATTTTTGTCCTTACGTCAATGTTTGGTGAGCTGGATCAAAGGATAAATAGGTCCTTTTTAGGGTTTTATGTTATTTTTTTCACATTTTTGACAAATAAACCATATGCAAATTTAGTATCATATGAAAGGTCCTTGGGAGACGATTTCAATGACATACACAAATTTGTATACAACACCAAAATGATTACAAATGTCGTAATTTTTCTGAAAAAATTTTAAGTTTTTCATATTTTTACATAGAAATATATAATGTAATTAATTGAAATTATTATATTATAAACCTCACCTCACCTAAATTTCACCGAAATGGTGTTTTCTGTTTTTCGAAATTCTTTATGTTTTGTATTTTATATTAATATTTTAAACTCTATTTTGTCCCAGGTATTCTGTTAGCTATATTTATCTAACATACTTAATATGTACATCAGCATACGCGTAATTTCATTAGCTTTACAATGGTATATAACACTTTATGGTTCTATTATCAATCAAATTTTTCAGTTTAACTAACATAGTAACACAATTTATCCTAAACATCTACTTGTTTGTTACGCTTGCTTTGTAAATAACGATTTCTATGTTATTGTTTACATTATTTCGCAATGTTTTGGTAGCGTACATAGGCTTCGATAAATTTTAATAAAATTTGATCTAGATTGAATTTTGAAAAACGGAAAAAAACCGTTTCGTAGATTTTATTGAGGATTATTGTGTATTAATTTCAATCAATTATATTAAAATCATATATGTTAATTGTAAAAAATCTCAAACTTTTACGAAAAATTAGGAAATTTAGATTACTTTTACTATTACACAAAAATTTCTAGTATGCCATTGAAAGCGTCTCCCAAGGACCTTTCTAATGATTCTAAAATTTTATATCTTTCCTTTGGAAGAAATATGAAAAAAAAAATCATAAAAACCTCAAAAAAGGACTTTTTTATACTTTGATCCAGCTCCAAATATTGACCCCATGACAAAAATTTTGAGAAACGCTATCTTATAATCAATTAAACTTTTATTTTAGTTGAGAACAAAGAATAATAAGAAGTTGGACTATGACATTGTTTTACAACAATAACATTTCCTTCTCTTCACAGACGAGTTCTGTGTAAATTCAACACACTTGTGAGAACTCAATTCTCTCACAATACTTCAAAACTTTTTCGCGAAAATACCGGGATAATAGGACTTAAACGACGTTTTTTCACAAACACATAACTATTTTTTAATTTTTTACACAATTTTATCGCATTTAACAATCCGAAATATTTTTATTTTTCACAAACTAAAAAAATATTTTTTTAATTTTTTTGACAATTAATTTTTGTGTGTTGAAATTAAAATTGACAAAACAAAGTTGTATATTTTGGTATTGAAAATGAAAAAATTATTTAAAATAAACTCATTTTTTTGCAAAAAAAGAGATTTTAGGTCCGAAAAATATATTTATTAAATGTTTACTGATTAGATGTGGGCAAAATAAATTAAAAAATCTGCGAATGTAGAAATTTAAATGTTATTTTTTTTTCCTAAAATGTTTATGTACGATTTTATGCAAGTATGTATGTTTGGAAAGTGTGGTGAAAGTGGTTGGAGCTCCAATACTAATACAAAAATTCTACCAATACATACTTAGAGTTAGGTACCGAATGACAACTCCTTTACGTACCAACTGACAAGCCCCAATTTCTTTATATTCTTTGGTTGAGAACCAGGCCATCCTAATGTATATAAGAGATTTATTGACAATAAACTATCGTTACTAATATTTGTAGCTCAATTATATTATAATATTTTTAGCTCAATATGGAGCTCAATTATTATAATAAATAAATAAATAAGTTAAATTTCTAAATTCATCCTTGAGTAGGGCCAAATGTGGCCTGAATTTCTTTAAGACAGGATTTATTAAATATAACAAATTGTATCGTGACTGATTTTAATATACATATTTACGAAGTACAATATCGGGGTAATATTTTTATGGTAGCTATATGATACCATGGACATTGAAGTTCATCAAATTATATCTAAAAGGTTAACATTGAGGGACGAAAAAAGATTCATTATATCAATATATGTATATTAGGGTGATCGATTCTGTTTTTCAATCGGTCTTAAAACCGGTTTATTCTGATTTACCAGTGTCGGTTTTTTCTAACCCGGTTTCTTAACTTTTTAAAAGCCGGTTTCGAATACTTTTATTTGCTTTGTATTCAAAGATTACTTCAATTAAATTTTGAAATAAATAATAATACAGCCTGTCTAAATTTTAAAATATTCGCGTCAAGAAACTAGAGTAGTTTTTCTAAAGCACCTTTGGTTAAACTTTTTTGATTTTCCTAATTAATTAAAAAAATTTATTTGTAAAATTGATTGGAATAACTGTTGGATAATTACAATAATTAATTTGTCGCTGAAATATTATAGCAGTGTTGGAATGCCTATAAAAAGTTACTAAACAGGGACTTTAGAATAAACTAGGATTATGATTCTTCCCAATTTTTTACATAAAAGAAATAATGTTTATTTTAAAAAATCAGTTCGGGTCATAATTCATAATAAAAACTATATGTTTTTATTTATAATAAAAAACCGTTTTCTCTGAATTTGAAAAATATCAACCGGTTTTTTTTTTCAAATGTCAACTATACGAACTACTCGAAAACCGGTTTTTGAAAAATGTCCAATAATCGATCACCCTACGGTATATATAATACCTTTTCTACTTCTGTTGTTGATTATTTAAAAATGTCTAAATATGTGAAGGTGTATTTAAGAAATTAACAACTTTCAGCAAAAAACAAAAATATTTTAGTACTCTAAGATCCAAAAAAGTACCCTCTGAAATATTTTTTGATACTGGAACAAAATCTCATTTTCCATCCCTGATGACCACTTTAGTAAAATTACTTTAACTCTCATTAGTTGCTCAAAATTACGACTAAGGCGATGAAATTCGAATAAACAACTTCTTTACGAAACATAATTTATGTACAGAAGTTTATAAAGATTGGTCTATAATTGGCCCTTATAAAAGATTTACTCCAGAAAATGACTTTAACGCTCATCTATGGCTCAAAAGTTCTTCCAAATTACGGTAGTTTTATAGGAACTGAAATTTTTCAACTGAATTTGATGAGGATCGATCGATAACTCATCAAACCTCCATTATAGGTTTCCTTCAGAAAATTACTGTAAACCTCAGGACTGAATTAAAGATACGAGTACAGCGATGAAATTCGATACAAATAATTATTGTATAAACCGATAGGCCCATAATTGACTCTACCCTCCATATAACCACTCTTACCAAAAAAAATATTTTTAAATCGGAAGAGGCCCTCTTCCAAATATTTCCCTGATATGATAATAAAATTCAACATATGTAGATCTAATAAATGAGAAAATTGCTTCGATAATATCAAAGTTTATTAATAAGGATGATTTGATGGTGGGTATATAAGATTTGTCATGGCCGAATATAACAGTTTTACTTGTTATTATTAAAAAATAAAACAACTTACTAACAACTTCTTTGTAAGAGAAATTGCAAGTACTTCTTTAACTCCCTATTTGTAAGCGAGCGTAGAAGTACTTGCCTCCAATGACATCACCGTGTTAAAATAATGACTTAAAATGCTAATAAAGGAGTAGTGAAAAGAGGTTTTATTAGCTTTTCAACTCATTACATTTCAATGTAAGTTTTTCCTGGGATACCTCAGAAAAACACAAACCTAAATATATTGGCGATCAAAAATTAGATACTTAGGTCTTAAGCGATTTTTATTTTAGGTATTTTTCTGTGTATTAAAGGAAAATAAAAAATCTTTTACGTTATTGTAAATGTTATATTTTGAGAAATATAAATCAATAAACAAAATATTTTTAAAAGAAAAATCTATTTTTTTCATGTTTTGAATTTTAAAACAAAAATATAAATTACCGAAATGGTCTTTTTTTGGTTATATATTCTGTATTAGTCTATTCGACATTAAATATAAACTTTTTATGGAAAACTATTTCGATATGTTTGCTCATTAATCTCCTAAAAGGTGACAACGAATACATCCTGTAGACTTGTAGATTCAAATACTCTTGTAAATTTTGAAAGTATTGACCTCTGGATATTTAGGACAGTGTTTTAGCATTGATTTACCAATTTATATTTATTATTACCTTAGCATTAGCAAAATATGCTACATGTCATTATCCTGAACAGAGATCAGTTTGGCATTTGGATGTAGTTTTCAGAGGATTTCAACTATATTGTTTTTGAAAGCGTGGAAATGCATGTTCCAATATATTGTTCCTCTAAAAATAATAATTTTTTCAATACCATTTTCCATGTTACAATTTCACACATTCATTGTTAGACCATATGTGTTGGTGGACCAAATCTTAATTTTCCAACATTACTACAGACTTTGGAATTTTACGACATTATGGCTTATTTCGCACATTATTTATATTTTGTGCTTTAAACTTTTTAGTTTGTTTTTACTTGGTGCCTCTACCAATTACACAGGTGAGTAGGAGTACTGGGAACGGTTTTCCCTCAACAAACGGTGTTAAAGATTATTAGATTTATAAGAAATCAACAAATAAATATTTATGTTTTGGAGAACCCTGTAGCTGAGATCATCTCAAAACTGCACCCATACCGCAAATTTGCCCGTACATCGGACATATACCCTAATCATATTTTCTCTATAACAAAGAATATATACCCAAAAAAGACACTTTCGGAAAGTAATTTATTTTTTTTATTAAACATTTAAATCAACGGTGGCCAAACATGATCCTGCGGGCATTGTGTTATTCTCACTTATACACACACAATACAAATTTTCTCAGCAACAAAACAAACTATACACAAAACAAAAACAATTTAATTTAGTTGCTCTCTTTATGAAATGATACACAGATAATATTTTCACAAGCTGTTACAAATAAATATATGAAAACTTTTTTTTAGAAAGATTTATTAGACAAATAATTATTTATAATATATATATTTCTATTTTCATTTGTTGAAGCAAGTAATCGTCAAAATTGTATCGATTAAACGATCGACGGTTAATCATTTGAATACGTAATAGATAATTTAACAATACATAAACAAACAACAACAACTACGTACATCAATACATACATACATACATACATACATACATACATACATACATACATACATACATACATACATACATACATACATACATACATACATACATACATACTTACATACATGCATACATACATACATACATACATACATACATACATACATACATACATACATACATACATACATACATACATACATACATACATACATACATACATACATACATACATACATACATACATACATACATACATACATACATACATACATACATACATACATACATACATACATACATACATACATACATACATACATACATACAAGTTTTAGTTTTAGTTTTAAAACTCTGAGAGCGTGTAGAAAAAACGAACTGTGTTCTTCTTGGTGTAATTTTACTCTGATCTTTATTAATTTCAATTCTTAAGTTTAGCTTAAAAATAATGTATTGGCTGTACCAATACATTCTTATTTTCTATAAAGATGCCGATTGTGCATTTTCAAACAAAGGCATCTTTGGTGACAAATCTTATTTTCTATAAAGATGCTGATTGTGCATTTTCAAACAAAGGCATCTTTGGTGAGTATATTGTTTGCACACTGTTGATCAATCCAAATCAACAGTATGCAAACGTTTTGTTTACATTAACCATCTTGGTGGTCTTTGATAAAATATTTGGTTACAAACTAAAACTAAAGCAAAATAAAACAAAACAGTAGGGCAGCACTTAATGCTTCCCACTATGTTTTGTCAATTCATACCGGAATTGACATGGGAAAACCGGATATCGGGTTGTCCGGAGGACTCGCACATATAACTCCCCCTTCGTTAAGATTCGAGTCCCTTCGAATCCCAATATATTTCTTAATTCTAATCAATATGTAGCATAATATAAATACAAAAATTAATGTATAAAGTACATAAAAGTTATGGTTACTTTGTTGTTTTTTTATAGTTTCTTTAATTTCATTTATATTTGTAAAATTTAATTCGGGCAATAATTCTGTCATATTAACAGGCAAAACATTAAAATTTGGTATAATTACATTTAATCGACTTTCAAATCTCTTAATTTTAAATTCATCAATTTTAATTTCACAATTTTCAAAGTTAACAAAATAATTTCCCTTTAAGGGATACGAAAAATTAGTACACGAATCATACAAAATGCTCTCCACATTAATCAACAATAAATTTCCAATCTCAATTTCTTCTATGCACTTTTCCTTCCTCTTAACCTTATTACAATCCTTATAATTATTCCTCAAAATATTAGATATACATGAATTTACAATCTTCATTTTAGACAAAACATTTTCCTTCTCCACAATAAATGTTATGTTTTTTATAGTTACAGTTCTTGTTATTTCAACATTTAACTGCATAAAATTTTGGTTTGGTACTGGCACCACAATTTCCGTCCTATATTCTTTGTCAATAAAATTCGGTATTAACAGAACAAAAACTATCCAATTGTCATCTATCGAGCCCATACTACCCTTCATATATCTCAACTTTAAACTATCGATATCAAAGTGATCCACCTCTTCGTTCGTCAAAAAAAATCTGCTTACAATTCCATACTTGGACATCACTATATTCTCCTGTACCTGTTCTATTTTATCCTTTACCTCATTAATCAACAATATGAAATTATTATACTTTAGTTGTGTTTTGTTGCTAACGTTCAAAGGCAATTTCATATAAATTTAAAATTTATAAACGTTAGGAGTTAACGTGTAAAATTATACAAGTTAATTTTAACGTTGATAAAAGTGCTACCAATTCAAAAATAAAAATACAAATATTAATGTGTTTATGTCAAACAATAAAAAAATATTTTAAAATAAAATTTAAATCAAAGAAAATTACCAAATAAAAAAACCTTTTCAAGAAATTGTAAATAATTTCAAGATTTAGCAGATTTCTTCTGTGGAGTGATGCCAAGTCAGGTAATGTTCGTTTTGTTGCTAACTTTAAGCGTTAACACTCATTGATAGCAACAAAACACAACTTTTGTTACTTTTAAACTTTCATCGACCACACCTGTGTATGTTCTATTAAACCATTTCCTATTCTGTTCCACGACCAATCGAATATTCTGCAAGTATTTTTGCATCTCATTATTTATTTTTACTTGTTTATTTAAATTATTAATAATACTCTTCTGATTCAAATCTATATCTTCGAGATGATTCTCTATTCTCAATCTGTCCTCATCGTCCATATTACCAAACAGCCAATTTATCAGTCTACCTCCTGCATTTATTAATGCCCTTTTTTTTCTTGAATTTGTGTGAATTTTAAGTGTTTGCAACGAGTGTTCTAGCTCGTTAATTTTCCTATTAAGGCTTATAGAAAGCCAACCATCATCCATCCCAAAGTTATGAGAAATACCCAATCTTAATTTTTGAATTGTATCCCTAATGTCGCTTACATCGATCACGTGGATTAAATCTGAGAAACTTTCAATTATGTTGAGAGGCTCACCCTGTAACACCGCATAACCCGCCTGGGTCTCGATACCTCCAATCCGGACCGCAGACTCAGTGCATGGGGCCAACCAAAACAGCAGTAGTACCAGGATGGTCAACATTGCCGTTCCCTGAAAAAGTTTTCAATGGTCTTTTAATATTTGCCAAATCCATCTTATTAGGATTATTAGCATTGTATTTTAAAAATCTTTTAGCCGTTTTTTGTCTTTGGGCTCCGGGGTTTTTCATATACAACTCCCGATTATCATAGTTGGGAACTTTCCCCCTTTTCGAATTAACCCTATTAATAGCCTTCCTCTTCCTATCACCCATATATTGAGCAATTTTCCGATGATCTATATCGGAACGGTTCAAAAGGTCAATTGGTTTCATATTTGTCGTGGAGTGAATTGTGCCATTGTAAAAGCCTATCGCCTTAATAACTAGCTCCTCCACATCTACATTTTCGTTACTTCGTTTTAGAATTCGAATGTGTTCCAAGAGAGACAAATGCATTCTCTCTATGTCGGAATTACCCGTATGAGAATATGCTGTTGTGAAATGCGTTTGAATATTCCTTTCCGCACAAAACAGTCTTATCAAAGCGTTATTGAACTCATTGTCCATTATCAACAACTCCGGTTTGCCAAGTAAGGCAATCCTTTCCTGAATCTTTACCTTGACCGTACACATATTTTTATCCGTAATTTTATGCACAGACCCCAATTTAGTAAATCTGTCTATTGTGGTCAGGAAATATGTTCTATGAATCTGAAAAATATCCATATGAACAATCATGTTTGGTCTTTCAGGTGTTATAGTATGATTAAAATGTTTACGATAAGGATTTCTATCGTACTTATTTTCATTGCATATTCTGCAAGAATTTATAAATTTATTTATATATTTTATTAAATTTGGATAAAAATAGGAGTCTTTTAGTTCCCCAAAATTCTCCAAAACACCTCTATGGTTCCCGCTATTATGAGTATTCTCAATTATCCCATACATTTCCTCTTCGTTAGGCATGTCAACAGCCAATTTCGTACATTTAATAAATTTCAAATTCCGATCATTACCAAACAACGATTCCAACCTTCTCTGGACTATACAATACATATTATCTGGAAGTTCGGAATATATGCCGACTCTTCCTCTTTTTAATGTTCTTCTAAATAAATCGTTCAAATAATGTTCATTACGCAAATCACCCTCACTTACGTAAACTATATTATACTTTCTATACAAAACTTCGTGTTCCCGTTGCTTAGTTTTCGAAATTCTTATTTGTGTTCTATATTTGTTCACAACAGAATCACTTATAAAAAAATTGACACTGCCATCATCTTCCTGTTGGCTATGTACCGTTGCCATTTCCTCCGATATTTCAAACAGTGATTTAATATCACAATCTTCAGTTCCCTCAACGTCGGATTCTAATCGACTTAGGAAATCCGCAACCTTATTATCTTTTCCCTTAACATACTCGATATCAAATTCATATTCAGCGAGCATAATTTTCCATCTACTCAATCTGGAATTTGGCTCCTTTAGGGAAGTCAACCATTTGAGAGGCTGGTGGTCAGTGTTGACCAAAAACTTAGTCCCAAAAAGGTAATGACGAAAATATTTAGCGGCCCATACTATAGCCAAGAGTTCTTTTTCTATTGTACTATAGTTTTTCTCATGATTATTCAATGTTCTACTAGCATAACAAATGGGTCTATCACCCTGGCTAAGAACAGCACCCAATGCGATATTACTAGCGTCCGTAGTAAGGACGAATTTCTTATTGAAGTCCGGATAGGACAGTATTGGTGGGTTTGTTATGATTCTTTTTAATTTTCCGAATGATTCAATGTAAGAGGGATCATCAATATTTATCTTGACATCCTTTTTTAAATATTTTATTATTGGTCCGGCTATAGAAGAATAATTCTTTATGAATTTTCTATAGTATCCCGTAAGACCTAAAAATGATTTGATTTGTTTCACAGTACCTGGAATAGGTACCTTATTAATTACCTCAATCTTGGATGGACAAGGTTTTAGACCATTTGGTGTAACTATGTGACCCAAAAACTGAGTTTGTCTAGCCAAAAAACTACATTTATTCATTTGAACTTTTAAATTATGTTCATTTAAAACAGAAAATATCCTTGTCAGGCTATTCAAATGTTCCTCCAATGAAGATGAGAAAACTAATATATCATCCATATAGATGACGCAAATTTTATTGATGTAATCACTTAAAACGTAATTCATCATACGCTGAAAGGTGGCGGGTGCATTTTTTAAACCGAATGGCATTCTGATAAACTCATAATGTCCCATTGGTGTTGAGAAGGCTGTCTTCTGAATGTCCCTATCTTCCATCTTAATCTGGTGGAAGCCTTTCGCAAGATCGATGGTGGAAAAATATTGTGCCCTACCCAATTTATCAAATAGAGAATCTATATTGGGCATTGGGAATTTATCTCCCACGGTTATATTATTCAGATTTCGGTAATCAATGACAATACGCCATTTTCGTTTACCATCATTATCAAGTTTCTTCGGTACTATCCATAAGGGTGAGTTATAAGGCGATTTACTCGGCCTAACTATTCCCTGGATTAGCATATCCTTTATCTGGGTTTCAATTTCCCTTTCGTGTGCCTTAGGGTATCTATATATTTTCGAATACACCGGTTTATCCGATGTTGTGACAATACTATGTTTAACCACATTAGTTGTTGTCAGAGCTTGACCTTCTTGATAGAATGTAGCTCTATTTTTCCTTAAAAACACATCTAATTTGCGTTTTTCCTCATTATTCAAATGTTCTGGCAAATCTATGTTACCAAAGTCTATGTTTTGCAATTCTAAAGTTGCAATTTCATCAAAGCTTACATCAACCGGCTTTGAATAGAACAATATTTCGACATTATTAACCCAAAGTCTCATATTATAGAAATCTATTATGACACCCATTGGCATCAATACATTATTTCCGATTATACAATCGAAAGCTTTATTTTTTAAATCAACAAGTTTGACAGACATAGTTTCATCCCCTGCATTAAACTCCAAAGGGACATTAACTATAACCTCTTCATCTACCATCTTAGTACCGGTTAATGTATTCAATCTCATTTTGTTCCTAAGTCTTCTTTTCAAAGACAACCCCTCGAAAATCCCATAGTCACCCAACGTAGTTGCAGCTCCGCTGTCAACTAAACATCTAATTTTAACGTTATTGATTGTGAGTGAGACTATCGGTAATTGGGATCCGGAGGCGGTACATGAAAATTTTCGTTCATGTTAATATTTTCCACCTCCATTGGTACGGGTCTATTATTATTGTTCTGATTTGAACCGAAACGTCTATTCTGACCTGAACCTCTTTGGTCATAACCAGCATTCCTATATTGACCTGAACCTCTTCGGTCATAATTAACATTCCTATATTGACCTGAACCCTTTTGGTCATAACCAGCATTCCTATATTGACCTGAACCCCTTCTCTCAAAGTTATTCCCACTGTGTTGGGCCATGTTCTGAGGATTTGGTCTATATAATCTATTATCATCATTATTCTGTCTATAATTTCCCGTCTTTCGTCCTTTATCGAAATTCTTTTCCCGGGAGTTATTTGTATACGAATTTTTTCGTAAGTAGACGTCCTTCATTAAATTGTTCTCAATAAGGTATGATTGCGCACCAGAAATGGTAGCAATGTTATTCTGAATGAGTAATGTCTTTATATTTAAAGACAGAGAATTTAAATATATCTCAAAAATTAATGTTTGATTTATATCTGGAGAAAACATAGCGTTATTCTCTGGATTGAGACTATATTTAGTGTTCATGAGATTTAATATCTCACTTAACTTATGGTGGAGTTCCTCCACGCTCAAAGCCGCTACGTTCATGGCTTGGTTTCGCAACCCCAAAAACGACTCCCTTACACCAAATTCTTCTCGAAGTTTGGCAATAATTTGTTCCCACGTTGGGACCACTAATGTTTCAATTGCTTTCAAGGCTTTACCTTGAAGACGGTTGGCTAAAACCGATCTAATAGTTGCCTTGTGTTCCTCTCCCACTAAGGATAACACCGTATTTACGTCGCGCAAATAACTTGTTAGAGCATATTCTGTTGACCCACTGAATGGTGGTAAGCTACGAGCCTCACGTAATCCTTCTATCAATGTTAACGACATTCTTACTATTATCCTTCTTCTCTTTTCTTACAATTCCTCAACAACTGATTTTTCAACTTATTTAACTATTCCAACTATTCTCCGTTAATATCGGATTCTAAATTCTATTGTTAGTATATACTTAATTTTATACGCATATATATACCATTCCTTCCGTAATCCGTTCCTTTCAAGAATACGGGTTTCAAATAAAAATGGTATATATCGGTCACTCATCAATTGGTAACCGAATAAATTCTATCGCACTACGGGAGGGTCCCTTGGGAATCACCAAAGTCGACAAAATAAAAAAAAAATTTATTTGTTAGTGTCACGATTTCTTTTTAGAAATCGAATCTTTTTTTCTATTGTTAATTTCTAGTTAATTTCTTTTTATATTAAATAAGTTTAATTTATTTATGAAACTTAAAATAATTATTATACCTTACAAAAATTCCCTTTTTTTTTTTTTGTTCTCGGCTGTTGTTGTTCTTTAATGCTATTATTGTTACTGTTGGATTTGTTGTTACTGTTGATTTTGTTGTTACTGTTGATTTTGTTGTTACTGTTGGATTTGTTGTTACTGCTGGATTTGTTGTTACTGTTGATTTTGTTGTTACTATTGGATTTGTTGTTACTGCTGGATTTGTTGTTACTGTTGATTTTGTTGTTACTGTTGGATTTGTTGTTACTGTTGTATGACTGGTCCTTTGGCCAACCAGTTTATTTCTTCCTTCAAGTGCTTTGGCCGCACTTTATTATTTTCCAAGGTGATGGAAAATGTGTGTTTTTTTTTTATTTTAATTTTATCTTTATTTATAGACAAAATTATTTCACTCAAACAAAAAAAAATGTTTTTATATTAAAACTTTCACGTTTTAATAATTCATTTAAAATGTTCGCTTTTAAATGTTTTTTATAATACTTTGTTTTAATAAAACTCTTTTACGTTTTTATTATTATTCAAATTTATTATTTTATTTAATTAAAACTTGTACGTTTTAATTATTGTTTAAAACTTGGACTTCAATTTTTCTTTTATACAAAAAAAATTATTCTTTAAAAATTATACTTTTTTAAAAACTTCTTATTAGGTTTCTTTTAAAGGATACTATTTTTCACCTAGTATCCTACCGACTGCGCCAGTTTTAGTTTTAGTTTTAAAACTCTGAGAGCGTGTAGAAAAAACGAACTGTGTTCTTCTTGGTGTAATTTTACTCTGATCTTTATTAATTTCAATTCTTAAGTTTAGCTTAAAAATAATGTATTGGCTGTACCAATACATTCTTATTTTCTATAAAGATGCCGATTGTGCATTTTCAAACAAAGGCATCTTTGGTGACAAATCTTATTTTCTATAAAGATGCTGATTGTGCATTTTCAAACAAAGGCATCTTTGGTGAGTATATTGTTTGCACACTGTTGATCAATCCAAATCAACAGTATGCAAACGTTTTGTTTACATTAACCATCTTGGTGGTCTTTGATAAAATATTTGGTTACAAACTAAAACTAAAGCAAAATAAAACAAAACAGTAGGGCAGCACTTAATGCTTCCCACTATGTTTTGTCAATTCATACCGGAATTGACATGGGAAAACCGGATATCGGGTTGTCCGGAGGACTCGCACATATAACTTACATACATACATACATACATACATACATACATACATACATACATACATACATACATACATACATACATACATACATACATACATACATACATACATACATACATACATACATACATACATACATACATACATACATACATACATACATACATACATACATACATACATACATACATACATACATACATACATACATACATACATACATACATACATACATACATACATACATACATACATACATACATACATACCATAAGCGTTTTAAATATTCTCTTTCTGGCAACCGTTGATTTAAATCATTGGTGGCCAGAAAGAGAATTTTTAAAATGCATATGTTGTAGTGTAAAATATGAAAGAGAACATAAATGAAAATATGTGTGCTTTGCACTGAAAAAAATTATATATTTGTACTTATTTATGTTATTCATATTATTTGTATTATAAATGAACAAGAGAGGGAATGTATACATCGATGTATGTATGTATTGATGAAACGATGTATTGATGCATATATTGATGTAAGAATGTATTAATGCATATGTTGATGTATTTATGTACATATGTATGTATGTCCATCTATAAGTGTTCAAATGATTAACCGTTAATAGATAAAATTTTGGCGATTAATTGCTTGAATAAATGACAATACAAATATAATTGTAAATAATTATTTACATAATAAATCTATCTATCAAAAGTATTTATACAAACATTTATTTGTAACGGCTTTTGAAAATATTCTCTGTGTATCATTTCATAAAGTGAGCAACTGAATTAAATTGTTTTTGTTTTGTTGCTGAGAACATTCGTATTGCATGTGTATGAGTGAGAAAAACACAATGCCCGCAGGGGCATGTTTGGCCGCCAATGATTTAAATCCATTGTTTGTAGACTCTTGTGAAATTAAAAAAATAAAAAAAAGTATTTTTCTTTTAAAAATTCATTTGAATTGAAAAGCGATTTTTTATGATTTATATTTCTGAAAACACAATATTTTTACTTTTCGTTAATATATCGGAAAATACCGAACAAGAACATCGTTTGTAGACTTATGTGGCATAGAACAGGACAAAATAAAATACACTAACCACCATTTTCTAAATCAGGTTATTTTTAACCGTTAAAATTTCAATTGTCAATAAATTTTTAAACAAAGTATAACAACTAGTCCGACTCTCACTTACACGAAATTACACCTCGACATTTACGGGTCCTGTGTGAATTCAACACCCTGGTGAGAAATATTATTGTGTCAAAATAATTAAAATTTCTACTTACATATTCGAATTAATAGCGGGTTTTACACGAAATCTCACCTATCCACAGAAATAGTAAATTTTTTAAATATACTTTTAGCAAATTTTTTCTTAAAAATTTCGTTTATTTTGAGCAAACCGAAAATTTTATTTTTTATTTATTATTGACAATTATTTTTTGTTGTGGTAGAATTTTAATTTAAAGAGTTACATTTTTTGTATTGAATATACAAAGAAATAAAATTATATAATGTATGTGTGGTGAAAATTTTAAATGCTCAAATACATGCACATTTTTGTTACTACGCTGCAGTACGACGAATTAGTTCGACAACGGCGATATCATAGCCACTAAGAACTACAACTAGTGAATTTCCAACCCACTAGCAATGTTATTTACTGTTGAATTTAACATGGGGATTAAAGACGTGCATAGTACACCACAAAGTATTTGATCCCCGTTACTTTAACAAAGTAGTAACATAAAAAATTATCTCTTGCAGACAATGTGCAGACAAAGAATTGAGTTTTTCTTGCTATGAATTAGTGCTGCCAAGTTTTTTTTTTGAGTTTTTACCAATATTATTAGGTATTTTTTCTGGCAACATATTGAAATCGCTGTAATACAAGTATATTTATATTTAGTGCTTTATCTGGCAACATAATCAAATTAACCGTCTTGTCTATACCCGAGTAAAATTACGTACATCAATACCCAACATACCCGGGTATGTCATACAATTTATATGGCTATTTCCTATTTTTATACATTTCTAGTGTATAATTCAGATAATTATTAAAACTAATTTAATAAAACGTCTGTATATATAAATTAAATAGTTTTTGATCATAAACCTTAAATTTTAGCAATTTTTTTAAAGTTTTCTTATTGCTTTCCTATTAACAAAAATATCATATGCAAAAAACCTAAAGAAAAACGGCTTCATAACGTATAATGTACATTATGCAGAATTTGAATTTGTAAAATTTTGACTTCAAGAAGCTATTACTCAGTGACCGGGAAAGATAATTGAACAAAACTTTTTATATATTATTTATTAAGGTGTATAAAAAGACTAGCATTAGAGAAATTGTTTTTGCTGTCGTAAGTAGGGAAGTTTCTTTCAAAAAAAGATTGCTAAGTCATGGTCAAAAATTAAAATTTTAAAATTTAAACTTAAATATTTTTGTTTATATAAGAATAAAATTATTATAATCAGCATAATTTTACTTTACTAATTCATACACAATAAAAAAATTTATTTCATCAAAATCGGCCCATATTTGTTAATGTTACAGCGTCCACAAATATATCACATTCAAATTTATGAATAAAGACACATGACTATTTGTATTTGGAACTAAATTTGTTGTTTAGTTCATTTTTTCATAATATAGGTACAAGAATATATATAATTCTAATAATAAGACATAAAATTTATAATGAAACTTAATTTTTGTTCGATAACTGACATATAATTTGTATACATACCCAGGTATGTTGGGTATTGATACACGAGGTAAAAATAGAAAATCGGTCATAAATCGGTTTAATATAAATGTATAGAAAACATTACTCTGAAAGCATAGTCCAAATTTCAAGCCGATACGATATATAGATCTCGAGATATATCACTTCAAAAATAAAAAACATACCCGGGTATGTGGGTATTGACATAACGGTTAATTTAGCGTGCATGCCGAATTCTTCTTCTTTTTCATATATGGGAGAGGACTTTCATTTTAACAAACTACTTAACTAACTAAGTAAAAGTAAGCATGTTAAAAGCAATATTGAGAATTAATAAATTGATTAATAATAATTTAAAACAAATAGTGGTAAATAAAAAAAAATTATGGAATTAAAAATGCAATATTTCAACATTTTATTAAAAAAAATGTTCAGTTTTTGAGGGTCATATTGGCCCAATGTCCAATATTTTTTCGGTAATAAGTTTCCTTCTATAGTTGTTTGTGGATTATATAGTTCTCCTTGTAGTTTTTTGTAAAGCTCTTTTGGCCCTGGGATCAAATTTTGCACGAGTGACTAGGATTGGCGTATTGGAATTATAGAGGAACCAATTTCCTTCATTTTGATGCATAATACAGTTCCCCATGTAGTTTTTTGTACAACAAAGTTTTCAAAAAACAGTTTTTACAAAATTTCACTCATTACTCTCTTTTAGCCCTAGGGTAAAATTTTTGGGAACTGTATTTTGTTGGTAATACAGTTCCCGCTGTAGTTTTTTGTAGAACAAAGTTCTCAAAAAACTGTTTCTACAAAATTTCACTCATTACTCTCTTTTGGCACTGGGGTCAAATTTTGGACGAGTGACTAGGATTGGCGTATTGGACATTATAGAGGGACCAATTTCCTTCATTTTGGTGGGTAATATAGTTCCCGCTGTAGTTTTTTGTAGAACAAAGTTTTACAAAATTTCACTCATTTCTCTCTTTTGGCCCTGGGGTCAAATTTTGGACGAGTGACTATAATTGGCGTATTAGACATTATAGAGGGACCAATTTCCTTCATTTTGATGGGTAATATAGTTCCCGCTGTAGTTTTTTGTAGAACAAAGTTTATACAAAATTTCACTCATTACCCTTTTTTGAAAAAAAAATTCAAAAAACTGTTTATTTACTATTTTATTCAATACTCTCTTATCGTTATTTTTATTTACTACTAGCTATACCCAGTGTGCTTTGCTACCCTAAAAGCAATATAAATAAAAAATCTTCTTAATAATTTTGAAGATTCTAACTGTAATGTTTTCCAGAGATACAATTTTTCCGAACGTTAATTAAGATTTTAATGTAATCGATGACAAATTTAAAAGAAATCTAATATTTTCCCAGATATACTAAATTTTGTATTTAATTCATATAGGGGTGCCAAGACCCCATTGAAAGTCCGCCCATTATTCTCTGAATGTTCACATGAATGTCAAAGTTCTTCAATTAAAATTTGAAGATTCTAGCTCTAATAGTTTCTCAGATATACGAATTTTTCTATTTAATTTATATGGGGGTTCCAAGCCCCCCCATGACGAAAGTCCGCTCTTTTTTCTCCAAAATGTTCAGATTAATATTTATGTTCTTAGTGCAACATTTGAAGAATTTAGTTCAATTAGTTTCCCAGATAAACTAATTTTTGTATTGTATTAATATGGGAAGTGCTGTCCCCTAATGCAATTCCACCCACTTTTTGTCTTAAATAATTATATTGATACTAAAGTTGCTCCTACAAAATTTGAAGACTCTAGCTGTTATATTATCTCAGATATACTAATTTAATATTTTCTTAATATGGGCGTGGAACGTCGCCCACATATATATATATATGCCACCAAACCACAACCATAATTAAAAGGCATAATAGAAATATTTATTCTTTCAATTTGATTTTGTATCCAAACTTAAGTGAATTGTTATCCATTGTTTAATTATTATATTTATTAATTTGAGTGTGTGCCAAACGATAGCAATATTGTTAAAAGTAAATTTTTGATAGATATGAGGTGAATAAAATTTTACTAGCACATTGGGCTATATAAATTTCTGACAAATGGAAATAAAAAATTTACAAAACAAAAAATAAATAAATGAAAAAACAAAAATTTTAAAATTTACACTTTAATTTCAAAATCCATTTTATATTAAAAATATTTATTTATAAAATTCATAAAGCACGAAAAAACAGTTTATTTTTATTGGAACTGTTAAATTTTCGGGAAATATGAAAATGAAAATAGTCAAAACTTATCACAGCAAGAAAAGATATCGTTTGGCACATGTAAAAATTTTCCCACCATAGAACTTTGCTATAATTTGGCACACACCCTTTATGTTAAAAAAACTTAAAAAAGTTCTGAAAAAAACAAAATAATTTTAAATAAAATCGTGAAAGTTGGTTTGAAATATACTTTGTGGTTTCAAATGAAAATATATATGTTCAATTCACAATCAAGTTGTATATTGTACCTACTAAAGTGTAGTAACAGTGATTGTGAACAGATCTTTGCAGCAAGTCATAAGTTTATGTTCTCAATGAAAAAAAAAAAAAAACAACCAAAACAAATATACATAACAATGTCAAAAGATAAAAAAATCAACAAATATTAAATTAATTAAACATGCGAAATAAACCAAATTAATTTCTTTGAATTTTCAATTCTTTTATTTTCTTTATTCCACATTTTAAACTAATAAATAAACTGTTTTTAATAAAATTTTAGTTTTTTTGTTTTGGTAAACAGCTGTTTGTTTTTGATTTCAGTGTTACCACTTTATCGTTTTTTATGCTAAAATCGTTTGAATATTTTGTTTATATGTTGAAATAAACAATTGGCAACACTAAACTTTCTTACAACATTCGAAAAACATATGAAAAATTGTCGTAGAAGTTGTATAGAGCTTTTGCATAGAAAATACCAACAACATTGTTATGACTATTGTAGCAGCTGCTGACATACAACGCTACAACATCGATTGTGAATTGAACAATAGTAAAAAGAATACAAAAAACTTAAAATAAACCCGCAGAAGTTTTTTAAATATAAATAAATAAAAAAGTTTTGATTTGCACCAAATTGGTGTCTTTTGATATATCAGAACTTGGCAGTACTGCATAATCCGTCTGCAAATCAGAAAATAAAGTTAATCGGTCTGGCATCACCCTGATGCACAAAATAGAGAAAGCACTCAATTCTCTGCAAATTTGTGTAATTCTCTCTTTGCAGATTGAGCGAAAAAAATGTAGTTTGATAAATTACTTTGTTATTTTCTCGCCGGCAAAATCTACTCAAAATCTAATTGTTATTTGTGACAACCTTTTTTATAAAACAGCAAAGCCTAACAACTGTTTTTGATTGTTGTGTGGTGAGTTTCTATAAAAACACAAACATATGAAACATAAACAAATTACTAGACAAATATATTTTGTGTTAATAAAAATATATGTATTTTAATACATAAAAAGTTTATTAGTCAGTGTTCTAGGAGAACATCATCTGCACCAATAATAATCGCGGTTGATTTCTCTTCAACCCTTGTCAAAAATGCCACATATATAATATGCAATTCGTTCTACTATTCCAAGACTAATAGGGCCACGGAATCCACCGGAGGTCAACACCTTGTTCCTTTTATGTGGGTCAAGATACGAGCCTCATCTTGACAGTTCGCCAGATACCTTATTTGTGTACATTGCAGGGTCCTGGTACCCAACACAGCCTTATTGTATACGATCCGTAATAACACTTAGATCTTTTCTTCTTTCTACGACTATGCAAGGATACACCTTTGACATATTAATGCTTTAAGTACAGCATGATTATCAACCTAAAGTGTTGCCAGAGTCCGGCGAACAACGTGATTCCGTATTATTTCTAAATTGCTAAGATCACAGCTTGACACTACACTCATCAGGGAGTAGTAGCAACATACGCTGTAAAAAGTTCCTTGACTCCCTGATGAGTTGTTGTTGCTACTGCACACTCATCAGAACTTTTTGCAGCTTTTGTAACATATCGAAATATTGGTCTAGGATCCATAAAAGTATATGCTGGGTTCTTATTACAGTCTAAAACGATTTAGACAATATTTGCCAAAATATTTTTAGTTGATGAAGTTTTTTATTGATAATGGACTATATCGGTCTACGATTTATCATACCCTCATATAACGTCCCTTTCGCAAAACGATTTAAACTGTATGAAAATGCTGCAAAAGGTCCCATTATAGGTTCCCCTAGGAAATCACTTTAACGTTCACAACTAGCATGCACAGCTATGAAATTTGACATACGTAAACAAGTTTTAAAGAACCCAAAACTTATCTCTTAAATTTGTTAAGGAACCTACCCTGCATATAAGGTCCCCTTCAGAAAATGACTAACGCCAATAACTCGATTTAAATATCAGTATAGCAATGAAATTTGACATAAACAAGTTTTATAGAAACTAAAATTTCTCTTTCAAAATTTTTGAGGATCGGACCATTATTGACCTTACTCCCATAAAAAGTCCCATTTAGAATATGACTCAGACCATCCTTTAAAAACATGTTTTATAGGAACTAAAATATCTTTACCAAATGTTATGATGATCGCTCCATAATTGACTATACCCCCAATGTAAAGTTCCTCTTAGGGAATGATTTTAACGTACTTAAATGGCTTAAAAACGCTTATATGATCTTTTTGTTAAATTTTTTGAGGGTCGGTCCATAATTGACCCAATCCCCATATAATTTATGGGGTTATGACTGATTGACTCTACACCTATATTAAGTTCCCTTCAGCATAGCAACAAAATACGACATACAAGTTATGTCGGAACCAAATCTCGCTTAAATATAGTCCACTGTCTAAGATTTATCATTTTCTATATATTGCCATGATAACATTTTTTGTAAAAAAATGTTTGTTACTGTAGTATACGCCCTGATGATGAAATCAAAAAAATTATGCCATCCGATTTTTATATTTCCAACATAAAGTTCCATATAGGATTTTAGCGTGCACAAGATCGTCCGATACCAGTTATATATCATAATATATATATGCCATCCGATTTCTATATTTTCAATTTAAAGTTCTCTATAGGTTCTTATCGAGCACAAGATCGTCCGATAGCAGTTATATATAATTTTCTATACATGGTCATAGTAACATTTATTGTAAAAAAAAGTTTATTGCTGTAGTACATACCCTAGAACGATGAAATCTACAAAAAATTGTATGCCATCCGATTTCTACACTTCCAACTTAAAGTTCTATATAGGTTTTTATCGTGCACAAGATCGTCCGATAGCAGTTATATATAATTTTCTATATACGGCCATAGTAACATTTTTTGTAAGAAAAAATTTTGTTGTAGTACACACCCTAGAACGATGAAATTCGGAAAAGAAATGTATGCCATCCGATTTCTGTGGTGCTGCCAATCAATTCCAAAAAACTCGAATCTGGACGGCCGTTAAAACTTTACATTGAACTTAATTTTTGCAAAACTCAGCTGTTTTAGCTAGTATACAATAAACAACAAAAGGGTGCTCACGCTTTCTATAAAAAAGTCGGTGTAAATATAATAGGGTATTAAATATACTACCAAGCGTGAAAACCGCTAGTTTTTATTGATATTAAATCAAATAAAAAGTTTTTATTTCTATGATAAAATGGTTGTAGAAAAATGTTCGTAGAAAAAAAGCTCTATCTGATATAAATTTGTAAATAATTTTGCATCAAATGCTAAATTTTAAATTCCTTTTATAAAGGGATTTATAATATGGTCGTAAAAATATATTGTATTTTGCTCTCCTGAAAACTTGTATTATTTTCGATATACAAAAATCTGTATAGGACCATGGGGATCTCCAGTTTAAAATTTGATCTTTGATGAACAAAAAGAATTAAAGATTTTGAACATAAAAGAAAAAAGAAAAATCGAAGATACTTTTTTTGAGATATACTTGACTCAGGTAGGTAGGTTAGGTAGGTTACGTGAGTTGCACATTGTGATACCCTTAGAATTACCATTCCCTAATATTGAGAGAATGGTTTCCCTCCCTAATTTCGTTGACTACTTGGTTCATTCGGTCTCCGTGTAAACCAGCCGCTGCTTTTAATAAATGCCCAGTAATTATACCAGTTAGAAGCATGGTATAAAGAAAACAAGGTAACTCCGTTCTCTCTCAATGAAAAGTTTTTTGACGTAAATAAGAATTATTGAAATTTATTTTTTGTAAACAAATAAGGAGAAACGTTGCCACACATGTAGAAGGGAAAATCATATTTAGGAAATTAGAAATAAAAAATGTGGAATTTATTTACTAGATACAAGAATTTACAGAAAGAATCAAGATGATAAACCATACATTCGTTAGAATATTCGAATCAGAGGTATCATTTGAAAGGGGATTAAAGCTGAATCCAATGGTTCCAAGTTTAGTACACCATTAGACGCGGATTCAAAAACCTATCAAATTATTCTTATGTTGTATATTTTTTTAGAAAAACTGTACAATTAAAAAAAAATACTAAAAAGTGTCTTATTTGGAACCACTCATCGGCCATCGATAGACTCTGAATATTTTGGGAACCATGATAAAACATAACAATTGTCTGTTCTAACGATATTTTCATCAAAACGGTCCAGCTCACAAACAGACAACATTAAACCCAACACGAATCCCAAAATATTTTGGTTAATATCATATACTAACTAACTAACTAACTTGAAGATCCGTCGAAATCTAGAGATTTTTGCTTGGCATGTGTCTTAAAGTTAATCCGAATGCCCTATTGGATTGGATTGGACACAAAGAAGAAATTACAGAGAAATCATATCTGTTTTACGGAGAATGGCCCGCACTACTTACAAGCAAACTTGAAATCAGCAGGGTCCGTCCGCATAGTGAAGAAAGGTTTTTAACATTTTTATTATTGTCTTTATTATTTGAATTTTATGTTGAAGAATATTTGAAATTCAAATTTTGAATTCAGTTTGAAAAATATTTTCTATTTACTATTTTTGTATTGAAAGAAAAAAAAAATATAAATAATAAACAAAAAACTTGGATTTATAAAGTAAATATGGTAGCATATAAAAAATAAATCGCTTCGTCAATAGAATCAGAGAAGAAGTATTAGATATAACTAAATGTTCAGAAGAGCTTATAAACGAAATTCAGGATTGAAGAGTTTCGGACGAGCAATCCTTTTCTGACCTAATTAGACAATGTTCGGTTCCTTACTAAAGAACCGTTTATGTCAGGACACTTTTCAATGCCGAAATAAAGAAGACATAGACGCCAACGCAGAAATGCGTTGGCGTCTCCGCTAGAGCGGAGATCTGCCCAGGAGAAACCCTGGGTAACCGGGAGATTCGGAACCTTGGTAAGACTCTTCGCAAACTATTTAACCGGGCACGGCGTAAAAAGACCGCTGTATACTGGGATGAGTATCGTAGTAAACTTGGTGAATATAAGAAAATTGTTCGAAAAGCCAAACGAGACTCCTGTGCCCCGTTTCTGTAATTCTCGCATCGAGAAAATCTGTCGAAAAATTCATGATCATCTTGTGTAAAATAGGGTGAATACAAGAAATTTAAAAATTTCTTATTAAATTTTAATGAGTACAGTTTAAAAATTATCAGAGTCACACTGTTAAAAACTGGAAGACTATTATATTTTAAGTTTTTTCTCGATTCGAGAAAATTACAGAAACGAGGTACTGGAAACTTTTCTGTGAACAGGTAGACAGCGTAAATGTCGTATCGAAGATAAAGAAATTCATATCCAAAACTCATGTCCAACCGGAATTTATGGTCGATGATACGGGGAGGAGGCTGGAGGATATGGAGGAGACAATGAAACTCCTAATGGACTCTCATTTCCCACCCGGTATATCGAATAACATAGATGAACCGATATTGTAGGAAGGGGAAGCTAACACGGAAATTGTAATTACATCTTCGCTCCCTATAAAGCTGCAGCGCCGGATGGCATTTTCCCGGCACTCTTACACATGGAGGCGGAACTGATTTCCGTACATCTGTCTCAGATATTCAATGCATGCTTGAAATTCACATATACCCCCATTAAATGGCATGATGCAAGATAATATTTATACCTAAACCAGGGAAACCTAGATATTCGACACCTAAGTCTTAACGACCGATAAGTCTTTCTTCCTACTTAAAGCCTTGGAACGGATAGTCGATAGTATGGGTAAAAGCACTATATCGGACAAAGACCTAAAATTTAACCAGCATGCTTATGTAAAGGGACGATCGGTGGAAACCGCTTTAAACGAAGTTGTCCACTACATAGGTGCATCCTTTGATAGCAAACTATATACACTGGCAGTATGCATTGACATCGAAGGCGCCTTTAATAACGTGCAGTGATACTCTTATCCAATCCAGTTTTATGTTGATCGGGTACTCCGTAACTGGATCAACTACATGCTAAGGAACAAATGCGAGATGTACGATATAAGTACCAGGAAAAAGGTATTTCGCGGTATGCCACAGGGTGGTATTTTGTCACCTTTACTCTGGGTTACTACGATTAATAGCCTCCTAAGGACCCTAACTGAGAAAGGACTTAGACCTGTCTGCTATGCAGACGATGTCGTAATACTTTTAAAGGGAAAGGAACCAAATTACTTGTGTAGAAGTGCTGAGGAGGCTCTGAATACGGCCTTGAGCTGGGCTCAACCGAGAGGCCTCAATGTTAACCCGGCAAAAACGGAAATCTGTCTTTTCACAAGAAAGACAAAAATTTCTAAGTATACTGAACCTTGCTTCCTGGGCAAAAAGATACCAGTGACAGACAAAGTTGAGTACTTAGGTGTAATCCTCGACCGGAAATTAAAATGGAGACACCACATAGAGGATAGGATCAACAAGGCACATCGGTGTTGAGCGATATGTAGGAGAACTATAGGTATGAAATGGGGACTAAGACTACTATGACAAATTGGCTTTATAAAAGTGTAATTAGACCAATTCTAGCTTATGCTTCAATAATCTGGTGGGCTGCTTTAGACAAAAAGTGCAATATCAAACTACTACAGGGAGTTCAGCGTACATGCTGCTTGGGTATAAGTGGTGCCATGTGTACTACTTCAACCAAAGCTCTGGAAACGTCGCTAGATATTCCACCCATTGAAACATATTTAAGATATGAGGCGGCGCTTACAGCCGAACGGCTCTTTACTTTAGGCGAACTGGCCAAAAACGGTTATAGGATACGTCATCAATGTATACTGGACACATTGGAAGGTTATACACAATCATCGGACGTGCCTGATCGTATACCAGACACAGAATATGTCGGAAACTTTGAAACGCTGATCTCAGATATAATGTAGGAATCGGTTGTTACACGGATGGCTCTAAATTGGGGGACAAAGTGGGGCTCGGGTTCTATATTGAAGACCCAGAAACAGAAATATACCACCGTTCACCAAATCATAACACAAGCTTCCAGGCAGAAGTACGAGCAATAACGGAATGTGTAAATTGGATTAGAATAAATATGGCGCCCACAGCGCTTAATATATATACCGATAGCCAGAAGGCAATTAGGGCGATATCAGGTGATAGAACTAAATCTAAGACCGTATTGGATTGTAAGAAAGCTTTAACTAATTACTCTCCCAGAGGTAAGGTTCACATCATATGGGTACCAGCCCACTCGGGAGTAGTCGGTAACGAAAGGGCGAATATAATGGCTTTAAAGGGAAGGGAGCTCAAGGCAGTTAACCTGACAAAATTTCCCTTGAATAAGAAGCACGACATCGTCAGCATATGCGACTACTTTGAAGCCCATCCTACTGAGTCTCAAAAGGATTTTATTTACGACAAGATTCCACAGGAGTTGAGAGATGACACCACCTTGTGGTGTGCCCCTTGTCACAACTTTCCTTGTCTTGCCAATACCCATATTAGAGTTAATGGCCCTGCTCTTAAGCATGTTTTCTGTTCAATTTTTTATCCGCTGATCAACACCTAGGTCACCCAGTGCGTCGATTATTGCGAATATGTTCACGTTATTCAACGCACCCTCAATGTCTAAGAAAGATGCCATAACATATTGTTTTATGTCAAGTGCCTTCTCTATAGTTCCGACAACGTCATGTAAGGCTGTCTCCACCGACCTCCCTTTCAGGTATGCGTGTTGTGCCCTACATAAATTATCAGGAGAGATGATGTTGCTGATATGGATGTCGACCATTTCTTTTCAATGTTTTCAATAAAAACGATGACAGACTGATCGGCCTATAGTCTTTGGCGGTACTATGGTTTATTTTTCCCGCTTTTGGGATAAATACTCCATACTTTAGGAAAATATCCTGTTTCCAGGTTGCTCCTAAATATCATAATTAGCCATGGCGTGATGGTGGTGATCTATTTCTGGAGTAGTGCTGGGAATATGCCATCTGGCCCTGGAGATTTATATTGCTTGAAGGATGACCCGCTCATGACATTTTCTCCATACAAACAATGGAACTGACTAATTCACTTATGTGGATTCGAGAAGCTGCGAGGTGCTCCAAAGTGGAGCCTTCATTTTCATCATCTCTGCAACCCGGAAAGTGTGTCTCCATAAGTGGTTCCAGAGTTTAGGTGCTACTTTCAGATTCCTTCTTAACTCGTCTGTTTTGTATTGAAGCTTTGACGATAATCGTCCCAACTTAACGGGTTTTGATACCTCTTCGCTTTATTAAATAGTTTCCTATATTCTTTCCTTAGCTGCATTAGTTTAGGATTCCACCATGGTTGCCGGAATTTCCTAGGTACATGCAGCTCCCTACATGAAGCATAGTAGGCTTCCCTTAAAGCCCTGGATAGATAATCTAATGAGTTGTCCAAGTCTTTTTTTACATGGTCCATCCATTTCTGGAGGTGGAATGGTATCAGTCAGATTACTGAATTCTGACTGAATCAGTTTTCCCTACCAAAGTAATATCAATGATCTGTTCCCTGATCCTATTAAAAAGCGTTGGTCTATTACCTCTATTGCAAACACTTAGGTTAATAGTTAGAAGGTATTGAAGTAAACACTCACCCCTGTCATTAATATCCGAGCTCCCCTACATAATCCACTTGGATTCATCACTGCGTTTCTCTGCGGGTAAGATCAACCGAAGTTGGTTGAGGAAGTATTTTATGACGCCGTGAGATGAACGAAGGAGTCGGAGGGATTCTGAACCAATTTTGATCCAGAGATCCTTACCTTCTCCTTTATCCCTTGTGCGTCCTCTTTCAATCGTCCAGTCGGAGGAACCCACAATCTCAGCGTCGTACGAAAAGGTATTTGGTCCAATTGGACGATTTCAACCTTTGCGTTGGGTTGCAGTTTTTAAGAAATCCTAGGGCTTTGTTCATTTGACGCCATCGAACGCAGTAAAGGAGTCATCCTCACTGCGTGTGAGTTCGTCAACTAGTTCCCGCAAGATCTTCTCCTCCAGAAGTAGCCATATGTCCGTAGTCATTTTCCCATCGGGATGACTGCGGTCTATAATGGCTACTTGCAGCTCAGGTGCTAATGTTAAGCTAGTTGATGGTTTCAACCGCTTACCTCAGACACCTGCGTTTCACCTGACCTTTGCCGCTTTATACTAGGCCTGCTTGCTAGACCTTTGGTAACCGTCGCTGTACCTCGAGAAGAGGAAGGTGCAGACAGTCCCTTGGCTGTTGTGCTAGCAGACTTTGTCATGCCGCAATTGGTCATCACCTCTCTTTGGTCCCGACTTAGTCGTGGCTGGCCTGACCTCCACAACAGTAGTATGTAGCATGGCTTCATACTTCTCTTTGTGGTAGGTATGTTTACGCCGCAAAGAGTTTTCTCGGGTGATCAGTGTCGGAATCCGAGAGTCCAGCGATCTGACATACCGGAAAGAGCGTTTGTAGCCCGCCAACCTTTTTCGTTCGTCCTGTTCCGTGTCCTGTCCTTTGTTTGTCTGTTTTTGGTCTCCCTTCACAGAATTTCCCTTTGCAGGGTCTCCTTTTACAGGGACATGGGCCTCCGGATTTTGTCCGTTTTCCTTCGCGTTTTGCGGCTCAGAGGACACCATGCGCACGTCCTCCTCATCAGTCTTGTAAAGGTTTAAATCCTTCAGACCAGAGAGGTTGTCGTCTCTGTCGTCCGAGGTTACTCTGTCCTGTCTGGTCAAAAACTTGTCCTTTTTGTCTACCCCAGTAGCATATTCGACTACCAGACCTGGGGTACTTGTCCGTTTCGTCGCAGTCAAAGTAGCTCCAGTGGCACTCAGACCTGTGGCTTCCAACTGAGTACTCACGTTACCCTTGGAGATTTTAGCACCTTCGACCAAGGACATAGGGCCGTCCTTGTTTTCTGACATTTCATGCGGGGGTTTGGTTGTTTATACCTCTACCACAGGTATGAAAAAGACACTGCTGCTTCCCTGGAGTATGGGAAGGGTAATTCTTAGCTCACATCCTTAGGATGTTTAAGCCTCTGCACCATGACTACCCGCAGCAGACTCAAATATGAATGAATTTATTACCCTTATTTAAAAACAAAATTTGTCAAGCTAGAACACATAACCATTAATTTGAGACGGAGATTAATAAAATCGAACAGTTTTTTTAGAAATTTTACGATATTTAACTTCATGCCTTTGAGAAAAAATTTCGCTATAAAATAAATTAACGATTTTGAAAATTCTTTAAAACTTTGAATTTTGTATTTATTCGAAGAGTATGTGTACCAAATATCTCCAAATCAGAGAGGGAAGGTAAGGTGTGTTGGGGTTGTTTTTATACTTTTCTACTTGTTTTTCTAAATACTTGTAATATTTTAAAATTCAAATTTGTATTCAATTTTTATTAGTTTTTTAAATTGAGTTAGCATGGTTTTTGGAAAATTTATAATAAAAATTGTTTTTTTTTTTTTTGGTATGTTGTTTGAAAATTTCAAAATTTTAACGTAGAAAATATTTGAAAATATTTTTTTTTATTTAGTAACCTTTTGTTTTGGAAAATTAGTTATATTTTGTTTTTCTAAGGTAGTTTGATTAAAATTTTTAATATATTTGAAAATTTAGAATTTTACTTGTAAATGAAAATTATTTTGAGTCGTATAAACATTGGTTTTGGAAATTTACATTTTTAGTATTTTTTGAAGTTGATAGAAAAATTTTTCATTCAAGTGATAAAAATTGAAAAGCGAAGTTGAATAAAAATTACGGAGAAATTAATTAAATAAAAATTTGTGCAATAAAATGAAGGAAAAAGGAAATTGAAGAAAAAAAAATTGTAGAAAAAATTACATTTTAGTGAAATAATAAATAATTAAAAAAAATTTTTGAAAAGAGTGATAGTTACGAAATAAATTTTGAAAAACAAAATTACGAAGGAGAAAAAAAATTTTAGAAATAGTTTGAGTATAAGAAGAAAAGAATAGACAAAATTTGAATAAAAACTTCTGAGATCATAAGAAAACAAATGATAATTAAAATGATTAATTGAATTTTGAAAGAGCAAAGATTCAAAATAAAACAAATTTATGCATAAACAATAAAAACGGAAATAAAAACAGTTAAAATATTATGAATGAAAATATGTATGAAAAATAAAAACTAAAATTGTGACAAAAAAAAAAAAAAAATGTGTACATTTTTGAATTTTGAAAAGCAAATGTTTAATGTTATTTAAATTTTGAAAATTATAAACGTTATAATACGGATAATTATTATCAATGTTAAATTAAATAAGACTGCAAACCAGCAAACATTTAAAGAAAAAAATAAAACAAATTAAAATTTAATTATACTTTTATATCATCATTTTGTAAGCAAGTAAATATCTAGAATAATTTCAAGAAACCAGTGAAAGTGGATTGTGAAATCTTTTCAAAATAAATATAAAGATAAATGGATATATATTATGTAATTTTCTTAGTATGTATTAAAGCTGCCTACACACTATGAAAGAAGTCGTTAGATTTTTATTTCATACTGCCAAAACAAAATGAAAATTGGTATGATTATCAAAAAAATCAAATAGAAAATATATTTTGTTTTTGCACTATCAGATTTGAAATAAAATGAAACTTCAATTTAAAAAAATTGAAAGAAAAAACGTAAATTTTCATTTTGTTTCTGTTTTTATTTGAAATTTGTTTCTGTTTTTATTTTTTTCTTTGTTTAAATAAAAATAAAACTCAAATAAAATGAAAAAATCCAATCGTTTTGATATATTTTAAAAAATCATACGATTTTCAATTTTCCATCCGTATTTTCAGTAAGTTATATTACATTTCGTATCTACACTGTAATATTTTTCATTTTATTTGAAAATTTTGACATGTCGTTTTATTGAATATTATAGTGTGTAGCCGGCTTATTTGTTTAAAATTTTAATATTCTACCTAAATATTATTTAACATAATTTAATAAATTTTTGTATGAGTGATTTTTTTTTATAACGAAGCTGAAATGTACATTTCAACAACGAACAAGACATAATAATTTTAAATTTTAATAGATTTTTTTAAATTTTTAACTTTAATTTTATTATATATTTAAATTTGTGATGTTTGGTTCATTGTCGTTATAATTATTTGAAATGGAAACGGCTTTGATAAAATCATTATTTACAAATTTTTATAATTTTTTAATTTCTTTTTGTTGTTTTGTTTAAATAAATAATTTTTATATTTTAATTAATGAAAAAATGAGAAAAATTTGTTGCTAATTTTTTTTTGTGTTGAGTTGTGGAATCTTTAGGGATAGATGGTATAAAATCACGATAGAATATTTCGATTTAATTGGGATTAATTCATAAATTGCCCAGAATTAATCACGGTGGTATTTTGATACCAACGGGTGGGTTATGGTTCAGGAACAATGAGAACAGTTTCATAACAAATATTCAAATTCAACGTAAACTTAGAACGTCACTGATAGAACATAAAAGAGTGTTGTGTAATAATTAGTGACGTTACAAAAGGCGCCCAACGAGAACATGACGTTTTGATTTAAAAACAACTTAATTGTCAAATTCGTTTGATTAATAATTGTGCATTGAATGAAAATGTTTTGTGTGATTGATTTGCTACAGCCAGTGGTATTATTGTATATGTCAATGTTGTGTAGTTTAATTGATTTAATTTCGATTTTCAAATTTCACTATCCTATTTTTATACCCTTCACCTTCGTGAGAAGGGTATATATAAGTTTGTCATTCCGTTTGTAATTTCTATAATATAATTTATATCCTTATAGATAGCGGAGTTGATTAAGCTCTGTCTGTCTGTCCGTCTGTCTGTCTGTCTGTCTGTCTGTCTGTCTGTCTGTCTGTCTGTCTGTCTGTCTGTCTGTCCGTCTGTGTGTTTGTTGAAATCAGTTTTTAGAGGACCCCAGATATCGGCGAGATTCGAATCTTCAATAATTCTGTTAGACATGCTTTCGAGAAGATCGCTATTTAAAATCAGCAAAATCGGTCCATAAATGACGGAGATATAAGCAAAAATCCGAGACAACCTCTGAAAATTTCATTAAAAAAGACAATTTTTTCATGCTTTGATTAATAAGCAACAACAACAACACTGCTTATTCATTGAGTATTTCGTTTTACATGTTTGGATGGCTGTGTGTTTCATTGGCATGTGTATATTGTTTTTGTTTCTTGGTGTATTCAGTTTTGTATGTTTGGATGGCTGTGTGTATATTGTTTTTGTTTGTTGGTGTACAGTTTCGTATGTTTGATGTCTGTAGGTTTTACTGCCTTGTGTATTTTGTTTTTTGAGTGTTTATTTCGTTTAGCGTTGTTGTTGTTCATTTTGTTTTGCTATTGCTATAATAATGATATAATCGGGAAAATTAAATAGGTACATAAATTTAAATTTTATAAAATTTATATTTTTTAAATACACTATGGTGAAGGGTATATAAGATTCGGCACAGCCGAATATAGCACTCTTACTTGTTTTTAATAATTTTTGTTTAATTTTTGAATATGGCTTCGAATAAACCACTCGTGCTTTTTCACAATCATTAGAAAATATGGGTAAGACAGTTAGCGTAGATCGAGAATCAGATCGTGTAGTTAGCGAACCAGATCTGAATGAAACAGTTAGGCATATAGATGAGGGTTTATTAAAGGATGATGAGGTTAACGTTGGAAAATCTAACAACATTTCTTTGGACACTATTAAAAATGTTGTTTACGATGTGGTTCAGAATCATTTTATTCGTAGGGTTGAGCACATTGCATCTTCGCAGGGAGTTTCGCTTCAAGAAGTTGCCAATAATTTATATATTTTATTAAAAGGACATGCTGCAAACTGGTATTTTCAGTGGGTACAGAGAAATAGGTATATAATGTGGAATTTGCTTAAGTCTGCTTTAGAGGTTCAGTTTAGATCTTGTGAGAGTGACTATGATCTAGAACATCGAATGATGAATAGATTACAAAAATACAACGAATCTTTTGACCAATTTTATAACGTAATTTTAGATTTGAATTCTAGAATGCGCTGCCCTAGGTCGGACAGGGATTTGATAGAAATAATGAAAAGAAATATTGCTAGTAAGATGTTGATATTTGTACACAATTCGAATTCTCAAACTTTACCAGAGTTTTTGTTGGAATGTAGGCGTGCGGAACGTAATGTTTCGAAAATTGAGTCAGGTATTGGAAAAGCTTTATTCAAACCTAAAGTGAATGAAGTTGAACTTGCTGAGGTGGTTTCCTTAGATGTTGATAGTAATGAAGAATTTGTTGAGGCTTTAAGTCGCGGAAAACCTTCTAAGGACGTTTCAGACATAACATGTTTCGACTGCAAGGAAAAAGGACATTTTTCATTCAATTGTACAAAAAAATCTGGCAGAGTTTTCTGCTACAGATGTGGTAGAGATAATTATGTTGTTTCTAATTGCCCTTTTTGCGCAGAGGGAAACCTTCAGAAGAACAGGAAATCCGGGGATCCTGTTCAGAAGTAGACGAAACCGGATTTAACATTATTTTCACAGGATGTACAGGACAATTTTCATGACAGATGGACAAAATATTTTCAGGTTCGGTCGAAAATTTTCAGTGAAATTAATACGGAAGAGACAAAACCAATATCAGACAAAATTTTAAAGACACGACAAAGACACAAAGAACTCAGAACACAAAATTGTTGATAGTGCGATAATATGTGGTGATAATGGGGACATACGACCTTTTGCGGAAGTTGAAATTTTCGATGAGAAAATCAAGGGATTGTTGGACAGTGGTGCTACAATTTCAGTTTTAGGATTAGAGTCAATAGAATTTTTGAAAGACATAATATAGAAATTCATTATTTCAGATCTGAAATCACTAACGGCTAACGGTTCAACAATGCCAATTATAGGTAAAATTGGGCTTAAATATATTATAGTTATAACTCTCCGAATTTATACCACATATAAAGCTTTCAATTCTATGACTTGTAATATATGTATTTTGGTCAACAAATGTATAGTTTTGGAGTTATAGACCTTCAAAGTTAAATTTATATATATTCAATATCTTCTCTAATTATGAACCGATCCTGACAATATATATATCGTTAGAAATACCTTTTCAAAGATATATAATATGACCGCATTTATTAACCCTTTGAGAACAAATTCCACAAAAAGTATTTTTATATAGAGTTTTTTGATGAAAGTGCCGTTATTTCATAAATCCATCGATATAATGGTACCGATAAATATCGAGAAAATTGTAGAAAAGATTTCAAGCTTTCATTTGATGTATAGATATGTGCTAATATCTTAATAAATGGGGATGATATTTAAGTTTAAAAATAGTAAAGACAGACTGTGACAAAAAAATTCTTAAATTATTTAAAAAAGTGAATAATTATATTTTTCGCCTGCGGCGCTATCATCCAATTTTCGAATGTTTACCCACAAAATTTTGTTTTTTTTTTTGGGGTTTACAAATACAACATTTCATTACCTAAAAAATTTAAATAAATTGTTCGGGTCCGGCGCTACATACCCATTTCCGAATATTTACCCAGAAAAATCGCAATTTACTCAATATACATAAATCGGTACCTTCTTATGAATGAATTTTTGATATAACAGAACTTTTATTAACAAAGGTTAATATAAAAAGCACAGTTTGTATTAATCCTTCTCAATAGGCTAATAAATTAGCTTCTATTATATATCGTTGGAAAGGTATTTTGATGTAATTTTCAATACTTTATGTATATTTAGTTTAGTACTTTATATAGTTATAATACTTTATTCCTGCCAAAACAACAACAATTAACTAATATCAAATAAAAAACATTAATTTTAGGTACTTTACCTTATTCCAACTACAATATCGTCTATATTTATTAAGATATTAGTATATATCCATACATCAACTCTCTTCTGCAATTTTTCCAATATATATCAGTAACGTTATATCGATGGATTTACGAAATTACGGCATTTTTGTCAAAAAACTCTATATAAAAAATACTTTTTGTGGAATTGGTCCTCAAAGGGTTAATTAAAAGGATCATATTATATATCGTTGAAAAGGTATTTCAGAGCTCTTTCTAATGGTATATATATATTGATGGGTTCTTAAATAGAGAAGATATTGATAATATATATATTTAACTTCGAATTAATAACTATACATTTGTTGACCAAAAGACATATATCATAAATCATAGAATTAAAAGGCCTATAAATGGTAAAATTTTTGTCAAAATTGGAGAGTTATACCCAATGTATATTAGTTCCTAAAATTGTTACCAATATTACTTTTGATAATCGGACTGAATCAATTACAATTTATATTTCACCAGGACTTTCTCAAAAACTTTATTTAGGCTTTAATTTTTGGAAACTTTTTGGACTAGATTTGACACTAAATTTAGAAGTTAGCGAAATTACTAATAAAATTGACGATAATAAACACAAATTGACCGACGAACAGAACGATGAACTTAAAAGGGCAGTTAATTTGTTTCCTTCTTCCGAGGTTTTAGGTTTAGGGAAAACTTCAATTTTAGAGCACATTATAGATACCGGAAATGCAAAACCAATCAAACGTCGACACTATCCGATCTCACCGGCCAAACAAAAATTGTTATACGAAGAACTTGATCGCATGATTAGTTTAGGAGTTATTGAGGAGAGCAAGAGTCCTTGGTCTTCACCTATGACTGCGGTAATTAAGCCAAATAAGACGCGAATTTGTTTAGATCTCGAGAGCTTAATAAGGTTACGGTTAAGGATGCATATCCTATACCAAATATAGAAGGATTATTAATGAGACTTGAGGATACTTTTTATATTAGTGCCATAGATCTCAAGGATGCCTTCTGGCAAATTCCTTTAGAGAAAAGTAGTCAAGAGAAAACGGCCTTCACAGTTGCTGGTAGACCTCTCTGCCATTTTAGGGTTATGCCATTTGGGCTTTGCAACGCCCCACAGACCATGATGCGGCTTATGGATAGGGTAATTCCTTCTGAACTAAGGGAAAGAGTTTTTGTCTATTTAGACGAATTGCTTATATTTTCCAAGAATTTTGAGGATCATATTATTTTACTAAAAAAGGTTGCAGAATGCTTATCCAAAAGTGGCTTAACTATAAATGTTGCCAAGTCAAAATTTTGCATGAAGGAAGTTAAATATTTAGGATTTATAGTTTAAGGTGGTAGTATTAGAACTTCTAATGAAAAGGTTGAAGCAATTCGTAATTTTAAAATTCCCCGAAGTGTACGGGAGGTTCGACAATTCCTTGGAGTTGCAAATTATTGTAGGAAATTTGTTCCAAATTTTTCTACTTTAGCTTCTCCTATAACAGATCTGATAAAGAAGGGTAAAAAGTTCGAAATCACTGAGGAAGCTTTAGAGGCCATATCAAATTTAAAACGATCATTGACTACTGCTCCTGTGCTCGTTCACCCAGACTATTTTAAACCTTTCATCGTACAATGTGACGCATCAAATTCGGGAATTGGTGCAGTTTTAGGCCAAATTGATTCTGAAGGTTTTGAGAGACCAATTTATTTCTATTCTAAGAAATTAAAAAAATCTCAGAAAAACTATTCAGTCACAGGGCTTGAGTGCCTAGCAGCTGTCACCGCCATTAAGAAATTCCGTCCATATTTGGAAATGCAACCGTTTAAGGTGATTACTGATCATTCTAGCCTAAAATGGCTTATGAACCAAAAGGATTTGTCAGAAAGACTTGCACGCTGGAGCCTTTCTCTACAAGCATATGATTTCGAAATCGAACAAAGGAAAGGTTCAGAAAATATTATACCGGATGCTTTATCACGTTCGTTTGCGGACAATGAAATTTCTGAACTTTCTGAAAGTATGTTAGATGTAGATTTGAATAGTTAGGAGTTCGAGTGAGGACTATAGTTCATTGAGGAAAAATTGCCAGGATAATGCGGAATCCTTACCAGACATAAAGGTGTCGGATAAATTTGTTTATAAGAGAATAGGATTTGCTGAGGGTTGTGGGTACCGAATTCACTTACGGAAGATTTGATAAAATCGGCTCATAATCCTCCCCAAGCTTCTCATGGTTGGATTTCGAAAACACTTTTTAGGCTTCGTGAGAAATATTATTGGCCCAATATGGCTGTTCAAGTCAGAAATTATATTAGTAAGTGCGAAACTTGTAAATCAACCAAGGCACCTAATTATGTAACTAGACCACCAATGGGAAAGCAAACTATAACGGAAATGCCATTCCAGAAAATCTTTATCGATCTTCTTGGACCCTATCCTCGTTCGAAGGTTGGCAATACTTACATGTTAGTGGTTTTAGATTATTTTACCAAATTTTGTTTCATTCATCCTTTGCGTAAGGCTGATTCTAATAGCATAATTGCATTTTTACAGAACCATGTTTTTAGTGTTTTCGGTGTTCCGGAAACGGTTCATAGTGACAACGGAAGTCAATTTATTTCTAGGGATTTTGCAGAAATGTGTAAAAATTATGGTGTTCGTCAGGTTTTCAGTGGATCTTATGCACCCCAGAGTAATGCCTCCGAACGGGTTAATAGATCTATTTTAGCTGCAATAAGATCGTATATAGGTAACAATCAGACAACCTGGGATGAAAATATTTGCCATATAAATCAGTCTCTTCGTAGCTCCGTCCACTCTTCTATTGAAACTTCTCCATATTTTGCACTATTTGGAAGAAATATGATTTCTCATGGTTCGGCGTACAATGTACTTAGAAAATTCGGAAATGTAAATGATGGTGAAATGGAAATCGTAAGCTCATCCGACCATGTTAAACTAATAAATGATTCTATATTGAAAAAGTCTTATAAAAAGAGTGAACGAACTTATAATTTTAGAGGATTTCGGAATGTAAGGGATGAACCAGACCAAGAAGTTTATAGGAAAAACTTTCAGCAGAGTGATTTCTCAAAGCAATTTAACACAAAATTATCGCCCAAATATGTTAAGGTTAGAATTGAATCGAATTTAGGAAATTGCTTGTATAGATTAACGGATCTTAATGGAAAATTTATAGGAGTATTTCACGGAAATTTGCCCGGCTAATATCGTGGGTCGTGCCACACGTGGGAACATATCTTATTTTAGCGCAGAATACACAGAGTCCCAAAACATTTCCTTCTTATTACATATTCGTAAATGTTTTGGTTTGTTGGGGTTGTTTTTTTTTTACTTTTCTACTTGTTTTTTTTTTTTGGTATGTTGTTTGAAAATTTCAAAATTTTAAATTTTACCGTAGAAAATATTTGAAAATATTTTTATTTTATTTAGTAACCTTTTGTTTTGGAAAATAAGTTATATTTTGTTTTTCTAAGGTAGTTTGATTAAAATTTTGAATATATTTGAAAATTTAGAATTGTACTTGTAAATGAAAATTATTTTGAGTCGTATAAACATTGGTTTTGGAAATTTACATTTTTAGTATTTTTTGAAGTTGATAGAAAAATTTTTCATTCAAGTGATAAAAATTGAAAAGCGAAGTTGAATAAAAATTACGGAGAAATTAATTAAATAAAAATTTGTGCAATAAATTGAAGGAAAAAGGAAAACGGGATATAAATTTAAAATTTTATAAAAAGGGACATTTTAGTGAAATAATAAATAATTAAAAAAAATTTTTTGAAAAGAGTGATAGTTACGAAATAAATTTTGAAAAACAAAATTACGAAGGAGATAAATATTTTAGAAATAGTTTGTGTATAAGAAGAAAAGAATAGACAAAATTGGAATAAAAACTTCTGAGATCATAAGAAAACAAATGATAATTAAAATGATTAATTGAATTTTGAAAGAGCAAAGATTCAAAATAAAACAAATTTATGCATAAACAATAAAAACAGAAATAAAAACAGTTTAAAATATTATGAATAAAAATATGTATGAAAAAAAAAATACTAAAATTGTGACAAAAAAAAAATGTGTACATTTTTGAATTTTGAAAAGCAAATGTTTAATGTTATTTAAATTTTGAAAATTATAAACGTTATAATACGGATAATTATTATCAATGTTAAATTAAATAAGACTGTAACCCAGCAAACATTTAAAGAAAAAAATAAAACAAATTAAAATATAAGTAATAAGTAAGTTGTGTGAAATAATTTTGAATTTTAATAGATTTTTTTAAATTTTTAACTTTAATTTTATTATATATTTAAATTTGTGATGTTTGGTTCATTGTCGTTATAATTATTTGAAATGGAAACGACTTTGATAAAATCATTATTTATAAATTTTTATAATTTCTTTTTGTAGTTTTGTTTAAATAAATAATTTTATATTTTAATTAATGTAAAAATGAGAAAAATGTGTTGCTAATTTTTTTTGTGTTGAGTTGTGGAATCTTTAGGGATAGATGGTATAAAATCACGATAGAATATTTCGATTTAATATGGATTAATTCATAAATGAAATTCGATATGAGCATATTTTATAGGAACCTTAATATCATTGAAAAATTTTATAAGGATCGGTCCATAATTGACCCAATCCCCCATTAAGGTCCCCTTCAGAAAATGAACTTAACGCCAATAACTGCTTAAAGAAGCATCTATAGCGATGTAATTCGACATGAACATATTTTACAGGAAACTAAATATCATTGTAAAATTTTATAAGGATCGGTTCATAATTGACCCTATCCCCCATATAAGGTCCCCTTCAGAAAATGAAAATAGCTGTGACGCTCATTACTGCCTAAACTAAAATCGTTCTAAAAAATTTGACGAGGATCGGTCCATAATTGACCAAAAAGTGCAATTTATTGGCGAAAATCTTATTTTCTAAAAGAGGCTTTATATGGGGGATAGGAGCAAATGTGGACAGAACCCGATAAAATGGGCTGGATAAATTTGCATTTATATAATATTTATATAATATATATAATATTTATCTGTGCTAAATTTGATTGCAATAACAGTGCTAATAAATGAATTGCGGATATTCAAGTCACTTTCTGAAGGGGGCTTTGTGTGGGGGCTAGGCTCATCAAAGCTTGTATAAAACTTAGTTGTGGGAACTTTCATCGAGATATATTTATATTACACATAATTATGAGCTCAAAAGCCCTTTTCGGGGGGTTCAGTTGTATGGGGGCTAGGTGAAATAATGAACCGATTTTAACCATTTTCAATAGTCCTTGGGTAAAAACAAACGTGTATTCCAAATTTCATCAAATTATCTTGAAAATTGCGACCTGTACTTTGATAACAACGTTTACATGGATACACGGACGGTCGGACGGACGGTCAGACGGACGGAGGGACATCGTTAAATCGACTCAGAAAGTGATTCTGAGTCGATCGGTATACTTTAAGGTGGGTATAGTACCAATATTTTAATGAGTTACAAACATCAGCACAAACGCATAATACCCTTCCCACTGTAGTGGTGTAGGGTATAATAATTGTTTAATATTTATAAAAAAATATAAAAATCCCCAAAATAGCGCAAAATTATAAAAAATCCACCAATTTTTACGAAAATCTCCAAATCCCTCCCCACGAAAATCTGTCCCAAATAAAAGTTGAAATCCCCACATCTGGCGACACTGCTTTCAAGTGTCAATATTGTTCCAACCCAGCAAACACAAAGAGTTTATTTAAATTTGAGAATAACTTTAAATGAAGATATTTCTTACATTGATCAACTGAAATTTAATAAAAATGGCTAATTCAAACCATTATCTCATAAAATATCGATATATAATATCAAACAAATATGTATATTAAAACTTTTTAAAGGATAAAGTTCGTGTTTGTTGGGTTATAAATATATTTTTCAACTAACACATTCTCACGACTTACTGCGTGGCATTTTCATTGAGGAATCTGGAACGAAAATCTTCTTCCGACTTAATGATGAATGTAATATCCTTCAGGCGGAAATATCAGCGATAAAGAGGGCGTTAAATTGGCTAAGGTACTATCGGATATCTAACAGGGATATCAGAATTTATACCGATAGTCAAGCTGCTATTAAATCCCTTGCTGGTGTGTTTTCCACATCCAAAATTGTCCATGAATGCCGGACGTCTCTCAATGAGATGGCGAGACATTCGAACATCATCCTAATTTGGGTTAAGGGACACAGGTTTTCGTATGGCAATAGTATTGCTGACACATGGGCAAGAGCATGCTTAGCAGACTTGAAATATATCAGTTTTGCGGTATCTGCCTATGCATTGCTCGCGACAAATGGTCGCGTGAACACACGTGCTCAATATGCAGAGCGCTGCACAGTGGTATAGGAAAAAAAAAAGAGGGAAATAATTCGGTAACTTCTAAACGGTTAATCCGATTTTGATAATGATGATTTGGTATGCACAAAGAGGAAGTGTTGTCGAGTTTAGGTTTTGAATTTGGACCTTATAGGCCAACCAGGGGCCCGGCGGAGGGTCCTCAAATCAGGACACCTCGGCTATGTTAAATTTTTAAAACGATCCTATTTCTTCATTTGAGTTCCGATTTAAAAAAGTTTCGTATATAGAATCTCCTCATAGAGCACTATAAAAAATGTCGTAGCAGTAAATTATCTCTTATAGTTTAGGAGATATTCGCATTTGAAAATTAAAATTTTTAAATTTTTACCGTCCTTACTTTAGTTTTTTTTTTTTATTCGCCATTTTTTTTTATTCGCTTAACAACAAGTTTATATATCAAGCAGTGAAAGAATTATGTAAAAATCATGACTGAGTCCAAAGTTATAGGCATTTTAATTTAAAAAATTAAAAAAAGGCGATATTTTGTAATTTTTTTGGGAAAAAAGTATCTTTTTCTTTTTGAGTTATCTAAAAAGTTTCTAAGAAGATGTTCATAGAATTTATACTTTTTGGAAAGCTGACTTTACATAAAATACGATAAATGAAACAAAACCTAAAAATTTTTGATACCGAGGGGACCAGGTCCATCCAAAAAAACCCTATTTATTATGGAAAATTAAATTTTGAGCAATAATTCTCAAATCTCATAGTCGATATCAAATTATAGTGAACTGTTTTATATGACCCAATATGTTCTTAATCATTTTGTAACGGGTTTCGATAACCCCGCCCCTGGTATGGATATAATAGGCAAAAAACCAAAAAATCCCATTTTTGGGATTTTTTAAAACATTTTTGGGAATTCCGGGATTTCTAATAAGAAAATTTTTATTTAATTTTGGATTTTGAGTAAAAAATCTACCTAACTGTAAAATTTCATCAAAAAATATTCATAAATAAAATTTTTATTGCAATTTGAAAAATTTGTATCTTCGCAAAAACTGAATAAAAAACATTTTTTAATTTTTTTTTTTAAAAGTATTCCGCGAATTTTTAAAAATTATATACAGTTTTGAAAAATAGACAAAATTACCTTTCCATTGATATATAACATGCCTACCTAATGTTTTTAAGTGACAAATTAATTAGGGAAAACTCAACATCTATTAGAAAATTTACCTAGCACTATTATTTTCATCCATACGGTTAATTCTTAAATTTGTTACATATATGGATAAGGACATTTTTTATAGTGCTCGATGAGGAGATTCTATATACGAAACTTTTTTTAAATCGGAACTCAAATGAAGAAATAGGATCGTTTTAAAAATTTAACATAGCCGAGGTATCCTAATTTGAAGACCCCCCGCCGGGCCCCTGGTTGGCCTATAAGGTCCAAATTCAAAACCTAAACTCGACAACACTTCCTCTTTGTGCATACCAAATTTCATCGGATTAACCGTTTAGAAGTTACCGAATTATTTCCCTCTTTTTTTTCCTATACCACTGTGATCACAATTGGATCCTCACAGGTCTACATATCTTCTTGGTCTCCAAAGACCGCAGCTAAGTAGGCTGATATCGGAATTTTGTATTTGTGCAATTAAAATTGATTTTTAACATAAGTTTTAGTGAAATTAGTGTTTATTTACAAAATTTGCATTTAATTTTAATTGTTTTTTAATTGTGTGTTGTCGTGATAAAATCAGCATTTTGTTACCCCTATGCATTAACATAACAAAAAACTGACAATTTTTCTGCCGACAACAGACTTAGGTTTTGTCATATTCAGATTCGATTCTATGTGTAATTATTCTATGATTTTGACAACTTTTTTTGAAATGTTAAGTTTTACGGTATATTTTTCCATTAATGTTATTTTCAAAGTTTTACGGCCAGATATTATTTTAATAGCTTAAATTATTTTCCAAAATTATTTTTTTGTGTTTCGAACAATTTTCGAACATTTTCGAAATTAAATATTTTAAAACTTTTGAACTTAATTTCGGATATTCGAACAATGCCTTCGTCAGTCCACTGACCAAATTTTTGTCAAAAACCTACCAAAATCGTTTAAAACCTACAATTTTTACAAAATAGTATAAAACTTCTTTTTGAGAAAAGTATGACTTATTTATTAAGGTATTTTGTCCCCTGAAATGTAATAGGCTTTACAACACCATTCAAAGTTTTACGATACATTTATTTCTTGGGTTGCTTTTTTTAAATTATGAGGGGAAACGTCCTAGAAGATATGAATTTTCTAATATCTGAATAGTTTTTATATCTTGTACCTAATTTCAATGATTAAAATAATTCGATTAAATTTAAATGATTTTTAAAATCAATCCATGAAGCCATCCAGACCCAATAAAAATCGGAAAAATCCTCGAAAATCATTTTAATGTTCAAAAATACGTTGGTTATGCTGCAATTGTGAACAAATTTACCATAACTCAGTTTCAAGTACCCAAGAATCATACTATCAACTACCAGAATCCCCTAGCTCCCATATAAAATATCCATAAAAAATATTTATATGTACATACATACATATGTACCTATATATAAAATACTAATATATACTTAGGTACAGTTCTTCATAAACTAATTCTGTGTTTCAGAATTTCAGACATTTTATTCTAGCTCCCACATATACTAAAAATGTTGATATAAATGTTAATATTTTATTACAGTATATAAATCTTTGTACTAAATTTTGTGATTTTTAGGTAGGTTTTGACAAACTTATCAAAAATTGATTTAAGCTATTATCCTACCAAATTAAAAAAATCCTACCAAATTTGGTAGGAAAAGCCCAAAACGACAACGCTGCTCCAGGTACTAGACTTAAATTATTTTCGAACATAAGTTCGAATTTTCGAAGTTGTTTCATTTTTTATTATTCAAAGATTATTTTAAAACTATTAAACATGCGCTACATACCCATTTCCGAATATTTACCCAGTAAAATCGCAATTTACTCAATATACATAAATCGGTACCTTCATATGAATGAATTTTTGATATAACAGAACTTTTATTAACAAAGGTTAATATAAAAAGCACAGTTTGTATTAATCCTTCTCAATAGGCTAATAAATTAGCTTCTATTATATATTGTTGGAAAGGTATTTTGATGTAATTTTCAATACTTTATGTAAATATACATACATTTAGTACTTTATATAGTTATAATACTTTATTCCTGCCAAAACAACAACAATTAACTAATATCAAATAAAAAACATTAATTTTAGGTACTTTACCTTATTCCAACTACAATATCGTCTATATTTATTAAGATATTAGTATATATCCATACATCAACTCTCTTCTGCAATTTTTCCAATATATATCAGTAACGTTATATCGATGGATTTACGAAATTACGGCATTTTTGTCAAAAAAACTCTATATAAAAAATACTTTTTGTGGAATTGGCCCTAAAGGGTTAATAAAAAGGATCATATTATATATCGTTGAAAAGGTATTTCAGAGCTCTTTCTAATGGTATATATATTGATGGGTATTTCTAATGGTATATATATTAATGGTATATATATTTTTGGAAACTTTTTGGACTAGATTCGACACTAAATTTAGAAGTTAGCGAAATTACTAATAAAATTGACGATAATAAACACAAATTGACCGACGAACAGAACGATGAACTTAAAAGGGCAGTTAATTTGTTTCCTTCTTCCGAGGTTTTAGGTTTAGGGAAAACTTCAATTTTAGAGCACATTATAGATACCGGAAATGCAAAACCAATCAAACGTCGACACTATCCGATCTCACCGGCCAAACAAAAATTGTTATACGAAGAACTTGATCGCATGATTAGTTTAGGAGTTATTGAGGAGAGCAAGAGTCCTTGGTCTTCACCTATGACTGCGGTAATTAAGCCAAATAAGACGCGAATTTGTTTAGATCTCGAGAGCTTAATAAGGTTACGGTTAAGGATGCATATCCTATACCAAATATAGAAGGATTATTAATGAGACTTGAGGATACTTTTTATATTAGTGCCATAGATCTCAAGGATGCCTTCTGGCAAATTCCTTTAGAGAAAAGTAGTCAAGAGAAAACGGCCTTCACAGTTGCTGGTAGACCTCTCTGCCATTTTAGGTTTATGCCATTTGGGCTTTGCAACGCCCCACAGACCATGATGCGGCTTATGGATAGGGTAATTTCTTCTGAACTAAGGGAAAGAGTTTTTGTCTATTTAGACGAATTGCTTATATTTTCCAAGAATTTTGAGGATCATATTATTTTACTAAAAAAGGTTGCAGAATGCTTATCCAAAAGTGGCCAAATTGATTCTGAAGGTTTTGAGAGACCAATTTATTTCTATTCTAAGAAATTAAAAAAATCTCAGAAAAACTATTCAGTCACAGAACTTGAGTGCCTAGCAGCTGTCACCGCCATTAAGAAATTCCGTCCATATTTGGAAATGCAACCGTTTAAGGTGATTACTGATCATTCTAGCCTAAAATGGCTTATGAACCAAAAGGATTTGTCAGAAAGACTTGCACGCTGGAGCCTTTCTCTACAAGCATATGATTTCGAAATCGAACAAAGGAAAGGTTCAGAAAATATTATACCGGATGCTTTATCACGTTCGTTTGCGGACAATGAAATTTCTGAACTTTCTGAAAGTATGTTAGATGTAGATTTGAATAGTTAGGAGTTCGAGTGAGGACTATAGTTCATTGAGGAAAAATTGCCAGGATAATGCGGAATCCTTACCAGACATAAAGGTGTCGGATAAATTTGTTTATAAGAGAATAGGATTTGCTGAGGGTTGTGGGTACCGAATTCACTTACGGAAGATTTGATAAAATCGGCTCATAATCCTCCCCAAGCTTCTCATGGTTGGATTTCGAAAACACTTTTTAGGCTTCGTGAGAAATATTATTGGCCCAATATGGCTGTTCAAGTCAGAAATTATATTAGTAAGTGCGAAACTTGTAAATCAACCAAGGCACCTAATTATGTAACTAGACCACCAATCTGAAAGCAAACTATAACGGAAATGCCATTCCAGAAAATCTTTATCGATCTTCTTGGACCCTATCCTCGTTCGAAGGTTGGCAATACTTACATGTTAGTGGTTTTAGATTATTTTACCAAATTTTGTTTCATTCATCCTTTGCGTAAGGCTGATTCTAATAGCATAATTGCATTTTTACAAAACCATGTTTTTAGTGTTTTCGGTGTTCCGGAAACGGTTCATAGTGACAACGGAAGTCAATTTATTTCTAGGGATTTTGCAGAAATGTGTAAAAATTATGGTGTTCGTCAGGTTTTCAGTGGATCTTATGCACCCCAGAGTAATGCCTCCGAACGGGTTAATAGATCTATTTTAGCTGCAATAAGATCGTATATAGGTAACAATCAGACAACCTGGGATGAAAATATTTGCCATATAAATCAGTCTCTTCGTAGCTCCGTCCACTCTTCTATTGAAACTTCTCCATATTTTGCACTATTTGGAAGAAATATGATTTCTCATGGTTCGGCGTACAATGTACTTAGAAATTTCGGAAATGTAAATGATGGTGAAATGGAAATCGTAAGCTCATCCGATCATGTTAAACTAATAAATGATTCTATATTGAAAAATTTGGAAAAGTCTTATAAAAAGAGTGAACGAACTTATAATTTGAGAGGATTTCGGAATGTTAGGGATGAACCAGGCCAAGAAGTTTATAGGAAAAACTTTCAGCAGAGTGATTTCTCAAAGCAATTTAACACAAAATTATCTCCCAAATATGTTAAGGCTAGAATTGAATCGAATTTAGGAAATTGCTTGTATAGATTAACGGATCTTAATGGAAAATTTATAGGAGTATTTCACGGAAAGGACATTAAGCAATGAATTTGCCCGGCTAATATTGTGGGTCGTGCCACACGTGGGAACATATCTTATTTTAGCGCAGAATACACAGAGTCCCAAAACATTTCCTTCTTATTACATATTCGTAAATGTTTTGGTTTGTTGGGGTTGTTTTTTTTTACTTTTCTACTTGTTTTTCTAAATACTTGTAATATTTTAAAATTCAAATTTGTATTCAAATTTTATTAGTTTTTTAAATTGAGTTAGCATGGTTTTTGGAAAATTTATAATAAAAATTGTTTTTTTTTTGGTATGTTGTTTGAAAATTTCAAAATTTTAAATTTTACCGTAGAAAATATTTGAAAATATTTTTATTTTATTTAGTAACCTTTTGTTTATATTTTGTTTTTCTAAGGTAGTTTGATTAAAATTTTGAATATATTTGAAAATTTAGAATTGTACTTGTAAATGAAAATTATTTTGAGTCGTATAAACATTGGTTTTGGAAATTTACATTTTTAGTATTTTTTGAAGTTGATAGAAAAATTTTTCATTCAAGTGATAAAAATTGAAAAGCGAAGTTGAATAAAAATTACGGAGAAATTAATTAAATAAAAATTTGTGCAATAAATTGAAGGAAAAAGGAAAACGGGATATAAATTTAAAATTTTATAAAAAGGGACATTTTAGTGAAATAATAAATAATTAAAAAAAAAAATTTTACGTAATAAATTTTGAAAAACAAAATTACGAAGGAGAAAAAAATTTTAGAAATAGTTTGTGTATAAGAAGAAAAGAATAGACAAAATTTGAATAAAAACTTCTGAGATCATAAGAAAACAAAGGATAATTAAAATGATTAATTGAATTTTGAAAGAGCAAAGATTCAAAATAAAACAAATTTATGCATAAACAATAAAAACAGTTTAAAATATTATGAATGAAAATATGTATGAAAAAAATAAAATACTAAAATTGTGACAAAAAAATGTGTACATCTTTGAATTTTGAAAAGCAAATGTTTAATGTTATTTAAATTTTGAAAATTATAAACGTTATAATACGGATAATTATTATCAATGTTAAATTAAATAAGACTGCAACCCAGCAAATATTTAAAGAAACAAGTAAGTGTGTTATATTCGGCTATGCCGAATCTTATATACCCACCATCAAATTACTGCCATATAAATAAACTTTGATATTTTGAATATTTTATTATTATATGTATATCGATACTAATGTGAACATCAGGGTAATATTTGAAATAGGTCTATTAATGGGGGTTCAACTATTGACAGTGCTCTTTCGAATTAAAAATACTAATTTGTATAGGGAGTAGGATTATTTATACATATATGGATGAATTCTCATAAAAGTCGGTAGGAAGATTTCAGTTCAGTTTATGTCGAATTGCATTGCGGTATCCGTATTTTCAGGCAGTTAAAGTAATTTTCTTAAGGGGACCGTGTATGGGGGGAAAGATTAATTATGAACCGATCATCCTTAAATCTCGTAGAACGAATCATATTCATGTAAAATTTCCAACCAGTAATGAGCGTTGTAGTAATTTTCGGTGGGATAATTGTGGACTGATCGTCATAAAAATTGGTAGATATTTCGGTTCCTATAGAACTTATCAGTGTCGAATTTCATCGCTGTACTCGCATTTTTAAGCCAGTAATAAGCGTTAAAGTATTTTTCTGATGGGGACCTTAAATAGGTAGGGTCAATTATGGGTCGACCCCCACAACATTTTGTAGAGAGATGTTAGATCAAACAAAACTAGTTTATGTCGAATTTCATTGATCTACTAGCATTTTTAAGCCAGTACTGAGTTTTAAAGTCATTTTCTGAAGGAGCCCTATATGGGGGAGGGCCAATTATAGACCGATCCTCTAAATTTTTTGTAGAACAATCTTGGTTCATACAGGTCATGTTTATATCGAATTTCATCGCTTTACTCGTTTAAGTAATGAGCGTTAAATTATTTTTCTGATGGGGATCTTACATGTGAGGGGGGTTGGTTTAATTAAGGCTCGATCCACAAAAAATTTGGTTAAGAGATTTTGGCTTGCAAGGAAATTACTTGAGTCGAATTTCATTGCTATACTAGTTTTTTTAAATCAGTAATGAAGTAATTTTATGGAATGAAGTAAATAAAGTAATTTTATGGAATGAAGTAAATGAAGTAATTTTATGGAGGGGACCTTATATGGGGGGTAGGGTCAGTTATGGACCGATCCACATAAAATTTGGTGGAGAGATTTTCAGCATGAAACTTACTTATGTCAAATTTCACCATACTCGTATTATTACGCCAATAATGAGCGTTAAAGTCATTTTCTGAAGGGGACCTTATATGGGGGGTAGGGTCAATTATGGACCGATCCACATATAGTTTAGTGAAGAGATATTGGCTTGCATGAAACCTATGTGAGTCAAATTTCATCGCTATATTCGTATGTTTAAGCCGGTAATTAGAATTATAGTAATTTTCAAAAGGGGACCTTATATGGGGGGTAGGGCCAATTGTGGTCCTATGTCCGACATAATTCAGAATTTTATTTCGGAGGTCAAAAAACTGACTTATGCGAAATTTTGTGCCATTTGCTTCATAAACAACGAATTTGTGAATGTTTGAAGCTCTTTATACAATATTCCGGGGGGTACATTTGTATGGGGGCTATGTGAAATCGTTGACCGATTTTGCCCATTTTCAATACCAAACATTTCTTTTGGGAAAAATTTCATCTCAATATCTCTTTTTTTGTAGACGCTATCGTGCCAACAACAGACAGACGGACAGACGGACGGACATAGCTAGATCGTCTTAGAATCTTACGAGGTCCCAGAATATATATACTTTATGGGGTCTGTGAACAATATTTCGATGTGTTACACACGGAATGACAAAATCAATATACCCCCCATCTTTTTTGATGGTGGGTATAAAAAAATAAAACAAATTAAAATTTAATTAGACTCACATATCATCATTTTGTAAGCAAGTAAATATCAAGAATAATTTCAAGAAACCAGTGAAAGTGGATTGTGAAATCTTTTCGAAATAAATATAAAGATAAATGGATATATATTATGTAATTTTCTTAGTGTCTGTTAATTGTTTAAAAATTGAATATTCTACCTAATTATGTTAAAATTTTGATCTAATTGTTATAATTTAATATAATTTAATTAATTTTTGTATGAGTGATTTTTTTTTATAACGAAGCTGAAATGTACATTTCAACAACGAACAAGACATAAGTAAGTTGTGTGAAATAATTTTAAATTTTAATAGATTTTTTTAAATTTTTAACTTTAATTTTATTATATATTTAAATTTGTGATGTTTGGTTCATTGTCGTTATAATTATTTGAAATGGAAACAACTGTGATAAAATCATTATTTATAAATTTTTATAATTTTTTAATTTATTTTTGTAGTTTTGTTTAAATAAATAATTTTATATTTTAATTAATGAAAAAATGAGAAAAATGTGTTGCTAATTTTTTTTTGTGTTGAGTTGTGGAATCTTTAGGGATAGATGGTATAAAATCACGATAGAATATTTCGATTTAATATGGATTAATTCATAAATTGACCAGAATTAATCACGGTGGTATTTTGATACCAACGGGGTGGGTTATGGTTCAGGAACAATGAGAACAGTTTCATAACAAATATTCCAATTCAACGTAAACGTTGATAGAACCCAAAAGAGTGTTATGTAATAATTATATGAAAAAACTATACTAGAATGAAAATAATTGTTTAATATTTATAAAAAAAAATATAAAAATCTCCAAAAATAGCACAAAATTATAAAAAATCCACCAATTTTTACGAAAATCTCCAAATCCCTCCCCACGAAAATCTGTCCCAAATAAAAGTTGAAATCCCCACATCTGGAGACACTGTTTTCAAGTGTCAATGTTGTTCCAACCCAGCAAACACAAAGAGTTTATTTAAAATTGAGAATAACTTTAAATGAAGATATTTCTTACATTGATCAACCATTATCTCATAAAATATCGATATATAATATCAAACAAATATGTATATTAAAACTTTTTAAAGGATAAAGTTCGTGTTTGTTGGCTTATATATATATTTTTCAACTAACACATTCACACGACTTACTCCGTGGCATTTTCATTGAGGAATCTGGAACGAAAATCTTCTTCCGACTTAATGATGAATATAATATCTTTCAGGCGATAAAGAGGGCGTTAAATTGGCTAAGGTACTATCGGATATCTAACAGGAATATCAGAATTTATACCGATAGTCAAGCTGCTATTAAATCCCTTGCTGGTGTGTTTTCCACATCCAAAATTGTCCATGAATGCCGGACGTCTCTCAATGAGATGGCGAGATATTCGAACATCATCCTAATTTGGGTTAAGGGACACAGGTTTTCGTATGGCAATAGTATTGCTGACACATGGGCAAGAGCATGCTTAGCATACTTGAAATATATCAGTTTTGCGGTATTCCACTACTTGCAATAAAGAGACAGATCACTGAAATCTGCCAAATGGTCGCGTGAACACACGTGCTCAATATGCAGAGCGCTGTGATCACAATTGGATCCTCACAGGTCTAAATATCTTCTTGGTCTCCAAAGACCGCAGCTAAGTAGGCTGATATCGGTTATCACTGGCCACTGCAAATTTAATTATAAATTTGGTAACCATGCTATACGCATTGGTCTCCCCTTCAACGATTACTGTAGGAGTTGTCAAAACGAGGATGAAGAAGAGACTATTACTCATCTTCTCCGCGATTGTCCTGCTTTGGCGGAGGCCCGATTCCGGACGCTTGGATCGGCCTATTTTGGTGATCTATCAGAATTGTCAAATACTCAATTAGAACGTCTTCTAGAGTTCATATATTTGTCAAAATGAGTCTGAACCTATTACTGACACTCACACTCAACAATCTTACTCCCATCCTCTCTTTCTCTTGCTACTGTCTCTGTTCTTCACTCTTTCTCTATCTCTCTTTTTCTTACAGGTATTTTTTACAAAGGGATCAACATGGGCGCAAGTAAAGCCGAAATCGGCTACCTTGGATAACCTAACCTATTAGACAAATATTTATTATGCTAAACGTCAAATTGTTATCATGATAAAAAATTAGCAGGTACAGACGCCATTTATTAGCGTTATTACGTCATTACGACAGTGTTGTCTAAACAATTGTTGTCTTGATAACAAATGTCATTTTATTGTAAAATTTGTTTAGAATTTTGTATTTGTGCAATTAAAATTGATTTTTAACATAAGTTTTAGTGAAATTAGTGTTTATTTACAAAATTTGCATTTAATTTTAATTGTTTTTTAATTGTGTGTTGTCGTGATAAAATCAGCATTTTGTTACCCCTATGCATTAACATAACAAAAAACTGACAATTTTTCTGCCGACAACAGACTTAGGTTTTGTCATATTCAGATTCGATTCTATGTGTAATTATTCTATGATTTTGACAACTTTTTTTGAAATGTTAAGTTTTGCGGTATATTTTTTCATTAATGTTATTTTCATAGTTTTATGGCCAGATATTATTTTAATACCTTAAATTATTTTCCAAAATTATTTTTTTGTGTTTCGAACAATTTTCGAACATTTTCGAAATTAAATATTTTAAAACTTTTGAACTTAATTTCGGATATTCGAACAATGCCTTCGTCAGTCCACTGACCAAATTTTTGTCAAAAACCTACCAAAATCGTTTAAAACCTACAATTTTTACAAAATAGTATAAAACTTCTTTTTGAGAAAAGTATGACTTATTTATTAAGGTATTTTGTCCCCTGAAATGTAATAGGCTTTACAATACCATTCAAAGTTTTAAAATAATTCGATTAAATTTAAATGATTTTTAAAATCAATCCATGAAGCCATCCAGACCCAATAAAAATCGGAAAACTCCTCGAAAATCATTTTAATGTTCAAAAATACGTTGGTTATGCTGAAATTGTGAACAAATTTACTATAACTCAGTTTCAAGTACCCAAGAATCATACTATCAACTACCAGAATCCCCTAGCTCCAATATAAAATATCCATAAAAATATTAATATGTACATACATACATACATATGTACCTATTTATAGGCTTGCCAGACGTACTGTTTTCACAGTACGCGTACTTCTTTTTAGTAATTGTACTTTTAACTGCATAACCCCTAAAGAAGTACGCAAATGTACTTCTTTTTAGTATTTGTACTTCTTTTTTGAATTTTATCATAATTTTATAGATGTAACTAGCTTATTACCCGCTACTTTGTTAGCGAGGGTTTTTATAGAATGAGAAATATGTTGGCTATTCATTTAGCAAGGAAAAAATAATATGTTTTACAAAGATTACAAATTTTTAAATATTGGTAATTCCCTAATTTGAAGAAATGATGATTGTATATGTGTACTCAATTTTAAGTACTTAAAAGTCCACTTTTATAGATTCTCATTTACGCCGTGCTCTATATGTTTAATTTCATGTTTTTAGGTTGAATTTTATAGAAAACTCAAAAAGTACCAATCGAAGGACAAAAAAGTGCCAAAAAGTTCACTTTTATAGATTCTCATTAACTAAGGCCTCTGCATGCTTAATTTCATGTTTCTAGGTTTAATTTTATGGAAAACTCAAAAAGTACCAGTCGAAGTACGATAAAGTACCAAAAAGTCCCCTTTTATAGATTCTAATTTACTCCAGGCTCTACATGCTTAATTTTATGTTTCTAGGTTAAATTTTATAAAAAACTGAAAAAAGTACCAGTCGAAGAATGAAAAAGTACCAAAAAGTCTCCTTTTATAGATTCTTATTTACTCCGGGCTCTACATGCTTAATTTCATGTTTCTATGCTCAATTTTATAGAAAAATCAAAAAGTACCAGTCGAAGAACGAAAAAGTACCAAAAAGTCCCCTTATATATTCTCATTTACTCTGGGCTCTACATGCTTAATTTCATGTTTCTAGGTTAAATTTTATAGAAAACTCAAAAAGTACCAGTCGAAGGACGAAAAAGTACCAAAAAGTCCCCTTTTATAGATTCTCATTTACTAAGGGCTCTACATGCTTAATTTCATGTTTCTAGGTTAAATTTTATAGAAAACTCAAAAAGTACCAGTCGAAGGACGAAAAAGTACCAAAAAGTCCCCTATTATAGATTCTCATTTACTCTGGGCTCTACATGCTTAATTTCATGTTTCTAGGTTAAATTTTATAGAAAACTCAAAAAGTACCAGTCGAAAGACGAAAAAGTACCAAATAGTCCCCCTTTATAGATTCTCATTTAATCTCATTAAGCTCTACATGCTTAATTTTATGTTTCTAGGTTAAATTTTATAGAAAACACAAAAAGTACCAGTCGAAAGACGAAAAAGTACCAAAAAGTCCCCTTTTATAGATTCTCATTAACTAAGGCCTCCGCATGCTTAATTTCATGTTTCTATGTTAAATTTTATAGAAAACTCAAAAAGTACCAGTCGAAGGACGAAAAAGTACCAAAAAGTCCCCATTTATAGATTCTCATTAACTAAGGCCTCCGCATGCTTAATTTCATGTTTCTAGGTTAAATTTTATAGAAAACTCAAAAAGTATCAGTCGAAAGACGAAAAAGTACCAAAAAGTCCCCTTTTATAGATTCTCATTTACTAAGGGCTCTACATGCTTAATTTCATGTTTCTAGGTTAAATTTTATAGAAAACTCAAAAAGTACCAGTCGAAGGACGAAAAAGTACCAAAAAGTCCCCTTTTATAGATTCTCATTTACTAAGGGCTCTACATGCTTAATTTCATGTTTCTAGGTTAAATTTTATAGAATACTCAAAAAGTACCAGTCGAAAGACGAGAAAGTACCAAATAGTCCCCTTTTATAGATTCTCATTTACTAAGGGCTCTACATGCTTAATTTTATGTTTCTAGGTTAAATTTTATAGAAAACTCAAAAAGTACCAGTCGAAGGACGAAAAAGTACCAAAAAGTCCGCTTTTATAGATTCTCATTAACTAAGGCCTCCGCATGCTTAATTTCATGTTTCTAGGTTAAATTTTATAGAAAACTCAAAAAGTACCAGTCGAAGGACGAAAAAGTACCAAAAAGTCCCCTTTTATAGATTCTCATTTACTCCGGGCTCTACATGCTTAATTTCATGTTTCTAGGTTAAATTTTATAGAAAACTCAAAAAGTACCAGTCGAAGGACGAAAAAGTACCAAAAAGTCCCCTTTTATAGATTCTCATTTACTCCGGTCTCTACATGTTTAATTTCATGTTTCTAGGTTCAATATTATAGAAAATTCAAAAAGTACCTTTTGAAGAACGAAAAAGTACCAAAAAGTCCCATTTTATAGATTCTCATTTACTCCGAGCTCTACATGCTTAATTTCATGTTTCTAGGTTTAATTTAAAAAAAAACTCAAAAAAGTACCTGTGTAGAACGAAAAAGTAGCGAAAAGTCCCTTTATTATTAATTTCATGTTTCTATTTCAATATCATAGAAAACTCAAAAAGGACCAGTTGGAGAATGAAAAGTACCAAAAAATATCACTTGGTACCGGGGTTCCAAATAACACCCCATTAGGATATGTAGTGTTTTTAAATTAAAAAATTTTATCTAAATTCGATCATTGTGGTTGAATAAAATCAAATTTCCCATTTTTACCCCTTTTGGTACTTTTTTCCTCCCCATTAACGAAATAAAAATTCTATTCCAAAAAGTTGCAACATCGTAGTGGGAGCCCGTTATTATGTATTCATATGTATAAGTTAATAAACCAAAAACAATGTTTTATGAAAAAAGTACCAAAAATAGGTACAATTTTAACCCCTTAAACGTCCGAATATCCAAAAAGTACTAAATTCATATTTTTATTTTTTCGTTAAGTTATGAAGGAGTCAAAAATATTTTTTGAATGTGCACTGGTTTAAAAGATACATGGGGTGCGAAAGAAGTACCAAAATACAGTTTTTACCCGTTTATTCCCTAAAGGGGCCGAATTTTAAAAAAAGTACCAGACACCTGTCCGTTTATTTTTTAAATGAACGGCGATAAGCTTTAAACTGTTTTTGTATCTTTTCTAGTTTAGGAGATATAAGGTTACCGAATTTACCCGTTTTTACCCTTTTTTACCCCCTAAACATTCGAATTTCCAAAAACCCCGTCTTAGTGGATCTATTTGGCGGGAGACCAACCTCCTGTCCAAATTTCAGCTCTTTAGCTTCAACCGTTTAGGCTGTGCGATGATGAATCAGTCAGTCAGTCAGTCAGTCAGTAACGTTAGAATTTTATATATATAGAAGATCATGACCATATACAAATATTCTATAGAATCGCTATTTAAGGACTTCAGAGATACATAGTTTGAAAGTGGATTTACTAAGCTCAGAAAGGCAAATTCAACTATAAAAGGTTTCGATGCATTTGTTATGCATAGTGTATTTATTCAAAATGCTTTAAAGTTGTTAAATTTTGATTAAGATATCACTGTAATGAAAGTTTTTAATGAATTTTCGGCATAAAAGAGACTGCAAATGTGAAGGACATATTTGAATGTTAAAATGTAATGCATAATGCTCCGTCGTGTAGGTACCTATTCGATAGCTTTATCCAGTCCCTCTGAGGAACGATTTTTAAAAAACTATACTGCCATTCTTATTTTTCGTAGCAGGGTGGCTAATTTTTCGAAAATTAGGTATCTGAGGATGTTTGAAGAATGACAAATTTGAATAACAGAGTAAAAGTTGTAACGTTTTTGTAACAGTTAGAGATATATGTTCACAACAAATGGTTGATATTTGAAAATGCAAACAAACCAAACAAAACTAAAATTTAGAGAATTTTACACTTTTTAAAGAAAATATATAAATTAATAGCACACTAATATAAAAAAATGATTTGTAATTGTATTAATTTTATTATCATAAATTAGTTTTATATAATTTTTTTTTCTGAAAAATCATAGCAACCAATGTTAATATAGCGTTTTTAGAACAATTTAATTTAATTTTTTTTGAAAATAAACAATTGTACTTTTTTTTGTTTATTTTTAAATCTGGCAAGCCTACCTATATATAAAATACTAATATATACTTAGGTACAGTTCTTCATAAACTAGTTCTGTGTTTCAGAATTTCAGACATTTTATCCTAGCTCCCACATATACTAAAATGTTGATATAAATGTTAATATTTCATTACAGTATATAAATCTTTGTACTAAATTTTGTGATTTTTAGGTAAGTTTTGACAAACTTATCAAAAATTGATTTAAGCTATTATCCTACCAAATTTGGTAGGAAAAGCCCAAAACGGCAACGCTGCTCCAGGTACTAGACTTAAGTTATTTTCGAACATAAGTTCGAATTTTCGAAGTTGTTTCATTTTTTATTATTCAAAGATTATTTTAAAACTATTAAACATGTTTCGAAATTTATTCGAACACAATACTGTATTGCCACCATAGTAATTATAATTATCAAATTGCATTCAATTTGGACTAATATTAAGATTTTTAGTTTTTTATGATGCAGAGTATTATTTCGAATTTTCGAACATAACTTCGAATATTCGAACATTATATTATATCGTTAGCTTAGTACGCAAACGTAACAAGTCCTCTTTTATAAATTTTATTTTTTATTTTATTGATCATAGCTCCCATATAAAGTACCCTTGAAATAATCATTCTAACGCTTATAACTGTTTTTAAAATAGCAGAATAGTGATGAAACCCGACATAAACAAGATTTATGGACCCAAAAACTATTTACGACATTTTATGAGGATAGGGCAATGTTTGACCCTACGCCCATCGATTTTAAAGCGCACAACTGGCTTAAGATAGCAGCATAGCGATGCAATTCAACTTTAACAAGTTTTAAAGGAACCAAAATTTACTAACTACAATGAGATTCGGTCCATAATTAGGCTATTCTCTATATCTTCCTCCCTCTTAAAAATCTTCGAGGAAGATTTTTCTAGACGTTGATGTACAAAATGTTTGATATTTATTTTTACATGACTAATTAATTAGATATATTAATTAGAATAATAGCAAATTGAAGGCACTTTTTCTTTTCTGAGCACGTTTGCATACCACAGCAAAAATACATGTTTAAGTAAAAATAAGGTAATTTCTTAATTGTAACATGTGTATTTCAAGATATACTGCCATTCTGCATTAAAATCTCAATTTCTATAAAAGTGGACTTTTTACATTTGTGTACTAAGCTGACGATATGTTCCTTTGACGTACTTATAACTTCCAAATTTCAGCAAATTTGGGCTACGGAAACTGATGCCAATAGCTTTGAAAGTTTTTGTCACCAGTAAAATACACATCGATACGAATTTTCCATTAAAATACGACATACATAATACTGTTTTTTTTTTTCATCAGTCATCGACTAACAGCCGGCGGTTACACAAGTGCTTTTGATCGATTACAACCTCTCTTTAAAAAAAAACGATTACAAATCATTTATATTATCTTACCTCTACTCTCTCTCTCGAGAAAATATTAGTGAAATCAAATAACTATTTACAATAAATAAAAACCGGGAAGATGGACGTAGACGACCCTCCCCTTTCGGGGAATAGGTTTAGTCTTCTGGACGAAACCTTAAAAAGACCAACAATCAATGAACAAAATGCGGGAGCTGATCCTAAATATGTTGTCATTAAATCAACAAACGAAAAGAAACCAATAACTTCATTCAGTGTTTTTGCCATAGAAAAGGCAATAAATGGTATTAGTAATGAATACTCAAATATCAGTATGCTAAGAGATGGTAGCATTCTCGTATTCGCAAAAACCCAGAAAGTAGCTGAGAAATTTATACGTACCAGGAATTTTGGAGGCCTCTGTGATGTCGAAATATCATTACATAAATCGCTTAATATTTGTAAAGGTACTATTTATGATCGCAACTTGATTCCAACAAGTGAAACCGAAATTCTAAAATATTTAAAAGAACAGGGAGTAACTGAAATCTACAAATACACTATAGAAGACGGTAAAAAAGTACATACTGGAAGAATTTTGTTATCTTTTAATTTATATAAAGTTCCAGCTAGAATAAATATTGCATGGTACACAGTTAAGGTAAGGGAATATTTTTCAAACCCAATGCCAACTATTAGGACGTACAAAAAATAGATGTGAAAATAACTCATCGTGTGAAAACTGCAATTTTCCTCCTCACGCTGGGATCACTCTACTTCGTCTAATAATTGCCCAAAATATTTACAACAAAAAGAAACACTTAAAATTAAAACACAAAATAAATGCAGTCTTGGAGAAGCAAAAAGAATTTATAACCAACGGTACCCCAACCAACAAAAAACAACTTATGCTAAAATAACAAAATCCAATGATAATAACAAAAATCAAAACCTTGAAGAAAGTACAATAATTGTTTACACTACTAAATCTGAAACAACAGAACAAAACAACACAACAACACAGTCAAAAAAACTCTCAAACTCCGAAAAACCAACCAATTCTCAACCAACAAAATCTACCAACACATCTCACCAAATAATCGATTTATTTGAATCAATAAATACAGTTAAAACTTCAAACCAAAATTCTACCACAAAACCAAGTAGATCTTTATAAACTCACAATTCGTTCTGTAAATATTAAATATGGCTAATTTTACAATAATACAATGGAACATGAATGGATTCATCAACAATTTCAATGAACTTCAACTATTAATAAAAGAGCGCAATCCTGATTTTATATCTATACAGGAAACTCACTTTAAAGGGTATACTTCTTATTTCTATAATATCCCTTCCAACACTACCTCAAAACAAGGTATATGTGTTCTGATAAAAAACAATATCCCCCATAAACATATATCCATAAATTCATCACTGCAGACAATAATAATTGAAATACATCTAAAAATTAAATTTACTGTAATATCACTATACATTCCATCTACCCAACCTTTCTCCCAGCGGGACCTTATGATTATACTTAATTCTGTTTCCCTACCAAAATTAGTTATAGGCGATTTCAACTCCTGGAATTCTTCTTGGGGCTCACCATGTAATAACCACAATGGTTCTACACTAGAAAATGCCATTTTGTCCAGCGATTTATATGTACTAAATGATGGTCGACCAACTCATCTTTCTACTCACGGAACTCTGACTCACGTCGATGTATCCTTCTGTTCACCAACTTTGTTAAATTTAATCTCATGGGATATTTTGAATGAAATGTATAGTAGTGATCATTTTCCCATTATCATTACAATACAATTAGGAAACAACGGGGAAAAAACGAACTTTAGGCGCAAATTTTTGACAAATTTTGCTGACTGGTATAAATTTTCAATTACAGTTGATGCTGAATTACAAAAAAGACCGAAGTCATTAATAAAGAAGCATCACCTTTAACAAAGGCTATTAAAGTAGCTGCAAACGTTTCAATACCTCAATCGTCTACAAGGATAATTAAAAATGTACCTTGGTGGAATTCCCTATTATCTTCCCTACGTATTAATAAAATAAACGCCTGGAAAAAATTTTAAAGGAGTCCCACCATACAAACCTTTTAGCATATAAAAAAGAAAATTCTATTTTTCGAAGTGAATTAAAAAAACAAAAAAGATCTAGTTTTGAAGATTTTACTAACACTATAAATAGAAATTCAAAAACTTTCCAATAATGACACCAACAAAAAAAATTCTTGCTATTGAATATAATAACCAAATCATAACAGAATTATCTTTAATAGCTATGTCGTTTGCTAATAAATGGTCTGAATAATCTTCCGATTAAAATTTTCCCAATTGTTTATACATTCAAAAAACACGACTCGCAACACTAACTCAAGTAATAGAATTAACGCTGATGCTTCCTTCATAGAAAAGGATATAACTCTTGTGGAATTACAAAGTTGTTTATCAAAGGTAAAAGGATACACTCCTGGTTTTTATCGTATTTCCTATATAATGATAAAAAATATAAGTCCTGATGCGAGGAATCGATTATTGCAATTATATAATAACATATTTCACACTAACATGACACCTACTGACTGGAAGATTGCATCTATTATCCCTATTCCCAAAAGTAAAAGTAATAATCTGGATATTAAATCATACAGGCCTATTTCTTTATTACCTTGTGTTAGTAAAATACTCGAAAAGATTATTGCGTCATGTTTATATTAGTATACTGAGAAAAATCGCTTAATTTCACGTAACCAAGTTGCATTTAAAGCAGGTAGAGGTTGCACAGATGCTCTTTTACATATCGACTTCTATGTCAATAAAGCTCTTTCCTCCCGAAATCATGTATCAATTCTCTCTATCGACTTTGAAAAAGCGTTCGACAGAATCGGAGCTCACATCATTCTGGACATTCTCAATAAATGGAAGGTTGGACCAAAAATCTTTAACTATGTAAAATCATATTTAAGCAATCGTAAATTTCGGGTAAGAATAAACGGAATCTACTCAGCAATATGTCCACTATACAATGGTATTCCTCAAGGCTCACCACTTTCAGTCATGTTATTTTGTTGATTTGTTTTTAAATTGTACTTTACAATACAAATACTTTGTTTGAATTTTATGTTTTTAATCAATGTAGTTTGGTATCATATTTAATGTAAAAATATTATTTGTCACTTGCTGAAAAACTTTTGTTGAATAAACTTCATTTTTGTATAAAATATAGAAAATATATTGTGCTTGTTGTTATTGGTATTTGTTTGGCCTTTATATTAAAAAGGAAAGATTCCAACAGGTTATGGGCCTATAAATCTTTGTAAAAGGTGAAATAAATATCCAAGATGAGTTCCGGATTCCAAATAGAGAAATTGGATACAAACAATTATGAATCCTGGTGTCTTCAAATGAAGAGCGTGTTAATTCATAACGAATTATGGAAAATTGCAAATGGCGAAGTGGTAAAACCTCAAGCTGCTAGTGAATTGGAACAATGGCTATCAAAAGATGAAAAGGCTTTGGCTACTATTATGCTGTGTATCAAACCATCACAGATAAATCACATTAAGAATTGCAAGTCGTCATATCAAGCATGGTGTAAGCTAAGGGAAATTTTTCTTCCCAGTGGTCCTGCAAGGAAAGTGTCACTTTTTAAGCAATTAATGCAACTCAAAATGGAAGATGATGATAACGTTCCTCAAATTCTAGATAAATTTTTTGGAATAGTAGAAAAGCTGGCCGAAATAAATGTTATAATTTTAGAAGAATTAGTGGTAATTATTTTATTGTCGAGTCTGCCCAAAACATATGAATCGTTTGTTATTGCTGTTGAAACTCGTGATGTATTGCCAACGTTGAGCATGTTAAAAGTCAAGTTGCTGGAAGAAGGAGAAAGGCGAGCATCAGATGGTAAGCGTACCGATCAAGCATTTTCTGCATTTAAGAAGAAACATAATCAAGAATCAAGCACAAACACAAACAAGAAAAAAGGTAAATGTTTTAATTGCGGTCGTCAAGGACATTTTGCTGCACAATGTCGAGATCGAAATAGAAATTCCAACGGTAAGTCAGATCAGAAAGCATTAGCAATTTATGCATTTGGAACAAATTCATTACGCAAGAATACTTGGTGCGTTGATAGTGGTGCCACATCACACATGTGTTGTGATCGTAGTTTGTTTACATCGTTCGAAGAAGTAGAAGAAGTTATAAGATTAGTTGGTGAGCACACTATAGAATCTATAGGTAGAGGTCAAGTTTCGTTTAAAAGTGGACATTTTACCATAAACCTGCAGAATTGTATGTATGTCCCTGATATGCAAGGTAATTTCATTTCCGTTTCATCTGCTGTTCAGAATGGGGTAAAGGTAGTATTTGATTCGAAAAAAGTAGTCTTCATAGAAGATGAGACAGTTATTTTGAAAGGTAGAAAAGAAGAAGATTTGTTTATTGTAAAAGAAGATGAAAATTCAAGTTTTTACTCAAATTCCGAAAAGGAAACTGTTGAAAGATGGCATCAAAGATATGGCCATGTAAATTTTCAAACACTGAAAGATTTGTCAACAAAGAATGTAGTCCATGGTCTTAACGTGGAAAGAATTCCGTCAGATATAGTTTGCAAAACATGTGCTAAAAGCAAAATCTGTTCTAAACCCTTTACTCAATCAGAAACTCGATCAGAAAATTTGTTAGAAATCATCCATAGCGATGTGTGTGGGCCAATGAATGCTAAATCGATTGGAGGTTCAAAATACTTCATTACGTTCATCGACGATATGTCAAGACAGATGTTTGTATATTTTTTGAAAGAGAAAGGTGAAGTATTTCAGACATTCATAAATTTCAAAGCTATGGTAGAAAATCAGACAAATAGGAAGATTAAAACTCTTCGCACCGACAACGGCGGTGAATATATTAGTAAACAGTTCGATAATTTCTTGAAGGAGAATGGCATAAAGAGACAATTGACCGTACCTCACACTCCACAACAAAATGGCGTGGCCGAGAGAGCCAATCGCACATTGGTGGAAATGGCTAGGAGTATGATAGTGAATGCCAATTTAGAAGAGTATTTTTGGGCGGAAGCAATATCAACCGCAGTTTATATTCGTAACAGATCATTAACGAAAATACATCAAGATAAAACGCCTCAAGAAATTTGGTCTGGAAGAAAACCAACCGTAGCACATTTCAAAGTTTTTGGATCAATAGCAATAGCTTTAGATAAGATGGCTAAGAAAAAGTTTCGTCCTAAAGGCAAGGAGTACATAATGGTAGGTTATTCCGAGGAATCAAAAGCCTACAGATTGTATGACCCAGAAAATAGAGAAGTTATAGTGAAACGAGACATAAATTTTTTTGAAACTGAATTTAAAAGAAAGGACAATAATAGAAACGAACCAGAAAGTATTTTGATAGAAATAAATCCGAAAACAAATAATAATAATAATAATAATATTGTAAATATAGACGAGAACCCTTCAACATCACATGTAATAGATGAAAGTTCTGGTCAAGATACAGATATTGAATCTGATTTTGAAGAAATAGATAGAAGTGCTGATATACAAAAGCGTAGAGGAAGACCTAGGTTAATAAAAACGGGTAAGCCTGGGAGGCCAAAGAAACAGTTCAACAGCCTTAACGTGATGGCTAAAGAAGAAATCAAAATTCCTCAAACTGTGAGTGAAGCAGTGAATGGACGACATGCGGAAAAGTGGATAGAAGCAATGGAGAGAGAATACAATTCACTAATTGAAAATGATACTTGGTCCGTGGTCCAGCTACCAGCAAATCAAAAAGCAATTGGTTGTAAATGGATTTTTTCATTGAAGAAAGATAAAAATGATAAGGTGGAAAGATTTAAAGCGAGGCTTGTAGCAAAGGGATGCAGTCAAAAGTTTGGCATCAATTATGAAGAGACGTTTTCCCCGGTAATACGATACGCAAATTTAAGATTGCTGTTCGCAATTGCTGTTGAACATGAACTTCATATGCATCAAATGGACGTTACAACTGCCTATCTTAATGGTGACCTTCACGATAATGTATATATGAAAATTCCTGAATATTTTGAAACTGAAAATTCTAATAATGCTGTACTCAAACTCAAGAAATCGTTGTACGGACTAAAACAGTCTGGTCGTGAATGGAATTTCAAATTAGATGATTTTTTGAAAGGATTAGGATTTGTTGTCTGTCCAAGTGAACCCTGTTTGTACACCCGACATCATAACCAAAAGCTCAATTTTATTGCCGTATATGTTGACGATATTATCGTAGCAAGTTCTGACAAAAACGAATTACACGAAATCAAGAAGCAAATATCAAGTAAGTTGAAAATTGTTGACAAAGGTCCCTTAAATTATTTTTTAGGAATGGAAATCGAAAGGGATGGAGAAACTGGTTCGATTACCATAAGTCAGAAAAATTATATTAAGGATCTTTTGAGCGAATATAAAATGGAACAATGCAAACCAATGTCAACACCTCTAAACGAAGGATTTCAGTTAAAATGTTCCAGTGAAAATTGTGATAAGGTTAATGAAACCGAATATCAATCGTTGATAGGTGCTCTAATGTACCTAGCCCTCACAACAAGAGCGGATATATTACATTCAGTTTGTAAACTTTCGCAAAGAAACAAGAATCCCCACACAGAACATCAAGAAGCAGCAAAACATATTGTCCGTTATTTGTCGAAGACTCAAGACTTCAAATTGCACTACCAAAAAACTGGTAACCCCATAGAAGGTTTTGTTGATGCGGATTGGGGAGGTGACCAGATAGAACGCAAATCATACACAGGGTATCTATTTTTCTATGCTGGATGTATATTTTCGTGGGAATCCAAGAAACAAAACACCGTAGCCCTCAGCAGCACTGAAGCTGAGTACATAGCTTTTTGCGCAGCAGCTAAAGAAGCCGTTTATTTGAAAAAATTGTGTTTGGAGCTTGGATTAAATAATTTGCAAGAACCCATTATCATAAGTGGTGACAACTTAAGTGCACAACAACTAATAAAGAACCCAGTGTACCATGCGCGGAGCAAACACATTGATATCAAGTATCATTTTGTCCGCGATATTTATAAAAATAATGATATCATTTTGAAATATGTACCAACTAATGAAATGATAGCAGATATTTTAACTAAAAATTTAGGAAAAATTAAACATTACAAATTTACTGATTTAATGGGATTGTATTGATATTTTAAAGTATTTTTGTATTGAGGAGAAGTGTTGATTTGTTTTTAAATTGTACTTTACAATACAAATACTTTGTTTGAATTTTATGTTTTTAATCAATGTAGTTTGGTATCATATTTAATGTAAAAATATTATTTGTCACTTGCTGAAAAACTTTTGTTGAATAAACTTCATTTTTGTATAAAATATAGAAAATATATTGTGCTTGTTGTTATTGGTATTTGTTTGGCCTTTATATTAAAAAGGAAAGATTCCAACATATTTTCTATTGCATTCAGCGAAATTAACAAAATAACAAGTAAGAAATTACAGTCGGGCGTGGCCGACCTTATGGTACCCTACACCAATTGCGAATATTAAATGTGATTAATTTATGTTAATCTTATATAGGTTCCAAATAATGTCTGTTCATGTACTATGAGAAATAAAAGACCGATTTCAATCATTTTCAATAGCCTTCGTCATTGGATCCAGAGAATAGTATGTGTCGCCTGATGGCTCATCAATTAATTTGTTTATTTAATTTATTATTTTTATTTTCATTTAATTTAAAATATTTTTGTTAATTTAAATATTTTTTTTTTTGTGGGCTATTCTAATGTTGTTTAATTTTGTCTTATTTACCAAATTGTTAGTGATACTTATTGTAAGATCATTGTTGTTGTTTAGTTCATTTGTCCGTTAGGATTTTTTATATTGTTTTGCATTCCTTTTTGTTCTCATTTGTTTACGAACTAAACGCATTCTTTGTCCCTATATTCTACTGCAGTAGTTTCGTTCAGTTTATTTATTTGGAAATAAACTGTTGTAAAAATACATAGACAAAAGAATTTGTAGGCTCAGTATTAACTGACATTAATATTAAAGTTTAGTTTGTTAAGGATAAAGACTGCGGTAAGTCGCTTACATTATTTATAAGTTTCTTTTGTAATAATTGTAAATTTTTATAGAAATAAACGGTTGCTCAAATATATGCATCATTAATTTCACATTTGTGATTCATTTATTTGGGACTTGTTAAATTCGCTGTCCTCAACATAAAGGCTCAGGTCGCAGCCAGCGACAAATTTTATTTTGCATTCCTTGGTGCGGTTGTGTTCCATGTCTGCCGGAACAACGAAATTTATTTGAAATCTTGAGCGAAGGTGTTCCAAGGTGCCTGAACAAGATAAGCCTTTTTTGATTTGTGGTTCTAAGCTGCCGGAACAAATAAAATATTTTGGATTTTTGATTTGTGGTTCCAAGCTGCCGGAACAAATTGAAATAATTGTGAAGTGGTTCTATATTTGCTGGAACAAAGTGTTTAAAATAAGTGTGTGCATTTTTGTGGTTCCTTATATGACGGAACGAGTAAAACTTTTATTAAGCTGAATTTGTGTGAAGTTATTTGCTGTCCTGCTGGAACCAATTATAATTGTGTTTTTTTATTTGTGATCTTGTGGTTCCTTGGCTGCCGGAGAAATTAAATTTTAATCTACATTGAATAACAATTAATTTGTGAATTTTTGTGTAGCCCTAAGCCTGCCGGAACAAATTTATTTTTTGAGAAATATTTGGAGTGTGTTGCTGTTTAATATTTGTGATTTTGTGTGCCCTTTGAAAACGTTTGAGATTCATAATGCAATGGTCGCCAGCTAGAAAAAGCACTCGTTTGCAGACGGCAACGAGCCAAAATGTGAAAAGTTCCACGCCTGCCGGAACTGAAAGTTTAGCAAATGTGTCTCAAATGCCGTCGGTACAAAATGTCAGTTCTGTCGCCCCCGGAACAACAACAGCAACTAGTGCCTCCATAAGTGCCCCTAGAGAACCGACACCTACCATATCAACTCATAACATTTTTAGTTCTTCAATTGAAGAGCCCTTAAGTCTGCCGCCGTTAGTGCCCGGTCCTAATGCGAGAACCCAGCCACCACAAGCTATATCGTCTGATAATGAGAACCTGCAACGACAAATTGATATCCTGCAAGCCCAGTTGGCAAACGCTCAACGCGCTTTAAGAGCAAATCAAAATTTAAACATGCCAAGTGTTATTGGACAAAATGCGCCAGTAATTCAAAGTATGAGCAGTGGCCCTGAAGACATGGTTGATCGTCGGAATCCAACGCCATATTCCTATGGTAGTCAGTCAGACCAGTTGATGACATCTCAGCCTCTTTTTGTTTCCCCTGCAACAATGTCCATGCCAGTACAACGCAAACTTTATGATCTGCCTGAATTTTGTGGTACTGCCGAGGACTGGCCAATGTTTTTGTCTGCCCTTGAACATTCGACAGCCGCATATTCGTACAATAATTTTGAAAATTGTTTGAGATTGCAGAAGGCTTTGAAAGGTGAAGCCAGAGAGTGTGTGAAGTCGTTGCTCATCCACCCAAATAATGTGCCAACAGTTATAGAGCAATTAAAGCTACAATATGGTCGCCCAGAGTTGCTTATTCGATGCCAGTTGCAACAGATGAAGGAAGTTCAGCCCATAGCAGAAAACGCGATCGATAAATTGGTGCCATATTCCATTAAGGTCAGAAATTTAGCAGCATTTTTGGAATCTGCCAATGGTCATCAACATTTGTCGAATCCAACTCTGATGGAGGAGTTAGTCCAGAAGCTTCCAATGAGTAAACGTTTGGATTGGGCCCAGTTTGCTTCAACTTTACCTCAGTTGCCGACTATTTCGGATTTTAGTACCTGGCTCCAGCGTGTTGCAAATTTGGTAAGAAGTGTGCAAATAAGTAGTTCAAGTGGCGGTAGATCTAGCAGTGATCCAAAAAGGAAAGTGGTTTTATATGCTTCTGATGGCCCAGAACGGCAGTTAAAATGTTTTTATTGTGTTGGCCCACATAAAATTTTTGATTGTAAGAAATTTTTAGAATTGAGTGTTCCTAATAGATGGAATGAAGTGAAGAGATTGAAGTTGTGTTTTTCGTGTCTCAGTGGTGGCCATTCATGTAAAGATTGTCGTCGGCGCAAGCAGTGTCCCATGGAAAAGTGCCAAAGAAATCACGATAAATTATTGCATGAAACTAATCCTAATGAACCAAGTGAACGATCCGTAAATGTGCCGCCAACAGAGAGATCTTCAACAGTCGAGCCAGTGCTTAGTTGTGTTTCCAGTGCTAGTGAAAAAGTGATTTGTTGTGATTTGTTGTTCAGAGTGCTCCCAGTGGTTCTTTATGGACCAAATTGTGCTATTGAAACTTATGCACTCCTTGTAGTGGTGTGTTGTGTCAGCTGTTTGTTTAAATAAACAAACAGACAACATAAAGAACAAAAAGGGACAGAGCGGTCAGATTGCTAGCGGCGCTGGTATGCCCGCGTATTGCGCGGCTAAAGCTCGCCGAATGGGGTGGTTCTTGCCGGCAATCTGGACCACAGACACACACTAACACAAAAATTCATACCAGCATTTGGGGTATTATTAGAAAAAGGGGCCAAAAGTAGTCCTGTATCTCCCTACGGTCATACCTATACACAATATGGCCCTCCCTCTCGAGGATTCATCCTCGCCTTGACGTCCACTTCCTCGACGTCCCTGATCTTCCCTGCAAACATTTAGTCACCCTACTTACTGCCGATTATTAGAAATTTACCACATCATATTAATGATACAATTTTTAAAATTTCATTTGAACATTATAAAAACTTGTTTATTAACAAAAAAAAATTAACAAAAGTAATGTTTTATTTATAAGTTTAAAGTTTTTAGCAAGTTTTAGTTTTAGAGCAAAATTTAGTTTTAAGTTTTTAATCAAATTTAAATTTTTAAATTTTAGCCAAATTTAACTTTAAGTTTTAACAATTAGTTTTTTTTTAGATATTAACCAAAATTTTAATTTTAAGTACAAAAAAATTTAGTTTAAATTTTAACAAAATTTAGTTTTAACAAATTTAGTTGTAGCAAAATTAGTTTTAATTTTAAGCAAATTTTAGTTTTACGTTAAACAAAATTTTATTTTTAAGTTTTTAGCTTTAAGTTTAATTTAAGTTTCAAGTTATTCTACGTCTTTTTTTTTTCATTTTATTTAAGTTTTCCCTTTTATTTTTAGGTCCCTCAACATTGATTACTGGCTGGCTGCTGTGAGTGACAGGATTCTTGAGAGCTGATTGGTTGCAGGAATGGGTTTTCGGTCCGTCCGTATTTCAGTCTGTTAGAGTATTCACGGTAAGTAAAAAAAATATATTGGAAAAACCTTTTAAATAATTTTAAGGACCACTATTTAGCAAATATATGTATATATTTCTAGGCAACCTAAATTCAAACATATCGCGTTTTTTTCTTAATTAATATTTGGACTGAGCTCAAACCTAATCGCGCACGTTTGGCGTAATCACAAACGGGATGACGACGAATAAAAAAAAGACGACAGGTAAGCCTACTTCTATATATATATTTGTTTATTTATCTTTTTCTGTATTTTATTTTCTACGAAATTATTTAAAAGTAGTATTTAGAAGTCCTGTCCGTTTGGTCGTCCGGGTGAATGGTAAGTACTAAGGTCGAAAACCTGATACCTGAGCACCACAGGATTGCTGGTGCTGGTCTGCCAAAAGAGTCCCACGATGGATGGAGCTGGCGATGGCGTGGATTGTTTGCTGTTGGCTTAGTTTCAAATTCCTGTATTGTTTAGTTTCAAGTTTAATTTCCTTTCGTTTTAAGTTCAACTTTACTTGGTTTAAAATTGTAAACTTTAAAATTTTTAAGTATATTAAATAAAATAAAAATTATTTAATTTAAATTGAAATTGGGTTTGTTTCCTTTAAGTTGACAGCCACGGGCTCCACCTTCTTCTTGGGCAGGGAAAAATGAAAAAGACCGACATCTTACTTTTTTGGTAACGAGAAACCTCGGTTACCAATATGGTTCCCATCAATTTAACACCATTTCAGCCATTTGGCTAAACCGTATAGTTTTTTTTATACCCTCCACCACCATCAGTGGTGATAGAGGGTATATATAACTTCGTCATTCCGTGTGTAACACCAAGAAATATTCATCTGAGACCCAACAAAGTATATATATTCTGGGACCTTATGAAATTCTGAGTCGATTTAGCTATGTCCGTCTGTCTGTCCGTCCGTCCGTCTGTCTGTCTGTGTGTATAAAACATTCTCACGTTAACACGAAGCAACAAAAATTAACGAAATTCACCCAAAATATTTATTATTGTCCTAGGCAGTTTGGTATTGAAAATGAGCAAAATCGGTTCACACCGGGAAAAGTTATGAATCAAAATTTGAAACAACCTCGAAAAAAATAAGCATTTTTTACACATTCTGATGTAATTTTCTCGAAAACTATGAAAGATAATTCCATGAAAATCAGCACACATTTGTTTCTACACAAGAGCTTGACTCCTGCTGAAAATTGCCAGAATCGGTCCACAATTTCATATACCTCCCATACAAAAGTACATATTCCCGGAAAATGGGGTTTTTGTTAATAACTTCCGGTACAATGTCGAAATCTTTACAAAATTTTACAAATTAAAATCTTATGTCAATAGAATTCATTCAGAGAAAAAATTTTCTGGATCGGTCCATAATTGGACATAGCTCCCATACAAGGTCCCCTCCCGAAAATAACTTAAAGGCAAATAATTAATTTCTAAATCAAGTTATCTATATAAAATTTGGTACAAGTATTGCCCTCACATACAGAAGTATTACTGTGAAATTTTTTTTTCATCGGTCCATAATTGGTCATAGCTCCCATACAAGGTCCCTTCCCGAAAATCACTTAAACGCGCATAACTCATTACTAACATAAGACATCCATATAAAATTTGGTACAAGTATTGCCCATATGCATAGAAATATTACTGTGAAAGTTTTTTCCGATCGGTTCATAATTGGCCATAGCTCCCATACACGGTCCCCTCCCGAAAATCACTTAAACGCACATAACTCATTAACAAATTAATATATCTATATAAAATTTGGTACAAGTCTTGTTCATATGCACAAAAATATTACTGTAAATTTTTTTTCCGATCGGTTCATAATTGGTCATAGCTCCCACTCAAGGTCCCCTCCCGAAAATCACTTAAACGCACATAACTCATTACTAAATTAAGATATCTACATAAAATTTGGTACAGGTATTGCTCACATGTACAGAAATATTACTGTTGAATTTTTTTTCCCGACCGGTCCATAATTGGTCATAGCTTCCATAGAAGGTCCCCTCCCGAAAATCACTTAAACGCACGTCACTCATTACTAAGTTAAAATATCCATATATAGTTCGGTACAAGTATTGCTCTCACATACAGAAATATTACTGTAAAATTTTTTTCCGATCGGTCCATAATTGGTCATAGCTCCCATACAAGGTCCCTTCCCGAAAATCACTTAAACGCGCATAACTCATTACTAAATTAAGATATCCATATAAAATTTGGTACAAGTATTGCTCATATGCTGTAAAATTTTTTTCCTATCGGTCCATCCTTGGTCATAGCTCCCATGCAAGGTTCCCTCCCGAAAATCACATAAACGCACATAACTCATTACAAAATATTGATATCCATACATTTAGCACAAATATTGCTCTTATATACATAAATTACACTATAAAATTGTTTTACGATCGGTCCATACTTGGTCATAGCTCTCATACTAGGCCCCCTCCATAAAATTACTTAAATGTACAATATTCATTACCAAATAATGATATAGATACAGAATTTTGAAATTTTTGTTTCTATATACACAATTGGTCATAGCTCCCATACAAGGTTCTCTTTCGAAAATCTCTTAAATACACATTACTCATTACCAAATAAAGCTATTGATACAAAAATTCTATTTCAAGATTTTTGCACGATCAGTTCATAACACACATTACTTATTACTAAATTACGATATAGATACAAAATTTTACTGAAATATAGCTTTCATGTCCAGAAGTTTTGCTTAAAGAATTTTTTACGAGCGGTCTATAATTGGTCATATCTCCCATACTAGGTTCTGCCTCGAAAACCGTATTTAACTAGTCGCATTATCAATTTGTGTAGAACAAAATTATATACATGTATTTTGAAAATCCTTAAATCTTTCACACACATGCATACATGCAAATTAATAAAAATCGCCAAGCGTTGGTAATGTTCAATAAATCTTGGAATTGTAATAGATTTGAGCTGTTTGAATCTAGGAATTTTTTTATTTAAGATATGAGAAAACTTATTTCTACAAATATTTGATCAATTAGAAAAGTATTAATATAAAAGTATCTGGTGGAGGGTATTTAAGATTCGGCTCAGCCGAATATAGCACTCTAACTTGTTACATTATAGTTTTGTTTTTGTTTACATTTTCCAGCTGTCAGATAGTTTGTACAGCCGCGTTGCCAACTTCTCTTTTCGTCTTCTTCTTTTTAAATTTTGCCCTACTACAGGGTGCACACGACAAACCATACCATTCTGTAATCCATTTATGGATATAGAATGGGGTGGAAAAATTTGCGCCCTGAATTTTATGAACTTCCCTAATTTTAAAAATTTTCTGGAATTTTGGGCATTTTTTTTATTCCTAACAAAAAATTTGCAATATGGCAACCCTTATTCCATTCACAAACAAAAGTGCGACTCTGTACCGCCGTTAAAACAGGTCGGGCGGCGACGTACTCTGAATTTACTACACAGCTGTTTGAATGAAATGGAAGGGGAGGAGAGAGAATGCAAAAATACGCATTTATTAATATACTTCAATGGCGGTGGTAAGTATTTATTAATGAAATTTTTACTTTTGAATTTATTTTATTTATAAATTTTATTGCAAAATTTTAGCAAAATTTTAATTTAATTTTTTTTGTATTTTCTTTTCAGGAAAAGACGGAAGATGCTGCAGATTCTGGTGGAAAATTGGTAAGTAAAAATTATTTTAATTCATTCAAGGTTAACAAAAATGCTTAATACATTTTTTTTTTTGTTTGTTTCTTTCAGGAATGTGGCTACAGTTAGCTATTGGGTAGGTGCTGATCAGGGATGGAAAATGAGATTTTGTTTCAGTATCAAAAAATATTTCAGAGGGTACTTTTTTGGATCTTAGAGTACTAAAATATATTTTTTGCTGAAAGTTGTTAATTTTTTAAATACACCTTCACATATTTAGACATTTTTAAATAATTAACAACAGAAGTAGAAAAGGTATTATATATACCGTAGGGTGATCGATTATTCGACATTTTCCAAAAACCGGTTTTCGAGTAGTTCGAATAGTTGACATTTGAAAAAAACCGGTTGATATTTTTCAAATTCAGAGAAAATGGATTTTTATCATACATAAAAACATCTAGTTTAATTTGAAAAAAAATTATGACCCGAACTGATTTTTTAAAATAAACATTATTTCTTTAATGTAAAAAATTGGGAAGAATCCTAGTTTATTCTAAAGTCCCTGTTTAGTTAATTTTCATAGGCATTCCAACACTGCTATAATATTTCAGCGCCAAATTAATTATTGTAATTGGAATATAATCTTAAGATTGATAAAATTTTATCCAACAGTTATTCCAATCAATTTTACAAATAAATTAATTAGGAAAATCAAAAAAGTTTAACCAAAGGTGCTTTAGAAAAATATACTCTAGTTTCTTGACTCGAATATTTTAAAATTTAGACAGGTATTATTATTTATTTCAAAATTTAATTGAAGTAATCTTTGAATACAAAGCAAATAAAAGTATTCGAAACCGGCTTTTAAAAAGTTAAAAACCGGGTTATTTGATATTCGAAAAAATCAACATTTAGAAAAAACCGACATTGGTAAATAGTTAAACTGAAAAATTTGATTGATAATAGAATAATAGAATAAAGTGTTATATACTATTGTAAAGCTAATGAAATTACGCGTATGCGTATGATGTACATATTAAGTATGTTAGATAAATATAGCTAACAGAATACCTGGGACAAAATAGAGTTTAAAATATTAAGATAAAATACAAAATATAAAGAATTTCGAAAAACAGAAAAAACCATTTCGGTGAAATTTAGGTGAGGTTTATAATATAATAATTTCAATTAATTACATTATATATTTCTATGTAAAAATATGAAAAACTTAAAATTTTCCCGAAAAATTACGACATTTGTAGTCATTTTGGTGTTGTATACAAATTTGTGTATGTCATTGAAATCGTCTCCCAAGGACCTTTCATATGATACTAAATTTGCATATGGTTTATTTGTCAAAAATGTGAAAAAAATAACATAAAAACCCTAAAAAGGACCTTTTTATTCTTTGATCCAGCTCACCAAATATTGACGTCAGGACAAAAATTTTGAGAAATGGTATCTTAGAATGAACTAAATTTTCATTTTCGGTGGGAACATCAGCAATTCCCATTTTGGGGCCACCCTAATATACATATGTGTTATTAAATTAAAATTCGATGTACATAGGTGTTCATTTGTTAAAATATCAATAGTCATATCAAATTCTACACATGAGACCATACATAAGACCATCCATGACATAAAACAGTAATTTGCTTTAAAGTCCAAATAATTTTCACCAAAAATTTCTCTTATTATCTATGGTTGAATTCTTAATTTAAAAACATATCGTTTTATATTAGATAGAAATTGAGTCCTTCGAGCTTCTATCATTTGGAAATAATTAGTTTTAAAGTCAAATATTTTTTCAAAATTGAAATTTTTGGTAATTTTTTCATATAATATTAACAATGGAGTTTAATTAGATTAATATTCATATAATGTCAATCAAGATAAAAATTCGAAATGAGCTGCATTGTTATTTGCAAAACATACTTCTAAAAAGTGGCTTTTAAAACTAGATTTCAAAACATTCTTAGAATTTCAAATTTGAACTTTTAAAGATACTTGGACCCCCATTTTCTCATTGTCTGATTATGTTTTATCATAACGATAAATTGACATTTTACATACAAAAATAATTTTAACCGGCAGTATATCCACCTGTTAAACGATAACCGGAGGTTGAGATATTGGCCTGAGAGTATCAAATAAGACTCGGGAGTATCACGGTACTTTTGAACATCAAATAGTATCAAAAAAAGTACCATCGTACCAAATTTGCCATCCCTGGTGCTGATGTAATTTCTGGAGTTGGACATGTGCAAGGTAAGTGAAAATGGATTTTAAGTGTAAAATTTAAAATGAAGTGTTTTATAAATAAAAGTTAAAGTGTTATTAGGGATTTTTGGAAACTACAGTGAGTGTGAAAAGTGTGTGTGAATAAAACTAAATAAAAGTGTCTTAAGTGAGTGTAATGTGTTATTGTGATAAAAAAATAAAATTTGGAAAATACAGTGAGTACAAAAAGTGCCAACGCTTGGCGATTTTTATTAATTTGCATGTATGCATGTGTGTGAAAGATTTAAGGATTTTCAAAATACATGTATATAATTTTGTTCTACACAAATTGATAATGCGACTAGTTAAATACGGTTTTCGGGGCAGAACCTAGTATGGGAGATATGACCAATTATAGACCGCTCGTAAAAAATTCTTTAAGCAAAACTTCTGGACATGAAAGCTATATTTCAGTAAAATTTTGTATCTATATCGTAATTTAGTAATAAGTAATGTGTGTTATGAACTGATCGTGCAAAAATCTTGAAATAGAATTTTTGTATCAATAGCTTTATTTGGTAATGAGTAATGTGTATTTAAGAGATTTTCGAAACAGAACCTTGTATGGGAGCTATGACCAATTGTGTATATAGAAACAAAAATTTCAAAATTCTGTATCTATATCATTATTTGGTAATGAATATTGTACATTTAAGTAATTTTATGGAGGGGGCCTAGTATGAGAGCTATGACCAAGTATGGACCGATCGTAAAACAATTTTATAGTGTAATTTATGTATATAAGAGCAATATTTGTGCTAAATGTATGGATATCAATATTTTGTAATGAGTTATGTGCGTTTATGTGATTTTCGGGAGGGAACCTTGCATGGGAGCTATGACCAAGGATGGACCGATAGGAAAAAAATTTTACAGCATATGAGCAATACTTGTACCAAATTTTATATGGATATCTTAATTTAGTAATGAGTTATGCGCGTTTAAGTGATTTTCGGGAAGGGACCTTGTATGGGAGCTATGACCAATTATGGACCGATCGGAAAAAAATTTTACAGTAATATTTCTGTATGTGAGAGCAATACTTGTACCGAACTATATATGGATATTTTAACTTAGTAATGAGTGACGTGCGTTTAAGTGATTTTCGGGAGGGGACCTTCTATGGAAGCTATGACCAATTATGGACCGGTCGGGAAAAAAAATTCAACAGTAATATTTCTGTACATGTGAGCAATACCTGTACCAAATTTTATGTAGATATCTTAATTTAGTAATGAGTTATGTGCGTTTAAGTGATTTTCGGGAGGGGACCTTGAGTGGGAGCTATGACCAATTATGAACCGATCGGAAAAAAAATTTACAGTAATATTTTTGTGCATATGAACAATACTTGTACCAAATTTTATATAGATATATTAATTTGTTAATGAGTTATGTGCGTTTAAGTGATTTTCGGGAGGGGACCGTGTATGGGAGCTATGGCCAATTATGAACCGATCGGAAAAAACTTTCACAGTAATATTTCTATGCATATGGGCAATACTTGTACCAAATTTTATATGGATGTCTTATGTTAGTAATGAGTTATGCGCGTTTAAGTGATTTTCGGGAGGGGACCTTGTATGGGAGCTATGACCAATTATGGACCGATGAAAAAAAAATTTCACAGTAATACTTCTGTATGTGAGGGCAATACTTGTACCAAATTTTATATAGATAACTTGATTTAGAAATTAATTATTTGCCTTTAAGTTATTTTCGGGAGGGGACCTTGTATGGGAGCTATGTCCAATTATGGACCGATCCAGAAAATTTTTTCTCTGAATGAATTCTATTGACATAAGATTTTAATTTGTAAAATTTTGTAAAGATTTCGACATTGTACCGGAAGTTAATTAACAAAAACCCCATTTTCCGGGAATATGTACTTTTGTATGGGAGGTATATGAAATTGTGGACCGATTCTGGCCAATTTTCAGCAGGAGTCAAGCTCTTGTGTAGAAACAAATGTGTGCTGATTTTCATGGAATTATCTTTCATAGTTTTCGAGAAAATTACATCAGAATGTGTAAAAAATGCTTATTTTTTCGAGGTTGTTTCAAATTTTGATTCATAACTTTTCCCGGTGTGAACCGATTTTGCTCATTTTCAATACCAAACTGCCTAGGACAATAATAAATATTTTGGGTGAATTTCGTTAATTTTTGTTGCTTCGTGTTAACGTGAGAATGTTTTATACAGCAGACAGACAGACGGACGGACGACAGACGGAGACATAGCTAATCGACTCAGAATTTCATAAGGTCCCAGAATATATATACTTTGTTGGGTCTCAGATGAATATTTCTTGGTGTTACACACGGAATGACGAAGTTATATATACCCTCTATCACTGATGGTGGTGGAGGGTATAAAAATTATTTTTCCAGAAATTACAGTGCGGAACAAAAGTGCAGTGTAAAAAAAAATGAAAGTGCAAAATAAAAAAATTAGATAAAAAAAAAAAAATTTGATTAAATGAAATTGAAATTAAATGAAAATAAAAATGGAATCTACAGTGTGCGACAAAAGTGGAGTAAAAAAATAAAAGTGAAGAAAAACTAAAAGTGAAAATAAAATTAAACTATTGTGCAAACGAATTGTTGACGGTGAATAAAAAAAATAAAAACTAAAAACGGAATTTACAGTGACGATTAAAAGTGTGTGGTGTTAAAAAAAAAAAATAAAAGTGAATAAAAATGAAAGTGAAACTGAAAACTAAAGTGATGGAAAATTAAGCTGGTGTAAAACAAAAATAAAAGAATACAGTGAAAAACAAAAGTGTTGTGACACAATAAAAAATTATTCTATGGTGTTAAGTGAATATTTTGACCGTGTGTGTGAAGAAACTGTGTGGTGTAAAATAAAACTAATTTTGGAAAATACAGTGGCGGATAAAAGTGTGAGTTTTTGAAACAAAACAAAGAAATAAAACTATTGAACTGGTCTATGGTGTTGTTAATTAATTGAAACTTAAAAAAATTTTTTTTACAGTGGTGTGCAAAATTTCAGTGAAAGTGAAAAAAAAATTAAAATTTAGGAAATTAAACGAAAATTTTTGAAAAATTACTTAAAAGAAATTGATGAAAAGGAAAGTATTAAGGCGAGTAAAAAACCTAGTGAAAGGTCAGGTAAGTCTCTTATTAGGGAGAGTTCGGTAAAAATCAAGGACCAAAACCACCAAAGATTTCGGCTGAAGCCTTAGATCTTTGGCGAGAAGTGCCCCTGACATTTTCATTTAAAACTAAAATTCTACACTGATAGAAATAAGAGTGTTAGGTTATAAAATTTCTAAAAGAGAATCCTAATAAACATTTTCATAAGACAATTCATAAATATTCTTTTAGAAAATTTTATTGCTAACTTTAAAATAATAAAAACTAAAAGTTTCGTTTCCCTACAGGTTATTAAGACTTCAAGTGTCCCTGAGGAAGGACGAACTGAAGGGACGAAAACACCAATTAGAAGCCAAATTCAGTGGAATTCATGGGAATTGGCAAGTATTGTAATGAAATATTTAAAACTTAAATTATTACTATTTGAAACCATACTAAAGTCCTTCGCACTTTTTCCAGGTTGCAACAACAAGAACAACAACAATAGGAAGCAAATGAGAGCAGTGAAAGCAGATAATCCGGGTGAGTGAATAGTTATAAAAGTAGTTGATATTAGAAAGTATATTAGTACGACTGGACAGCTAGTTTAAGTAGTTAAGTCAGGACTCCATAGGAACCATATTTTCTTATAATAAGTGCAGAATTCGGTAGTAATAACAAAATAAAGTTTAGAAAATCTATGAAACAAGGTCCTAAACTACTTGTTATTACTACTGACTTCAAATGAATTGTGTTTAGTATAGTTACTGATTATATTCTGGACAAAACTGACGATTCTGTACTACCAATCATTTATATCTCAGCCAGTGACAATCTGCTTACGGAATGAACAACTACATGTTGGTCTTCCAATATGTATTGTCCCAATTGTTTCCTTTGGTATCGGCTCGCTGTAAGATCGGACTCAGAATTGCGTCATTGCCCTAGGTGACTAATAACCCTTACGCCTTGAATGGCACGGTACCGGAAGGCTTTGATGGGGTTGCACCTTCTAATAGGGTAATGACCGGTTACACATGTAATCAGCTAAGAAACGTTGGCCTTAAGTCGATCCAAACAAATAATTACTCATTCCAAAGAAGCTATGGATCTCACTGGACTACGATATAAATGAAAGTTATGTACAGATCTCAGTACTGCTCAGGATACATCAACAACTATACCAAACAGAAACTCACTGCAATAAAAAAACAGATTAATATGAAGACTCAACAGAAAGTATTTAAAAAAAATAGGTACCCATTTAGGCACACTTTAGGTGACTAGTAGACGCTGTCAACCAGTAGATATTCAGGAAGAAATGTCAGGACTAGAACCACCAAAGATATTGAAGCTATTGCTACAAATCTTTGGCGTGAAATACCCCTAACGATTTCCCCTGAAATCTTCGACCTCATATAAACTGTTTCCGACTGGTCGGACGATTCGGCATTTTAGAAATTTTCGGGCGAATTTGGCGTTGAAATTGTTTTTAAAATCGCTCTGCTGGAAGTTACGTCGGTAGACTTCTTGACCGGGTATGAATTTGACTGGACGACACCGCGTGTTATACGATTTTTCGTTGCGAGCGTAGGCTTTATGTAGATTTTCGCGAATTCTCTGCCGTATCAAATCCAATCTATCAGCATTCGGAATGACGTTAGTTTCGGGGATCGTTTAAGATTCTAAGTTTGCGTGCCAACAGGTATACACTACCATGGCCAATCATATTCATTCCGAATAAGGCGAAATAAGGCGTAACTCCTATTGACGACTGCACGGAAGACCTTAAGGAAAACTCAATTTCGGACAAATGGTTGTCCCATTCTGTATGGTCTTCCTGCAGATACGACCTTACGGCTGCTAAGATAGATTGGTTAACCCGCTCGGATGCATTAGCTTGCGGCGAGTGAGTTGCAGGTTCTAACATGTCTGACACCGAAATTCTTTATCATATCCGCGAATTCTTTACTTACGAACTGCTTTCCATTGTCCGAAACGATTGTTTCCGGTAGTTCCGAATTTATGAAAAATTTCCGAGATTAAAAATTTTACTACGTTTCTAGTATCGGCTTTCGGCAAAGCTTTAAGGAACACAAATTTAGTCAAGTGATCTAAGACAATGAAATGCAGACGTTATTATTTTTAGACCGCGGGTACGGACCGAGAAAATCTATGAAAATTCTTTGGAACGGGCGTTCAGTTTGGACTTCGGCTCCCATCGGTGGTCTGAGCGTAGTATTCGCTGGCTTAGCTTCCTTGCAGGTTTGGCACATTCTTACGTAGTTTCTGACTTGGACATTTTGATTTCGGCCAGTAAAAATATTCTTTACTCTATAAAGAGTCTTACCGACGCCTCCATGAGACGCTTGTGGGGAATCATGACATGCTTTTATGATGTCCTCTGTCAGATCTAGCGGTACCCATAACTTCCACGCGAAATCCTCATTCGTAGCTATACCGTCGTAAGGCTTAGTACGTTTGTAAACAAAACCATCGACGACTTTTAAATCGGGCAATTGTTCGGCATTTTTCTCGACCGTGTCTATGAGGTTACGATAATCTTCTGACCGGAAAGAAACTGAAGTTAGGTCAATGAGTTTAGGTACGTTAACGAGATTTTCGTCCATATCATAGCGAGAGAGGGTATCGGGTACTACATTTTGCTTCCCCTGCCTGTGTTCAATCGTAAAATCGTACGATTGCAGATGTAGACTCCATCTAGCTAAACGACCTGTCAAATCTTTATGACTCATGAGCCACTTCAGACTACTATGGTCCGTAATGACGGTAAAAGGCATCAACTCTATGTAGGGCCTAAACTTCTTAATCGCCAAGACTACAGCTAAACATTCTCGTTCAGTTACAGAATAGTTTTTCTGCGCTGACGTTAGTTTGTGTGAAAAGTAGGCTATTGGGTGCTCTCCATCGGAATCATCCTTCTGGAAAAGCACTGCACCAATACCTACGTCAGACGCATCACACTGAACGAAGAAATGTTTGTTGAAGTCAGGATGATTAAGGAGTGGACTTGAAACTAGAGCTTCCTTGAGACGATCAAACGCGACCTTGGCTTCCTCCGAAAACTTGAATTGTTTACCCTTCTTCAGCGTTTCAAAGATTGGGGCTGCAATGGTAGCATAGTCTGGTATAAATTTCCTATACCAGCCTGTTGCTCCCATGAAGCTCCGCACCTGTCTTGCTGTCTTAGGGTAAGCAAAACGAGTAATGGTTTCTACTTTGGACGGATCAGGTTTCAGTTTGCCACCTCCAACTATGTATCCTAGATATCTTAACTCCTTAAAACAAAATTTAGACTTCGCCACATTGATGGTCAGACCTGCTTTTGCTAAACAGATAGATACACGTTTCAACAATTCCAGATGTGTCTCGAATTCTGGAGATACAATCAAAAGATCGTCCAGATAGACAAAAACCCTATCACGAAGTGCTGCAGGGATCACTTTATCCATTAAACGGCATAACCTTTGGGCTGCATTGCACAACCCAAAAGGCATGACCGTAAAATGATAGAGTGGTCGTCCTGGCACCGTGAATGCGGTTTTCTCTTTACTGGACGATTCTAGTGGTATCTGCCAGAACGCGTCTTTTAGGTCAACACTGGAGATGTATATCGTGTCTCCCAAACGACTGAGCAAACCTTCGATGTGCGGCAATGGATAGGCATCCTTGACTGTCAGTGCATTGAGCTTACGTGCGTCCAGGCACAGCCGGTTTTTCTCGCCCCTGCGGACCAGAGTAACTGGATGACTCCATGGACTTTCACTAAGCTCAATCACACCGAGGTCAAGCATCCTATCGAGCTCCGCGTACATCAACTTTTGCACTGCCGGGGAGACAGGATAGTGACGATCTTTAACTGGAATTGCATCTCGAGTATCTATCGTATGCATTTCCAAATTTGTCTTTTCCTAAGCCCTTTTTACTGTAGCAGGGGAACATCGATATGACGAAATCTAATCTTTGTCGCTGATCCGGGGTCAGCTTATGAGTCACGACATCTAGGGTACTATCTTCCTCTTCGCAGAGACTAACACCATTAGTCGTAAGACTCTCGAGACTGGCAAACATTTTGAAAACTTTCATAAAATCGACCCCCAAGAAGAGCTCTCGATTCAGAGTAGGCACTAAATAGAAGGTGATAACATTTACCGCATCACGAAACCTAACTTCAGCCCTAATGCGACCTACAATTGGATGACTCGTGCCATCCGCGGTTTTAATTATGGTACTGAAATCGTGCACCTCCAGACCGGCTTTAGCCACGAATTGCAAGCAGTTTTTACCGAGACACGTGACCGTTGCCCCGCTATCGAGTAGACCGATTATCTCCTGGCCTCCTATACTTAACCGCGTATACAGACGTGAGTCTTCACCCTCGTAAAGTGAAGCCGACGAAATTTCATGACGTAGCCTTTTCCTCACTTTATAACGTTCTCGAGCTTTTCTAATTTTATTCGTCACTCGACCGAATATTCTACCTCTAGCTTCATTATACTCTTGAATCCGAATATGCAGGGGTTTGAGTTCTCGAAGCCGAGGCTCAGGTTTCAACTCAAACTCCGACCTATTCGGATTCTTTAATATTCTCAATTGTGGTTGTTGTTGTTGTTGCTTTTCCCTACACTGTACTGGGCCTACACCTCGGTCGACCTCGCCTCCCCAGTTCGAGACGGGTTCCGGGATCTGTTTCCCTGACATTTTGGACATTTAGGGGCCACCACGTTATCTTTACTCACACCGGAAGCAAAACTGTCTATTAATGGGCTCGGGACAGTCGACAAAACTATGACCAATGACCTTACAGTTCCAACAGGTATAGTGACTTGTGGACCGTATACCATCAACCTCCAAATCTATCAGCGACAAATCCTCCTCCTCACAAACCAGTTCATTCACCCTATGGGTAACATTAGCTCGCTGGTACAGTTGTCTTTGGTTAGCGATTAGACTCTCTGCCAGTCTCACCTCCCGACAAAACTCGGACAAAGTTTTAAGGCGAATCGAGAACATCATTTGAGCTAATGATGGTTTTAAATTCCCTCGCATGATTTCTACCAGTTGCTCCTCCGCATATGGGTGCTGCTGCTGGTTTCGGAGCTTTATGACCGCATTGTAATAATCATCAAAAGCCTCTTGCGGTAACTGACGGCGATTGAGAATCTTCATTTGTATTTCGTGCTCTTGTTCGAAACGACGGTATTGTGCAAGCAGGGCTTTCTCCAACTCCTCCCAGGTATTAATGTGGACAATCTTCCGGTAATCCCAGTACCAGTCTAGAGCGGGGCCATCTAGAAGGAGATGGAAACTCCTCAGGATTTCATCATCAGAGCATCCGTAATCCCTCCTCAACGCTCCAACTCTAAAAATGAATTCTTGGACATTCAGAGTTTTGCTGGTCCCATCAAATCTAACACCCCATTTGGCTAATTTAAACTTATCCCAGGGCTCTTGAGGTCTTGGCATGGACATTGCCAAGTTGTAGTTTAGAGGCGGTGGCGGTTGCTGAGCGGGTGGCCCCGATCAAGTATCCTGTGGATACCCAGCCTGGGACGCACTTTGCCGTTGGAAATTGGCCTGTGGACCTTGCGGTGGCTGCGGCCATAGTTGCTGTTGCTGACTGAAAGCGTGAGCTGACGGATGGACGTACGGCAACTGGTTTTGTGGTTGTGGCTGGTTAGGCTGTTGCGCTGGCGGTAGATTCTGGGGGTTTCCCTGCGACCAAAGTTGCTGCGGCTGACTATTACACGCCGCCGTCTGCTGGATAACCGGCAGAGGATTTTGCTGCTGAAGCAGCGACTGCTGCTGCTGGTACGGTGTCTGTACTGTCGGCTGCTGATATGAAGTCTGTACTGGAGGCGGCTGGATGTTAGCCTCTACTATTCTCGGCGCTGCTGGACCAACGGGCACATAATTTGGAGCTGGAATCAGCGGTGGTGGCTGCTGATAAGTTGGCGGGCCAAGCGGCGTTGCTGGTTGACCATATCCCGATGGCCGTGCCTCCAAAGAGGTTCTGAGAGGCTGTGTAGTCGGCATTCCTTGGCCGATTGGGGACATCTCGGTAGGCACTGGAGCCGCATTACTCATCGACAGCGACAAAAACAGCTGCTTCATGTCATCTAATACTTTTTGTATTTTGCTGTCGACCTCCTTCATAAATTGAACTTGGCGCAAACCCACCGACTTGGATGGAATTCTCCATTCCTTGACCAGCCATACTCTCTCTCACCTCTCTACGTATGTTCTGCGCTGTTTCGCTGATGAATGTCGGGGACACTACCGTCTGATTTGCCCCGTCAGAACTAATGGACAGATCATGGGATGTTTGGGCACTAATCAGTGGATTGGAGTCGCTGGTTGAAGTTGTAGCTGTGGTTGTATTGGTTGTGGGAACGGTGGATGTCGTGATAGATGTGGTGGTTGAGGTGTCGATACCACAAGTGACACTGCTTCCAGTCGTGGCCATAGCGTTATCTTGACCTATTAAACGACTTGCACGACGAGTCAACCCCATTAAAATCAAATAAAATTAATGTAAAATTCACGATTGCAAAAAGGCTTGTATATATTTATATTTAAAAAAAAGGTTCGTGGTACAGAATCTTTCGCAGCGTAGATATAGAAGAAAATATTAAACTAAAAGATTTTCCACCTTTCAAAAAAAGAAGAATTAAAAAAAACTCAAAAAAAAACTTAAATAACTTGAATGCGGGCGGCATTTTCGGGTAAATAAAAGTTTGCAGGTAAGATTTCGCAATTTACATTGCTGATTTGTGTATAGATATGACCTAATTCTTTTTCCTATTCTGGTTTCAGGAGATACAGAGTACTAACAAATAACAAAACAACAAAAGGATGGACAAGAACCAACTGTCTTTCTACAGTACGTACGAATGAGGTGCAACTTGACCAGGGTTACGTTCTCCTAGTATTCAAGGACTACCTTCCTAGACCTCCTGCAGAACTAAAACGTAAGTATTTTTACATTAAGACAACTAGTTTAGGGTTATTGTAATCTAAAGGGATGTTGTCGCTATCCTTCCTTCCAACTTGAGCATTTAGAGAATAAACTGTGTCTATTATCTCTAAGCCTCAAGTTGTTAGGAAAGGATAGCAACGGATGAATCCAGAATTCTGTATGACCCTATTGCCCCCACCAGATGTCGCAACGCGATCGGGACTCTTTAGTCCTTGAGACCGGGACTTACATCTGTGAGAACAATAGGTGTCATGCGCAATTAGGGATTCATACCTATTGAAACTAAAAGGAAGAAAAAAAATTAAAAATGTCAATACACTATCCCGTCCGCCTACGTAGCTACAGCTAGGGACTCTTATTAACCTAACCGGCCTACGCAGACTTCAGGGAAATGATAGTTCCTATAAATTGGTCTATGGACCTACTTCGGGCCCCACGTTGGGCGCCATTTATGTAGTGGTGTGTTGTGTCAGCTGTTTGTTTAAATAAACAAACAGACAACATAAAGAACAAAAAGGGACAGAGCGGCCAGATTGCTAGCGGCGCTGGTATGCCCGCGTATTGCGCGGCTAAAGCTCGCCGGATGGGGTGGTTCTTGCCGGCAATCTGGACCACAGACACACACTAACACAAAAATTCATACCAGCATTTGGGGTATTATTAGAAAAAGGGGCCAAAAGTAGTCCTGCATCTCCCTACGGTCATACCTATACACAATATGGCCCTCCTCTCGAGGATTCATCCTCGCCTTGACGTCCACTTCCTCGACGTCCCTGATCTTCCCTGCAAACATTTAGTCACCCTACTTACCGCCGATTATTAGAAATTTACCACATCATATTAATGATACAATTTTTAAAATTTCATTTGAACATTATAAAAACTTGTTTATTAACAAAAAAATTTAACAAAAGTAATGTTTTATTTATAAGTTTAAAGTTTTTAGCAAGTTATAGTTTTAGAGCAAAATTTAGTTTTAAGTTTTTAATCAAATTTAAATTTTTAAATTTTAGCCAAATTTAACTTTAAGTTTTAACAATTAGTTTTTTTTTTTAGATATTAACCAAAATTTTAATTTTAAGTACAAAAAAATTTAGTTTAAATTTTAACAAAATTTAGTTTTAACAAATTTAGTTGTAGCAAAATTAGTTTTAATTTTAAGCAAATTTTAGTTTTACGTTAAACAAAATTTTATTTTTAAGTTTTTAGCTTTAAGTTTAATTTAAGTTTCAAGTTATTCTACGTCTTTTTTTTTCTTTTATTTAAGTTTTCCCTTTTATTTTTAGGTCCCTCAACATTGATTACTGGCTGGCTGCTGTGAGTGACAGGATTCTTGAGAGCTGATTGGTTGCAGGAATGGGTTTTCGGTCCGTCCGTATTTCAGTCTGTTAGAGTATTCACGGTAAGTAAAAAAAATATATTGGAAAAACCTTTTAAATAATTTTAAGGACCACTATTTAGCAAATATATGTATATATTTCTAGGCAACCTAAATTCAAACATATCGCGTTTTTTTCTTAATTAATATTTGGCCTGAGTTCAAACCTAATCGCGCACGTTTGGCGTAATCACAAACGGGATGACGACGTATTAAAAAAATGACGACAGGTAAGCCTACTTCTATATATATATATTTGTTTATTTATCTTTTTCTGTATTTTATTTTCTACGAAATTATTTAAAAGTAGTATTTAGAAGTCCTGTCCGTTTGGTCGTCCGGGTGAATGGTAAGTACTAAGGTCGAAAACCTGATACCTGAGCACCACAGGATTGCTGGTGCTGGTCTGCCAAAAGAGTCCCACGATGGATGGAGCTGGCGATGGCGTGGATTGTTTGCTGTTGGCTTAGTTTCAAATTCCTGTATTGTTTAGTTTCAAGTTTAATTTCCTTTCGTTTTAAGTTCAACTTTACTTGGTTTAAAATTGTAAACTTTAAAATTTTTAAGTATATTAAATAAAATAAAAATTATTTAATTTAAATTGAAATTGGGTTTGTTTCCTTTAAGTTGACAGCCACGGGCTCCACCTTCTTCTTGGGCAGGGAAAAATGAAAAAGAAAGACATCTTACTTTTTTGGTAACGAGAAACCTCGTATAGTTTTTTTACATTATAGTTTTGTTTTTGTTTACATTTTCCAGCTGTCAGATAGTTTGTACAGCCGCGTTGCCAACTTCACTTTTCGTCTTCTTCTTTTTAAATTTTGCCCTACTACAGGGTGCACACGACATCCTAGATGAAGGGTCTTCGGTGACAATGATGGATAGCTCTTTAGTGAGGCAGCTTGGACTGCAAGGTCGACAAAGTCAATTGAATTTGAGTTGGTATGGTGGTAAATCAGCACAAGAAGCTGTCATGGTGGTGGATCTTCATGTGAGCGGTGTTAATAAGAAGAGGAAATACGCTTTGAAAAATGTGTATGGTGTCTCGAATTTGAAGTTGCCTAGCCAGAGCTTTAATGCGGATTTAGTAAAGAATTGTGGTGTTCCTTTATGCTCCTATGAATGTGTGGCTCCAAAGGTACTGATTGGTTTAGATCATTGCCATTTAGGATTGCCCGATGAAATAGTCCCTTTGGAAGATGCTGGTCCATATGCTGCCAATACGCCTCTTGGATGGGTTGTTTTTGGAAACGTAAAAATAGGTCGCCCTGGAACACAAACTTGTTTGCTGACAACACAGTTGGATAATTTGAATAATTTGGCGGCAAGTTATTTTGAAACAGAAAATTTTGGTGTTAAGGCTCTACCGGTGATTGAGTCAAGAGATGATTTGCGTGCACGAGAGATATTGAGAAATTCGACTAAGAGGGTTGCCGGAAGATTTGAATCCAGACAACTATGGTGTAATGATGACGTAGTCCTGCCGGATAGCTCGTGGCCGTGGCTCTAGAAGGCAGTTTAAATCATCAGGTCAGTTTCTCAGGTGGCTTAAATGAGATGGACGGCTCAACTGAAAAGGTACTTGGTATGTTTTGGGATCCAAAGGACGACGCATTCAAATTTGTTCTGAAATTCCATCGTGTGAATTCTGACGTCATCAGCGGTAAAAGGTGTCCCACAAAGCGTGAGTTATTATGTGTCGTAATGTCAATTTTTGATCCAATTGGTTTTTTGTGCCATTTTATGATAACGGCAAAAATTTGATGAGAGAACTCTGGAGACATAGTGTACTTTGGAACGAGATGTTGCCCGCCGCATTACAAATGATGTGGAATAATTGGCGCCAAGTGCTGAGAAATGTGGTCCACGTTAAGGTTCCACGATGGTATCTTGGAAATGGTTTGCCTTTGGAATTAGAGCTGCATGTTTTTGTTGATGCCAGTGAAGATGCCTTCGGTGTAGTGGCCTATTGGAGATATACAACATCTGATGGAGAAATAGGAGTGTCGTTTATATCTGCCAAGTCGAAATGTGCCCCATTGAAATGTATGACCATTCCCAGATTAGAATTACAAGACGCCGTTTTGGGAACCCGATTGATGGACACTATAATGAAGGAACACGATCTCAATGCTTCTCGTCGAATCTGTTGGAGTGACTCTACAACCGTCATTAGTTGGATTGGTTCTGAAAGCTGGAGATATAAACCATTTGTTGCCCACCGGATCGCCGAAATACTTAATTCCTCACGCCCGACTGATTGGAGATGGTTGCCTACGGATATAAATGTTGTCGATGACATTACAAGAGCTAAAAATGAAGTTGATTTTGCCATTGAAACACGTTGGTTCCAAGGGCCACAATTTTTGTATAAAAACGAAGCTGATTGGCCGAATAAGAATTCTGAGAAACCTGATAATTTGTGTGAGGAAGAACTACGCCCCAAATTTGTCATGCTGGTTAGTACAAATTTAGTTATAGATTTTAATCGTTTTTCTTCATTTCTCAGGCTTAAACGTACTATGGCTTGGGTTCTGAGATTTGTCAATCGTTGCCGAAAAGATGATAAAAATAATGGTTCAAGGTGCCTGTGTGCCGAAGAGTTAAGGATTGCTGAAACTAGTCTGTGCCGTCTGTCCCAAGGAGAGAGTTTCGCCTTTGAAATAAACGTTTTAAAATCTGGTGGTTCTTTAAAAAAGGAAAACGAGTTATTTTCTCTTTCGCCTTATTTTGATGAAAATAATTTACTTCGAGTGAGCGGACGTATTGATGCTGCGAGTTGGTTGCCTTTAGATGCTAGGCACCCCATTATTTTGTCGCCCTGTCACCGCTTTGCACAACTATTTGTTGCCCATGTGCATAATAACATGAGACATCAAAATCTTGAGGCTACCATAGGCGAAATAAGGAAAAGGTTCTGGATTCCACGACTACGAAAGCTGTTGAGTAAGACCACATCAAATTGCAACATTTGTAAGATTCGACGTGCCGTTCCAGTGGCTCCCTTTATGGGATCATTGGCAAGTGATAGACTAACTCCATACGTCCGTCCATTTACTTATACTGGTGTGGACTATTTTGGCCCAATAATCGTGACTATTGGTAGACGTCATGAAAAACGTTGGGTTGCCCTGTTTACGTGTCTCACAATTAGAGCAGTACATTTAGAAGTGGCCTATGATCTTTCGACTGATGCATGTATTTTGTGTATACGGAATTTTATAAATCGTCGTGGCACCCCATTGAAGATTCGGAGCGACAACGGAAAAAATTTTGTTGGAGTTAACCAGGAAGCCCAGCGATTTGATGAAGTTTTTGATCTGGTTAAAATTGAGGATGAGTTGTCCGCAAAGGGAATTGAATGGCAGTTTAATTGTCCACACAACCCTGCAGAGGGTGGTATATGGGAGCGAATGGTCCAATGTGTTAAAAGGGTTTTAAGAGTAACTCTAAAAGAAGTCGCCCTAAAAGAGCACACATTGCAAAGTTTTTTAATTGAATCCGAAAACATCGTAAACTCTCGCCCATTGACTCACTTGCCTGTCAGCCCTGAAGGCGAAGAACCGTTGACGCCAAATCATTTCTTGTTGGGATCTGCAAATACGGCTCAAACACCAGAAGGTATTGAAATAACAAAGCCAGTGGTACTGAAAAAGCAGTGGCGAATTGCTAGACAGCTACGAGATCATTTCTGGAAAAGATGGATTATTGAATATTTGCCCACACTTACAAGACGGTCAAAATGGTGTGAATATTCCAAGCCTGTGGCTCCGGGTGATCTTGTACTAATTTGTGATCCAGCTGTTTCCCGTCGAGATTGGAAGAGAGGTCGTGTCATAAATGTGTTCCCTGGCAGTGATGGTGTAATACGGAGAGCTGATGTCCAAACAAGTAGTGGAATACTTAAACGCCCGGTTTTCAAACTAGCAGTCCTTGATTTGGATGGTGAATCGTTGCCGATTCACGGTGGTGGGAATGTCGCCTGATGGCTCATCAATTTATTATTTTTATTTTCATTTAATTTAAAATATTTTTGTTAATTTAAATATTTTTTTGTGGGCTATCCTAATGTTTAATTTTGTCTTATTTACCAAATTGTTAGTGATACTTATTGTAAGATCATTGTTGTTGTTTAGTTCATTTGTCCGTTAGGATTTTTTTTATATTGTTTTGCATTCCTTTTTGTTCTCATTTGTTTACGAACTAAACGCATTCTTTGTCCCTATATTCTACTGCAGTAGTTTCATTCAGTTTATTTTTAATAGAAATAAACGGTTGCTCAAATATATGCATCATTAATTTCACATTTGTGGTTCATTTATTTGGGACTTGTTAAATTCGCTGTCCTCAACATAAAGGCTCAGGTCGCAGCCAGCGACAGTATGTGACAAATTTTAACAAATTATATTCAAAATTGTAATCTGTTGCGTGCACACAAGGTTTACACGGTCACAATGACGGACATAGCTTAATATGGACAAATATTTTTGAGTGTTACAATGGGTACGGGCTAGGGCAGAAATTGAACCGATCCTTATAACATTTATTATTAGGAATTATCTATATACATATATAAAAATGAATGTGTGTTTGTTTGTATGTTTATATGTTTTCTTCAACGTATTCCTGTATATCTGGCAATAGGCTACTTTTTATTTCCGATCATGGCGAAAAATGACAATGTTATTTATGATTATATCAAACTTAGTTGTGCCAATTTTTGGGAAGATAGTCAAATTTCATCGTGATACTAGTGTTTATAAGTAAATTGTGGACATTCAAGTCATTTTCTGAGGGGGACTTTGTATGGGGGCTAGGGTCAAATAATGTCCGATCTTTACGAAAATCACAAGAATTATTAAGACATATATAAAACTAAATTTTTCCAATTTTTGTAGAGATAGTAGATCATTTAACATAATTATGAGGTCAAAAGCCCTATTGTCCGATTTCAACCAATTTCAATAGCGTTCGTTCCATTTCCAAGAGAAGTACATGTTCCAAATCTCATCAAATTATCTCAAAAATTGCGCACAAGATTTACATGGACACACAGACGGACATAGCTTAATCGACTCAGGAAGTGATTCTGAGCCGATTGGTATATTTTAAGGTAGGACCAATATTTTTGGGTGTTACAAACATCAGCACAAACGCATAATACCCTCCCCACTATAGTGGTGTAGGGTATAATTAATAGTTATAAAAACCTTAATCACTGTATTTACGCTGATGATCTATACATCTTCTGTAAAAAGAATAGTATCTCTGAGGCTAATAACATATTGCAAAATGTATTCAACAAAATTAATGATTGGTGTTCAATATCTGGAGCCAAAATTTCCACGGAAAAGACCAAAAAATTACATATTTGCCGGAAAATGTTTGTGACAACCAATCTTATAATTTAAATTTAGAAAGCACTGCTGTTGAAAATGTCGATAAATTAAAAATTCCAAAAATTATTCCTGGAAAGAACACTATTTGTCACTAAAAAGATCACTTACTCAAAGAGTAAATTTAATTGCGTATCTATCAAGTAAAAGAAGCTGTATACATATACATAAATACCCTAACATATATTACTAGAACTGTGATTCTCAGCAAAATTGATTACGGTCTTTTTCTAACTGGAAACACACCAAAATCTAATATCAACAATATAAAAGGTCTATATCATCGTGCTATAAGATCAAGCATATTTGCATTTCGTACTACGCCCCTAAAACACATATTTGCAAAGTCTGAATTACCTTCAATTGAAGATCGTATTCAGGAGATCAAATTTAAATTAATTACAAAGCTAATCTTTACCAACAACTCAATAATTGATAAAGATGTTCGTAAACATGCAACAGCAAAAAGAATATATAGATACAGAGCAGCTATACACGAAATATATCAATTGGCTATTTCAGTTAAAATAAATATAATAACAAAAACCACAACAAGCTAATACCCATGCTGGTTTTTCAATAATGTATCATGAGACATATCACTATCTAAGTTTGTGAAACAATCCACCTCAAATGACGTCTTTCTAAAACTATATTTGGAGAAACAACATTATCTTCTAATTGAAGGATGGAACTTCTTGTTTACAGATGGATCAAAAAGCACAAATGATTCAACATCATATGCTGTTATTGGTTATAATGATGATAAAATTATAAGTTTAAAAAATCTTCCCAACTTCACATCCATTTTTGTAGTTGAGGCCGCTGCTATATTAAATGCTAACTATATTTCAAGCAAAATGGAATTTAAGACAGTTATATGTACTGATAGTCTACAGAGAATTATATAATATTTTTTTTCAACGGAGAAATGTTTCACTAAATTGAAAGTTTAAGTTATCAGGTCAGTCTAGAAATGGTTTAAGTCAATGAATAAAACTTTCATTATTTACAAAGTTTCCAAGCTATTGCTTAATAAAAACATCCAGTAGCCACATCATTTTGCAACTGGCAACGTAGCTGAAGTGGCAATCGGGATGCATAATCGACCTATTAATTTATTTCTCCGAGGAGAGTCCACCATTCCGTTAAAAGAAAATAATCGTTCTACTGGAACAATTTTGGAATTCAGGTGTTTAATTTCTTTTTAAAGCATGAAATATTTTTGGAGTAACTGCTTATGTAGGGTCCATTATAGTGTCATCGCTATCAAAATCTGTATTTTCCATTTTAATAGATGTACCTTTTAAAAGATTTCATTATTTATTGTCCTACAAATTCTTTAATTTTCATTTAAAAAAATTAGTGCAAAGAAAATTATTGCAGCCTTTTGTTAGTGACTGTTCAAATTTTTAACTATTTGAGTGTAGTGCTTTTTTCTACACTTTCACTCAATCGAGTTATAGTTAAAAAAATAAAATTATCACTAAAAAATATTAGTGCTAAAAATATAAGCTTCACTACCACTAAGCTGATGAAAATTAGTGAAAAATATATTTTGTGAAATAATATTTAGTGCTAGGGAAATATTGATTTAACTAAATATTTAGTGCACTACCCCCATCTCTGATAGTCTATCGGTGGTTAAGTCAATATGTAACACAACCTCATTCAAATGGAACATTATTAATTAAATCCGTGATCTCTTAATAAAGTACGAGCACAAAGTAAAAATTTTGTAGATCCCAGGTCATGCAGATATAAAAGGCAACATAAAAGCTGATGAAGCAGCAAAATTTGCTAATATGGCTCCAATAGTTATGGAGAAGAGAATGGAAAGGGCAGACAACCGCAATATGATCAATGACTACATTCATAAAAAACAAATCATATCATGGTCCGGTTATTATCATCCCCACTATAAAGAACTCAACATAAGATAAACATCAAATTCAAATCTTTAGCCGTCTCCGCATTGGACATACTACTGCTACTCACAACCATATCCTTCGAAATGAACTGCTCCCTCCTGCAGCAAATGTGGACTTTTTCTCAACATCATCATATCCTGTCCTGAATGTGCCTATTATCAACCTAGAAGAAACAATATATTTGGAACACAATACCCCAAAAACTGTTGGAAATACGAACCTTCATCATCATTCTTCTTCATCTTTTGGTTCTTCACATCATATACCATAAAATAATAAACAATGGATAAATGTTATAATAATTAATTAATCTAATTAATTAATTATTCTATACAATAATATTCATCAATAATATAATAAATAATAATAATAATAATATAATAATAATAATCTAATATAAAATAATAATAATAATAATAAATAATAATAAAATAATCTAATAAAATAATACTATAATAATCATAATAATAATAATATAATCATCTAATCACTACTATAATCACTAATATCTCATCTAATACACTCATTCCTCAATAATAATAATAATATAATACCTAATCATACCACTCATAATAATAATAATAATAATAATAATAATACTAATAATAATAATAACAAGTAAGAGTGTTATATTCGGCTGTGCCGAATCTCATATACCCACCATCAAACCGTATGCCGTAAAAGGAATGCTCCCCTATAAACATCAGCGTGATATTTGGAATATGGCTTAAGTCAATTATGTCCCGAGCTCTTTTGAACTAACAAAATATTAATTAAAAAAAAAAAAACAAATATTTTATTTCAATTCTTAAACCGTGAGCGTCAATTATGAACCGAGACTCATACAATTTTTTACATAGATTATGTATACGACTTGTTTATGCAAAATTTCAGCGCTATACTCGTATTTTAAATAAGGAACACTCGTAGTTATTAACCAAAACTCTTTCCTGAAGGGAACCTTTTGTGTATTAGCAACACATTCCGCATGAAATTCGGAGCTAATTTCATAACCGTATTTCATAACTCATATTTTTAAGCCAGTAATGATCGTTTAAGTTATTTTCTGAAGGGGACCTTATATGGGCGGTAGGGTAAATTATGGACCGATCCTCCCTAAATTTGGTGGAGAGATTTTGGCACGCATTAAACTTATGTGCGTCAATTTCGTCACATTCATATTTTTAAGCCAGTAATGAGCATTGTAGTTATTTGCAGAGGGGGACCTTATATGGGGGAAGGGTTATTTATGGGCCGATCCAAAAAAATTGGTACAGAGGTTTTGGCTCGTAAGAAACTTACGTGTGTAGCATTTCATCGCTTTACTCGTATTTTAAGACAGTAATGAGCGTTTAAGCTAATTCCTGAAGTGGACCCAATAGGGGGAGTAGGGCCAATTATGGACCTATCCACATAAAAGTTATTAAAAAGATTTTGGCTCGCGAGGAACTTAATTGTGTAAAATTTTATTGCTATATTCATATTTTTTAGCCAGTAATGAGCGTTAAAGTCATTTTCAGAAGGGAACCTTATATGGGGGATAGGGTCATTTATGGGCCGATATTAAAAAAATTCGTAGAGCGATTTTGGTTCGTAAGAAACTTACTTATACCGAATTTCATTGCTATACTCGCATTTTTGGACCAGTAATGAGTGTTAAAGTAATTTTCTAAATGGGACCTTATATGGGGGGTTGGGTTAATTATGGACCGATCCTCAAAAAATTTGGTAGAAAAATTTTGGTTCACATGAAACTTATTTATGTAGAATTTCATCGCTATACTTGCATTTTAGGGCCAGTAATGAGTGTTAAAGTCATTTTCAGGAGGGGACCTTATATGGGGGGTAGGGTCATTTATGGGCCGATCCTAAAAAAAATTGGTTAAAAGGTTTTGGTTCGTAAGAAACTTACTTATACTGAATTTCATCGCTATACTCGAATTTTTAGGCTAGTAATGAGTGTTAAAGTCATTTTCTAAAGGGGACCTTATATAGGGGGTAGGGTCATTTATGGGTCGATCCTAAAAAAAATTGGTAGATAGAATTTGGTTCGTAAGAAACATACTTATACCGAATTTCATCGCTATACTTGCATTTTGGGAACAGTAATCAGTGTTAAAGTAATTTTCAGAAGGGGACCTTATATGGGGGTAGGGTCATTTATAGGCCGATCCTCAAAAAATTTGGTAGAAAGATTTTGGCTCACATTAAACTTTTTTATGTCGAATTTCATCGCTATACTCCTACTTATAAAACAGTTATGCCCGTTAAAGCTGTTTTTGGAGGTCCACTTGTATGGGGGCTATCCGAAAAAGTGGACCGATATTGCCCATTTTCAATACCAAACAAACCTTAACAATAGAGAATATTTGTGCGAAATTTGAACTGTCTAGCTCCTCTCGTGTGGTCCCTATCGTGATTTCAACAGACAGACGGACGGACAGACGGACGGACGGACATGGCTAGATCGTCTTAGAATTTAATAAGGACCCGGAATATATATACTTTTATGGGTCTATGACCAATATTTCGATGTGTTACAAACGGAATGACAAAATCAATATACCCCCCCATCTTTTTTGACGGTGGGTATAATAATAATAATAATAATACTAAATATATATAATAATAATATATATATATAATAATAATAATAATAATAATAATATAATAATATAATAATAATAATAATATAATATAATAATAATAATAATAATAATAATAATAATAATACTATACTACTCATAATAATAATATAATAAATAATACTACTAAATAATCCTCCTACATATAACTAATAATACTAATCCTAATAATCCATCATACTACTACTCATATATATCTAAATCATAATAATAATATAATATAATAATCCTAATAATCTATAACTCCTAATATCATACTCATTCCTACTCCTCCTCTCTCCTCTAATACTCCTCTCTCCTCCTACTATCCTCCGCTCTCCTCCTCCTCCTCCTACTCCTCCTCCTCCTCCTCTCATCTCCTCCTCCTCCTCCTCCACCTCCTCCTCCTCCTCCTCCTCCTCCTCCTCCTCTCTCTCATCCTCCTCCTCTCTCCTCCTCTCCTCCTCCTCCTCCTCCTCCTCCTCCTCCTCCTATCCTCCTACCTCCTCTCTCCTCCTCATCCTCCTCCTCCTCCTCCTCCTCCTCCTCCTCCTCCTCCTCCTCCTCCTCCTCCTCCTCTCCTCCTCCTCCTCCTCCTCCTCCTCCTCCTCCTCCTCCTCCTCCTCCTCCTCCTCCTCCTCCTCCTCCTCCTCCTCCTCATCCTCCTCCTCCTCCTCCTCTCATCCCTCCTCCTCTCCTCCTCCTCCTCCTCCTCCTCCTCCTCCTCCTCCTCCTCCTCCTCCTCCTCCTCCTCCTCCTCCTCCTCCTCCTCCTCCTCCTCCTCCTCCTCCTCCTCCTCCTCCTCCTCCTCCTCCTCCTCCTCCTCCTCCTCCTCTCCTCCTCCTCCTCCGCCTCCTCCTCCTCCTCCTCCTCCTCCTCCTCCTCCTCCTCCTCCTCTCCTCCTCCTCCTCCTCCTCCTCCTCCTCCTCCTCCTACTCCTCCTCCTCCTCCTCCTCCTCCTCCTCCTCCTCCTCCTCCTCCTACTCCATCCTCCTCCTCCTCCTCCTCCTCCTCCTCCTCCTCCTCCTCCTCCTCCTCCTCCTCCTCCTCCTCCTCCTCCTCCTCCTCCTCCTCCTCCTCCTCCTCTCCTCCTCCTCCTCCTCCTCCTCCTCCTCCTCCTCCTCCTCCTCCTCCTCCTCCTCCTCCTCCTCCTCCGCCTCCTCCTCCTCCTCCTCCTCCTCCTCCTCCTCCTCCTCCTCCTCCTCCTCCTCCTCCGCCTCTCCTCCTCCTCCTCCTCCTCCTCCTCCTCCTCCTCCTCCTCCTCCTCCTCCTCCTCCTCCTCCTCCTCCTCCTCCTCTCCTCCTCCTCCTCCTCCTCCTCCTCCTCCTCCTCCTCCTCCTCCTCCTCCTCCTCCTCCTCCTCCTCCTCCTCCTCCTCCTCCTCCTCCTCCTCCTCCTCCTCCATCCTCCTCCTCCTCCTCCTCCTCCTCCTCCTCCTCCTCCTCCTCCTCCTCTCCTCTCCTCTCCTCTCCTCCTCTCTTCCTCCTTCCTTCCTCTTCTCCTCCTCCTTCCTCCTCCCCCTCCTCCTTTTCTCCTCCTCCTCCTCCCTCCTCCCTCTCCTCCTTCCCTCTCTCCCTCTCTCCGTCCTCCTCCTCCTCTTTCCTCCTCCTCCTGCTCCCGTTTCCTTCTCGTTCTTCGCCCTCGAATTACTTCATTCTCCCCCCCCCGTTTTTTACCTCTCCCTTGCGCTTCCCCCTGCCTCGCCCCCTGTCTACTCCTTCAAAACGGAGTACGCCGTTAGAGTCTAAGACCCAAAATTAGTTTGTGTTTCAGCGTTTTTTCACGTACTTACAGTGTAATTAATTCATTGAATATTTTCAGGGAAAAAAAGTCCAGTCTCAGCGAATGTTACAACAACAAAGTAGTGCATCACACCAGTGCGAGTAAGATGAAACTCGAAAGCCAGAAAACGAACACAAGGCTGACCGACCTAAAAAATTAATAGCGATGACGCGAAAATTGAGGTTATATTGGAACATTAAATGAATAATTCAAAATAAAAATAAATTTTTTGTGCTGTGGTGGATTACCAAACTGTTTAACACGACAAAGGAATCCAGTATCTCTGCTTTCTATACGATTTTATAGGTAGAAGTAAGGTTTTAGAGGAGGCTTCTAATCAAATTGTTCGTGGCCTCATATGCGAAGGATCCGCCAAGTAAATTTTCTATCATACGAAATTTGTTGCAGGGGCATAAAGTAATTTCAAATCAATAAAAAAGTATTGAGCTTTTCAAAATTTTATTTTTTTTATTTAGATTTTTATTTTTAGTTATATTTTCAGTTGTCACAATTAGCAATTTTATTCATATACCATTAAAACAAAAAAAAAATTGTGAGGAATATTTTACATATGTATCTAAGTACATACATACATACATATGTACATAAAAAATACATTTTGACAAGTAAATGAATTTTGTAATAAGGCGAATTTAACTCTTATAATTATACAAGATATTGTAGAGTAAAACAACTTTTATGAATTTAAAAAATAAATAATGTTATAATATGAAGAACTATCTTTAAAATAGTTATTCGTTTTGTAAAATTTACATATTTCGTTTTCGTACAATGTATTGTATAAAATCATCTCTGTATAAAATATGATCATCCACTTTATTACTTCTTTCTTCGACTTGATATGTATTCGTCCATTTCCAAAGTAGTCGCCTTATAAAACTATTTCGAAAAGAAGCGTACAATATATTTTGCATTTCATCAGGCATATTATTTTTATAATAAGATGCGTTTCTAGTTTTGTTATAGTAGTACAGCATATTTTGCGATTTTGACATTATCGAGAAAAAATAATGGCATATTTCACAAAACAATAGTATTCCACCAGGAACAAAAAATTTTGTATCCGTATCATTTAATGATATTCCAAGACGTTGAGCGCCATCCTTTAATCTGTAATGACGCATCGTGCCAAAGAATTCATCAATATCTTCTAATTTGAAAAGCCTTTTACAGCGAAGTAATGATACACCGCCTTCTTTATATGGCTTATTTATACTCTTTGCAAACTTTGTACACATTGATAAACGTTCATTTAACCTTAATCTTCTTACATCCTTACCACCTAACATAATTGCATCAATTATGTGTAAACTGCATGTTCTAGTTTGTGTTCTTCCTTCGCCATTATATTCAAATACAAGTTCTCCATAAAATAAAGATTTTGGAGATAATTCAAACATATATTCCACTGGTTCCCACTTTTTCATATCGGTGTACCTAAGCAATTTTCCTCTTGTTGTACAAATAAAAAAGCTACAAGCGTTCGCACTTGTTTCTCCTCGCCCTATTGGTACAAAATACCAATCATGTATGCTTTCTATCCATTTGTTTAGCATTGATGAAGATACTAACTCGACAGGAGTAGAATTAAACCATACTTTATCTTCGTACCAATTATTTAGAAATTCTTCTAGAAACTTTTCAACTGATTTATTCTCAGGAGCCTGTCGTAATTTGTCAGGTAATCTCCAAAGTTCTAAGCACTTTTTTCGAAATTCAGTTTGCCTAGTTTCTTTTAATAGTGGATTATTACAATATGCTGATATTTTTTTCAATCCAATTATTTGATTGCTACCTATTAAATTATTGGATTCTTTTATATATTTAAAAAAATCTTCGTCTTGCATAATGACATCTAAATCTACAATTTCTAACACATCTCGGTCGCTTTGTTTGTTTATATGGTTATTGATTAAATTTAAGTATTTACATATAACTTCCGTGTCGGATTTTTTCCATTTACATACTAAATATCTTTCCGAGTTGGCGGGACGGCTGCTATTTGGTTTTATTATTGCTATTTCTTCGAAACACTGATACATTAAATATACCAGACCTACACTAAACGGCGTAAAAATATCGAATAGCTTGCAAACAAAACTTCCATTGCACCTTAAAATTTTAAGAGCTGTGAGACATTGACATAAATAAAGCTGTTTTGATAATATCTCTTGAATATTTTCTTGACCTTCAACTGAAAATCCACCGTCTGCCATAACGAAATGAACGCCTTCTTCACAATGTTTAAATATATAGCTAGCGAATGAATCTTGATTTGCTTCCACATAAACATCACCATCCCCTTGTATACCATAGAATGGGTCAAATGATTCAGGTGATCCTGCTGAAAATTTATCTAACTTAAAATCGTTTGCCCCTCGAAGTGTAAACCCAAATCCTTTTGCTTCCCATGATTTTCTATACAATATATACTCCGAAAATCCTCCAGGACCTATTTATAAAGAAAAATTTAAGTAATTATTTTTAAAATATTTTATTTTGAATAACCTGCACAAATATCAGCAAAGTACAAAAGATCATTATCGTGTATAAGAGAATTCCCCATTTTATCTTTAGGATTTGTAAACATAAAATCCAACATTGAATCAATATTAGCCATTTTTACTGCTGCTCTGTTTTGGAAAATAGAACTTCGAATTGTCTCGAATGGATTACTTCGAGATCTAGCTTTCCTCAATTCATTTTCATTGAGTTTGTCAAACACAGTCTTTGCTTCTAAAATAGCATTTAAAATTTCAGGTTCAACAAATAATGTTTCATCATCTAAAGTTTCCTTGCGTTCGCCAAAACTTATCCAGCACATTAATTGTTGGATACTTTGTGTAAAATTGTTACTTGAAGAAATCCAGGAAACAACTTCAGGTACAGTTATCTTTTCAATATTTGGATCCCAGTGTTCTCCTTGGTGCTGTACAGACTCATGTTTTAAACCCAATCCTCGTCTACCATCCTGTTGAAACGCAACAATAGGTTCGAGACGTCCTTGACTTTGTTTACCTAAACCTTTATCAGTTTCGTATCCCATTTTTTTCATCATTTCCATAGCTTTGTTGGAATAGCTTTTAGACCATTCTGTTTTCATTTTCTTTGGAACCACTTCATACAACTCATTTTCGCTATTATCTTCGCCTTCCATTGTAAAGTATTTTGCTAAATTATATCAATTACTAAATTTACTTTTAAAGGGGGTATTTTATTAAAGATAGTATAAAACAAATGATACCATAGAAACAAGTCGATTCAAAAGGTGCCGACGGCGGCTTGCTATAAAAAGCGCACGCGGCGTCAAGAAAAGCATCTAAAAGGAGGCTCTACACAAGGCAAATTCACATAAGGTGGTGTCTTTTCTGCAACAACAACATTTTACATGTATTGTGTTTTTGCATTTGGTTCACGTCGAAAACGCAAAAAAGTTATGCCTAATCGTTACGTTGATAAAGTATGAAAAATAATTAAATATGTTTTAATAGAATAAAAAAATTTTCAATATAAAAAATTTTATATATAAAAAGTATTTAATTTAAAAATTGTGTGATTTGTGTGTGTGTGGTAAACACACACAAATCACAATTAAACACAAAAAAAGGCAAACAATAATTTTGACAGTTTTGTTTTTGTTCTCTTTCTCTTAATTTTTGTACGCCAAAGTTGAATATTTTTCAACTTTTGTACTTCGTACACAAGTTTGACGTATTGATTGCGATCTCTCTCGTTAAACACATAGTAAACACGAGCTGTCAGTCGCAGTTCGTCGTAAGCCCGTGTCTATATTAGACATATATTTATTATGCTAAACGTCAAATTGTTATCAGGGTAAAAAATTAGCAGGTACAGACGGCATTTATTAACGTTATAACGTCGTTATGACAGTGTTGTCTAAACAATTGTTTAGACAACATCATTTTATTGTAAAATTTGTTTAGAATTTTGTTTTTGTGCAATTAAAATTGATTTTTAGCATAAGTTTTAGTGAAATTAATATTTATTTACAAAATTTGCATTTAATTTTAATTGTTTTTATAAAATATAGCATTATTTTAATAAAATTATCTGTGAGTTGTAAAATCAGCATTTTGTTACCCCTATGTATTAACATAAACAAAAAACTGACAATTTTTCTGCCGACGTTTTGTCAAGTGCTGTGATAAATATTTGTCTAATATAGACAGGTGGTAAAGTATTGTACAAGGCGAATTCACATTAGGTGGTGGTACTTCTGCAAAACAACATTTTACATGTATTTTGTTTAAGCATTTAGTTCACGTAGATGTCAAAAACAGTAAGTAAGTATTCATTTCATGAAATTTTTTGTAAAATTTGTATATTTTATTGAAAAATAAAGATAAAGATATTAAAATTTGTGAAGAAAATATATCCTGAATAGAATGATGTTTGTTTCAAACGAAAAATTCTATTCTCGCAGATTAAATTAAATTAAGGTGAGTGCCTAAAATTATGTAAAACTGTAAAAAAGTACATATTCACGAAAAAATTGTATTATGAATGAATGAATCTTTGTTGCGAATGGATAATGGTGTAATGGGATAATGGGTGGGGTAAATACTTCATACAGTGAATCAATTAAGTAATTTGCCTATGTAAAATTTTATAAATTTTAAGAAAAACCTTTATCTGAACAATTATTTTTAGCAAAATATAGCAATTTGTTTGGTGTATTTTTTTTTAAATATCTATATTTTAATTTTCTACCATAAAAAGTAAAATCGTGATATTAATTAACGAGATTTTTGAGTATTTTGCTTTTTATTTTTTTTGTTCATTTTTTTAATATTACTGCATTATTTTATAAAATTTTATATTTTTATTACTCCTATATATTAGAATATTTTTTAGATATTTTAGTACTGAAACGACATTTCGTAATCGATTAATTATCCTATATACCTATAAGAATTTATCAATATTTGACTTAACATGAAATCTTTCGTTTCTTTGATTTAATTTCGAAAATAATAAGTAATTTTTAATTGGATACATGATATATTAGATAATCAATGGATTTGGACCTAGAAAAAATGTTTAGTGGGGTATAAATCTATATATTATAAGAAAAATAATCTGAGTTTTTGGTCATTTTGTATTGATAAACAAAAACTATATTACGGAAACCCCATCTTTTTGGGGAGTACTGTGTAAATTTTATTTAGAATTGTAGAATATTGATTCTTATTCAATAAATCTAACACTAAGTACCATCCTAGCCACTCTAAGTATGGGAACATCACCATATACCACTATAGAACTATTACATGCTAAAATCTCGATTTTCAACCTCATATTTTAAATGCTTTATTTTATGAAAAAGATACAGTAGGCGTATTTGGATCTGGATAGTTATTCTTGATTTGGGTTCTAAATATATATAAGTGTATGTATTAACTGAAAAATATTGCTTTTGTTGACCTTAGGTGATGAAACCACGTCTATTTTAAAATATCTAAATTAAGTATTTTTCCTGTACTACACGACAGTTCACTTTAAATTGATTCCAAGCAACCTAAGGTCTGTTTAGAGGTCTTAATTTAAACATTGTGTTCCTCCTAGTTCGTATATGGATTTTGGAGAAGATAAATCAGGAGCCCAATGGTTTTCCTTGGATACAAGTCGCCTCCCTTTGGCAGTTAAAGATTTTGAAAGACCACTCAGTGTGTATTTTCTAATAATTCTTTGGATCATTTCATCAATTACTCTATTTTATATTTTTTAATGATATTGATTAAACAACTCATAATTAAATATATTTCATTGATTTACACTTGTTCTAGAAATCTAAACTAATTTTTTATATTGAAATTGCCTCATTATTTTCCTTTAAACATTTTTAAGGCAATAACTTCACAGTTTCACACAATGAGGATATGATTTTTGCAAATTGCAATTGAAAAATACTTAACACGCTTCCTTTTAACAATAAAACAATAAATTCCAAAAAATAATTAAAAAATAATTTGAAAACCCCAACGAAATTAACTCGAATTCTAAAAATGCAAAATACTTTATTGACCTGCAAATTCTGATAAAAAATAATAAAATGCAACAACAAATGCACCAAAATTTGTATTTTAATATTTTTTCTTGGTTTTCCCATTTTACACAATCTCTATTTTTAATTGGAAAACATAAATTTACTTTTTACCTGTTTTTTTTTCGAATTTTATTTATGAACAGAAAGCTAAATTCTCTTAAAAAAGGTAGGCAAAAACTTAGTTGATTCCTGTATATGTTTTGCTATACAAAGGGTCCCGGAACAGTTTTTTTTAGTTAATCACTTTATCTAAATAGTGGATATATAAAACAATATTGTTTAATTTGTTAACATTTAATAGATTTCAAAATTAAGCCATAATGAAGATGTCAGCTGGCGCCAGCCGGGTATATACTTTATATAAAGAATTCCGGAACAAACTTTTTTAGTTAATAACATTATATTCACAGTATTAATATAAAATATAAAACAATATTGTTTAATATATTTATAGAAAAAACATTTTTCTTCAATAAAACTTTTGTATACATACTAATTAAAATACAATGAAATGAAATTATGCAATTATTTAAATAAAATAATATTTGTTTACGAAATGCTTAAACTTGGAGAACTTGATATTACAACGGATTATTGTATCCTCACTGGGTGATACAACAATCTGCAAAAGAGCCATACTGGGCACTCCTCAGGGAGGGGTGTAATCCCCACTCTTAAGGAATATGGCAATAAATGGACTCTTAGTTAGACTTGATTCACTAGTTTTTTAAAACGGTTGCATTCGCTGACGATGTTGCAGTAGCGGTAACTGAATGAAACCATTCACGTTTTATGACCATTCGCAAATTCATTGCTTTTGAATTGCCTTTACTCAACAATAATACAAATGTACATTGGCTTTATTACAATCTCTTTTTATATGACTTTATGCTGGCGAGAAAATAACAAAGTCCTCTTTTACATTGAGACTTTTTCCCCCTGGGCTTTTCTCAATTTTCTTTTAAATGCCCTTCGTAAAATCTTGAATGTTTACATTGAGACTTTTAAGGCATGCCTGCTTTTTGAAATTATGAGTGTAAGAGCTGGCATTTTTTATAATTCTTAATTTATTGTTTTAAATATTTTATAAATGAATAAATCTATTTCTTTAATATTTGTTATATTAAATATTGTTTTAATTATTTAAGTAAATATTTATATAAACAAATTTATGAAAAAATACTAAAATACTTTAAAATACATATTTTTGCTACTATTAGCTGTATGTTTTAGTTCTTCTTATAGTTAGTTATTTATTTTTTATTAAAGATATAATAACATTTTAATACTCATAACATTTGATAAAATAAATTATTTTTAAATTAATTGAAATATGTAAAAAATTAAATTATTGCAAATGGCAACACTCCCTACAAACATTTTCTATTGCGGAAGTTACCCGTGTGAAACTTCCAAACGTGCTAAAAGCTCGCCAGCCATGTTGCGGAAGTATAAGAATTCATGTCACCAGTCGGGAAGAACTGATGCCGAGCTGGGGAACGTCTAATAGTAACTTGGAAGATACTTCTGGAAGACCCGCAGAAGAAACTTCTAGATGACTCTTGGAAGTAAGGTATTGCCAAAGACTCTTCTAGATGTGACTAGGAAGTCACTTCTTGAAGTGACTACCTAGTATCCTCTAGAAGTGTTTCTATCTTATCTTCTAGAAGATGAGTTTTCTCTTCTTCTAGAAGATGAGTTTTCTCTTCTTCTAGAAGAAGAGTATTCTCTTCTTCTTGAAGATGAGTATTCTCTTCTTCTAGAAGATGAGTATTCTCGTCTTCTAGAAGATGAGTTTTCTCTTCTTCTATTTGTATACTCACCAAAATAAAATCTATAAAAATAAATCTAAATAAAATGAAATTTTATAGTTTTTATTGAATTAATTGAAATTAAAATAGTAGAAAATATAATTGATTTAACAACTAATCTAAAAAAAGTAATATATGTACATTAGACCGACACACAAAAATAATATTCGCTGTTATGTAATATGATGTTACCCAAAATATTTTCGGTTAAGTGTTGTCCATTCGTGAGCTGGACAGTTTTAAAGAAAATATCGTATGGGAACACGATTCTTCATGTTAAATTCAATATTTTATCCAGCTTCAAAAAATCTTTGTTATGTTTTATAATGGTTCCCAAAATATTTCTAGTCTATCGATGGCCGTTCGTGAGCTGAACCGGTTACAAAAAAGTCCCTTTTTAGTTATTTTGTTTTAAATTATACAGCATTTCTTAAACTTTAAAATACCTTTTAAACGATACCCCGTATTGGATATTTTGTTTCAAAACAAACAAAAATTTAAAAAAAATAATTCCAAAATACCTTTTTTTAATTTGGTCCAGCGGTCACTTAAAATATTTTGGGAATCATCATAAAACAAAGCAAGGTAAATTTTGGGAGGGGTAACAAAAACACGTTTTTGCTTTCCATACAGAGTGAGTCGGTCTAATGTACATATGTATCAAAAATTTAGAATTATTACCTTATAATAAGATAATTTTCAGGGAATCTGTATTAATATTCCAACTGCTAACTGGTATACTTCCAAAAATTGTAAAACCTTGGACTCTAAAATATTTTTGTAGTTCTTCATCAATTTTATGATTAATCCATCAAATTGTAAGAGTTATATTATGGAACGCATTAATCCTTCAACGAAATAAACCAAAATAATCTTATAATTAATATTGAATATACATACCTTTGTATTTATTGAAATTACCAGTTATACTTTAGGAAGCAATAAAAATAGGATTCTCTCATGTCCAATACATTTACCACCAAAGTTTATACGGTCAGATCCATTTTTTACATTTTCCGCAAATAATCGACATTTTTAATGGAACCACGTGATGAAATAAGACATATATAACTTACCAGATCCCTTTTTTATATTTTAATTCGGTTAGAAGTATTTTAATAGGGGGTACAATATTAGCTACTGCTTTCTAAAAAATAAAATAATTAAAAATTAATTAATTAATTTATTTATTGTTTTGAATCAATAAAAACAATACCTTTCATGAACATTTTTTCAATAACTTGGAATTAAACCGCCTATAAAGATCTGAAATTACTAAGTCATGGATTATTTTTTAAATTATTTACAGTCACTAACGATAGAAACACCTTAACGACCCTAAACGGGATATTGCTTTTGACACTAATATTGCAATACTATTTTTTGTTTGCTCTCTTCTAATACTTAGGTTCAATAACTTGGGAACGGCATGCTAAATATTAAGAATATTAGTATCATATGATAGGTCATAGAAAGACCTGGTGTTAATAACTAAAAAAGTACCTATAATTAGAATAATTAAATCCAAAGCTATATGAAAATTAATAAAATTGTATTTATTTAAAAAAGGTGGGTTTAAAACTATCTGATTTCAATATTAAATATCTTATATGGGCAATTTCGTGTCGAGTGACCCAAGTCAAAAAATAATTTATGTATAAAACAGTAGTATTAATTTCAATATAATGATTCCAGACCTAAACGCGCAAATAGTTTTAAAAATATTGAAAGTTAAGATTTAACTCAAATAAATCTAAATATGTTAAAAATGCAATGTTCATCAAATGAAAGTCGAAATGTACAACTTGAAAAAGTCTTTAAATGCTTATACCTCCTAAACGAATTAAGAGAGAGTCGAAATTTAATATAAAAACATTTTTAATTAAACATATTAGACTTTTTTAAAAATAATGGAAATGGAAGCCGTTTAGAGTTGTTAACATATTCCTAAAATAGTATTTTAATATAAGATTTATTTATTTATTTATTTATTTATTTATTAATAGTCTACAGAACAATGTTCCTTACAGACTAATTAAATATAAAACTATTATATTTTAGTTTTACAAAAATTATATATATGTATATATATTGGCTTATACATTATCAGTAAAATATTAATTCAAATTTTGTATTAACAAATTTTTAAAATTAGTTTTTGATGCATTAAATTCCAAAGAATATTTATCATTTAAAGTATTTAAGTAATTTAATGATCTATTTAAAGGACTATTTAATGTATAGTTTCTATGATGTAGACCGATATAAAACAGATTTCTATGACGAAGAGATAATCTGCCTGGTACATAAAATGGTATTTTTTCCAAAAGTTCTGGGCAATCAATATATCCATTAATTAAGTCAAAAACCAGCAACATCGACTGTATTTTACGTCTCTTTTCTAAAGTTATCATACCTAAATGTAAGCAACGGGATTCATAAGATGGACGCGGATAGATATAATTTAGATGTGGCAAAGCATAACGAATAAATTTTCTTTGAATGTTTTCTATGCGAGTAATATGACTTTTGCATAATGGACTCCAAATGATCGCACCATATTCTAATTTAGATCGTACGAATGACGAGAATAATAATTTAAATGTGTATGGGTCTAAAAATTCTGTACAATTTCGCTTAAGAAACGCAAGTAGGGAATATGCTTTAGGTATTAAATAATCTAAGTGAGGTTTGAAAGTCAATTTGGAATCAAATAATATGCCCAAATCCATAATTTCATTTTCCTTTTTTATATTATAAGTACCCAATTTATATGAGGCATTAAATATATAACGAGAACGAGAATAAGAAATGTGAATACATTTATTCAGATTAAATTTTAAGTGATTATTATTACACCAGAAAATTAAATTATCAAGATCACTTTGTAATCTTAGTATATCAAAAGAATATTCAATTTTAGAGAAAACCTTCAGATCATCAGCATATAGTAAAAAATTAGAATGTTTGAAGCATTGAAATATGTCGTTGACAAAAAGATTAAAGAGAAGAGGACCCAAAATACTTCCCTGGGGAACCCCTGATATTTGCTTATATGGAAAGGATTTATGGACGTCAATTTGAACAAAACAAATTCTATTTCCAAGATATGATGACAGCCACTTATGAAAAGATGAATGTATTCCTATGACAACTTACTTTTTAATTTTATTTATATAATCCTTCCTTATACTTTTTGGTATATATTTAATACACTTCGCCAATTAAGAAAACCTTCTTAAATGTTTATTAACAGTTGATTTTTAACACAACACTGTCATATTGTTTTTTATTACTTAAGATTCACAATATTTTAATTACACTATTTTTCTATGAACATTAAATTCAATAACTCATTTAAGTTTTACGATGAATAATTAAAACTGAACATGACTGAACAAAACACAAAACATCACGGAACTTAGCAAAATTTCTGCATTATTTATTTTTATTTTTTTTTCACGCTAAAAAATGGAGTATTTATATTTTTTTGTTTTTGTACTCTTCTTACTATCATCCGGAAGTAACCTAAAAGTATACTTCCAGACGGCGAAAACTAGAAATCAATGTATTTTGTTTTTGTAAAATGTGTGCTCTCGTCTGACAATTGTACAGAAGTGACTACAATCCACACTTCCAGATGAATAAAATACAACATTAATGTGAACACTCTTCAAACTGTCTTCCAGAAGTGACATAAACATACAAATCAAGAAGATACAAATTAGGAAACAATGTATTTTGTTATTGTAAAATGTGTGTTCTCACCCAACTCTCATACAGAAGTCACTAAAACGTATACTTCCAGATGAAAAAAATTCAACAGGCATGGTTTTTTGTTTAAGCAAAATGGATGCACTCTTCTAACTATCATCCGGAACTAACTAAAAAGTTTATTTCTAGAAGACGAAAATTCGAAATCAAAGTATTTTATTTTTGTAAAATGTGCGTTCCCGTCTGACAATCGTCCAGAAGTGTTTCTGACGTGGCGTCTGGGGTGATGCGCAATAGTTTTCTCTTTTAAATGTTTGAAGGGGAATGACAACTCCTTTACGTACCATCTGACAAGCCCCAATTTCTTTATATTCTTTGGCCCAATGAGCTAGTAAAATTTTATTCACCTCATATCTATCAAAATTTTACTTTTAACAGTATTACTATCGTTTGGCACACACTCAAATTAATAAATATAATAATTAAACAATGGATAACAATGCTCTTAAGTTTTGATACACCCTGTTTTTTGAAAAACAAAATCAAATTGAAAGAATAAATATTTCTATTTTGCCTTTTAAATATGGTTGTGGTTTGAAAAAAAAAAATATATATATATATATATATATATATATATATATATATATATATATATATATATATATATATATATATATATATATATATATATATATATATATATATATATATATATATATATATATATATATATATATATATATATATATATATATATATATATATATATACAGTGTCTCACATAAGTATTCGAATTTGGTTGTACTTTGAAAAGAAACATAATTTAATAATATTTTTTGTGTGTGAAATGAATAATTAAATTTTTATATTGTCTAGAGAGTCCTATGGTATAATATCACACTCTTTAAAATTTGGAAAAATTACATTTACCTCAATTGATTTGACTTTTTTTAAAAAAAGTCCATAAAATTGGCTCACAAAAGTATTCGAATTTTTCCTGTATTTCATATATGACCATATTATACGAAACACAAAAATTATAATCGAGTGTTTTTTTGCTTAAAATTGTGTTAAGGGGTTACTATCGACCGAAATTATATATTTTTGGCCCATTTGTTCCACAATTTTGGAGCATTTGTACTATATTTTCATGTAATATCATTAAAATGGCGATTTTTTACCATATTTGCAATTTTTTTCCTTTTTTTCAGAAATAAACCCAAACTTTAATATTGGGATTTAATAGACCCCTTGAGGCATCTAAAAATAATAATTTTTGTTATAAGGATCTGTACTTAAATGTTCCAAGATTTATTTTTGGTGTCGTTCTTCTGTTTCTAATTGAATTGTATGGATCTTAAGTCCCTTTTCGTACCACTAGGGTCGATATTTTCCGACAAAGTTGGCTAGTATACATTCATGTACATATTAGCACTAATATATTTTAAATTTTCAATACATTATATCGGTATACAATTCCAAAACATGTCTTTACAAAACGTCATCCTATACAGTAGATTTCAGTTTCTACTATTCGTAACTTTCACGCTTATGTCGCCCATTACAATAACACTGTAAGTCCAAAATTTTGGGTTTATTTTGATCATAGTAATCAATATTTAAACAGATATCGATATTTTTGAGTTAGACCATAATGATATTGTGGCATGCAGCCTGGAGGTCATTGGTATATAAAAATAATGATACTACCATATTGAATGGTGTTTCTTCGAGGCATGTTTTGGAGTTGTACACTTCCACATTGAAAACTTAAAATATATAAAAGCTGATATCTAAAAAAATATATACAAGAAAACTTCCCCGAAAATTTTTGACCCTAGTATTATGAAAATGGACTTAAGTTCCAATATATTGAATTAGCGACAGAATAATGATATCAATAATATATCTTGGATCGTTTAAATATAGATTCATGTAACAAAAAATACTATTTTTAGATACTCCAAGGGGTCTATTAAATCCCAATATCAAATTTTGGTATTATCTCTGGAAAAAAAGAGAAAATACTACAAATATTGCCAAAAATCGCCATTTTAATGATATTACATAAAAAGAGGGTACGAATCCCAAAAATTGTGGACCAAATGGGCCAAAAATATATCATTTCGGTTGATAGTAACCCCTTAAAACAATTTAAAGCATAAAAACCATTCGATTTTAAAATTTGTGTTTCGTATAATATGCTCAAATATGAAATACAGTAAAAATTCGTATACTTTTGTGAGACAATTTTATGGACTTTTTTAAAAAAAAGCTAATTTAATTTATGTAAATGTAAAGTTTTCAAGTTTTAAAAAGCGTGATATCAAACCTAAGGACTGTCTAGACAATATAACAATTAATTTATTTTTTTGCACACAAAATATATTATTAAATTTGGTTTCTTTTCATAGTTTACCTAAATTCGAATACTTATGAGAGACACTGTATATATATATAGCGGAATGCTAGAAAAGCTTGATGGGTCATTTGTCAGTTGGAGCTGTAGCTAAATTTTTTCACATAATTTCATCGTTCTTACATTGTGCTTCGACACATATACAGCCGAACCTACAAGAGGATGCTCTTATGATGTTAGATATATTGCTTCAGCATGTATCCCATTTGGTGGCTGTTCATAGTGCTAAAATTTTTCAACATTTCTTGGAAATGGTATGTTAGGGCAATTTGTGACAAAGCCGAACGCATGTTAACAGTGAATATGGTTTTGTTTTCTTTGCAACAAATGCACTTTGCAAACTTTGGTAGAAAACAAAGGAAGCTTGCATGAAGATGCCTTAAAAGCCAATAACAACAATAGTAAATTTAATATATTTAGCACAAAAAATTAACAGTACAAGCGTAATGTATCTGCATTATCCGATAAAATTAGTATCTGCGATGGGTCGGAACAATTACGTTCATACGTGGAACATGAGACCACAACAAGTTTATGATTCAGGCACTATCGAAACATTGCTAAAACTTGACGCAGCCATAACTTTGAAAATTGTTGTGGAAATTATTGAGAATTTACGGCCTCTAAAAGAATATGAAAAACAAGTGAACAATCATGATTTAAGTACATGGTTTAAAGATCAAAATACCGATATGTTTGGAGCCAACTTTTTGCAAGATTCCTATCCGTACCAACAACTGATACTTGAGGAAAGTAAATATTTAAACGGAATTCCTATGTTATTATTGTTCTAATTTCCTTTTTTTATTCATTAGTATTAGTAGTATTGCAAAATAAAAACAAGTTAGAGTGCTATATTCGGCTGAGCCGAATCTTAAATACCTTGCACCAGCTACTTTTATATTAATACTTTTTTAATTGATCAAATATTTGTAGAAATAAGTATTCTCATGTCTTAAATAGAAAAACCCCAAGATTTAAGCAACTTAAATCTGTTACAATTCCAAGATTTATTGAACATTACAAACCCCATTTTCTTTTATATTTTTATAGCCTTAAGATGTGCTTTAACGATATTTAATGTCCATGTGTGCATATGTGTGAAAGATTTAAGGATTTTCAAAATACATATATACACAGAAAAAATTAATACATAACTTGAATGAATTTTGTAATAAATTGAATGAATCGAACATGACTTTTTTTTCCCAAACCATTTTCATTCAGAATATTAAAAGTTCATAAAATGTATGAATTTGTACATTAAAGATTTTTTTGTTTTTTTTACTCATTTTTTTTTGATTTTCATAAAAAATTGGAATAAATATCCGCGTTACCTATTAATATCTTCCATTTTTTAGAAAATAATCACATATTAGCGAATTTTTATGATAAATAAATAAAATGTTGGAAAACAAAATATGAAATAAAAAAACATCAGCATATAGCTAAACATCCATTCTTCAGAAAATGCTGCATGTTACGCGCATATTTCATTGTTTTCAATCTAAAAATCATAAAGAAATAACAAATTTTCCAAAGAAAATTTCAAACATTTTTTAACAAATAGAAAAATATAAAGAAAATTTTTAATATTTTAAGTCAAGGCTTCTAGATTATGTTTAAAAATATAAAAATGAAAAAATTCATACAATTTAGGAACTTATTCTTAAATATTATTAACTTTAGTCAATGAAAGCAGTTCATAATATTTATGCTGGAACTTTTTTCTGTGTATTATTTTTGTTCTACACAAATTGATAATACAACTAGTTAAAAACGGTTACATTGCTTTTAGGGGCAGGACCTAGTATGGGAGATATGACGGTGGCGTGTCATAATGTCCAATGTCATAATGTCCATAGACGTTATGACGCACTAAATTGAGTCTTAATGTCCATGGACGTTATGACAATTTCAAAAGTGTTACAATGTCCATGAGCAATGGGACATAAAGTCCATGGATTTCAAAGAGTCCATTTATCAAAAAAGGCTTAATTTAGCGAAGCCGGTGTTCGAAATACCCCAGAGTTTGAAACCCCTGCGCCCGGCCGAAGGCCGGCTATCCAGGACACTTTTTAATAGGAGTCCAAAATGTAACAATTACCAAATTTAGGAGCAATTCTTTTCGGGATAAGAGCGTCCCTATCTTAAATTTTAAACAAATTTTCCAATACATTTCTGATTTCAAAGTGTCACAATGTCCATGGACATTATGACATTTTAAAAAAGTGACATAATGTCCATGGACGTTATGTCATTTTTTGGTGTGTCATAATGTCCATGGACATTATGACATTGGACATTATGACATGCCACCAGATATGACCAATTATAGACCGATCGTAAAAAATTCTTTAAGCAAAATTTCTGTACATAAAAGCTATATTTCAGTCAAATTTTGTATCTATATCGTAATTTCGTAATAACTAATGTGTGTTCAAGTGATTTTCTGAAGGGACACTTGCATGGGACCGACCGCACCCATGTTATGGACCGATCGTGAAAATATCTTGAAATATAATTTTTTGTATACCAAACTAATATTTGTGCCAAATTTTGTATCAATGGCTTTAATTGGTAGTGAGTAATGTGCGTTTAAGAGATTTTCGTAAAAGGACCTTGTATGGGAGCTATGACCAATTATGTATATAAAGACAAAATTTCAAAATTCTGTATCTATATCATTATTTGGCAATAAATATTGTGCATTTAAGGGATTTTCTGGAGGGGATCTAGTATGAGAGCTATGACCAAATATGGACCGATCGTAAAACAATTTTATAGTGTAATTTATGTATATAAGAGCAATATTTGTGCTAAATGTATGGATATCAATATTTTGTAATGAGTTATGTGCGTTTAAGTGATTTTCGGGAGGGGACCTTGTATGGGAGCTATGACCAATTATGGACCGATCGGAAAAAAATTTCACAGTAATATTTCTGTGCTTATAAGCAATACTTGTACCAAATTGTATATGGATATCTTAATTTAGTAATGAGTTATGCGCGTTTAAGTGATTTTCGGGAAGGGACCTTGTATGGGAGCTATGACCAATTATGGACCGATCGGAAAAAAACTTTCATAGTAATATTTCTGTATATGTGAGCAATACTTGTGCCAAACTTTATATGGATATCTTAATTTAGTAATGAGTTATGTGCGTTTAAGTGATTTTCGGAAGGGGACCTTGTACGGGAGCTATGACCAATTATGCACCGATCGGAAAAAAATTTCACAGTAATATTTCTGTGTATATGAGCAATACTTGTACCAAATTTTATATGGATATCTAAATTTAGTAATGAGTTATTCGCGTTTAAGTGATTTTCGGGAAGGGTCCTTGTATGGGAGCTATGACCAATTATGGACCGATCGGAAAAAAACTTCCATAGTAATATTTCTGTATATGTGAGCAATACTTGTACCAGATTTTACATGGATATCTTAATTTAGTAATGAGTTATGTGCGTTTAAGTGATTTTCGGAAGGGGACCTTGTACGGGAGCTATGACCAATTATGCACCGATCGGAAAAAAATTTCACAGTAATATTTCTGTGCATATAAGCAATGCTTGTGCCAAAGTTTATATGTATATCTTAATTTAGTAAGGAGTTATGCGCGTTTAAGTGATTTTCGGGAGGGGACCTTGTATGAGAGCTATGACCAATTATGGAACGATCGGAAAAAAACTTCCATAGTAATATTTCTGTGCATATGAGCAATACTTGTAACAAATTTTATATGGATATCTTAATTTAGTAATTAGTTATGCGCGTTTAAGTGATTTTCGGGAAGGGTCCTTGTATGGGAGCTACGACCAATTATGGACCGATTGGAAAAAAAATTCATAGTAATATTTCTGTGCATATGAGCAATACTTATAACAAATTTGATATGGATATCTTATGATTTATCTTATATCTTATGATTTTAGGGATGGGACCTTGTATGGGAGCTATGACCAATAATGGACCGATCGGAAAAATATTTCACAGTAATACTTCTGTATGTGAGGGCAATACTTGTACCAAATTTTATATAGATAACTTGATTTAGAAATGAATTATTTGCGTTTAAGTTATTTTCGGGAGGGGACCTTGTATGGGAGCTATGTCCAATTATGGACCGATCCAGAAAATTTTTTCTCTGAATGAATTCTATTGACATAAGATTTTAATTTGTAAAATTTTGTAAAGATTTCGAGATTGTGACGGAAGTTATTAACAAAAAACTCATTTTCCGGGAATATGTACTTTTGTATGGGAGGTATATGAAATTGTGGACCGATTCTGGCAATTTTCTGCAGGAGTCAAGCTCTTGTGTAGAAACGAATGTATGCTGATTTTCATGGAATTATCTTTCATAGTTTTCGAGAAAATTACATCAGAATGTGTAAAAAATGCTCATTTTTTTCGAGGTTGTTTCAAATTTTGATTCATAACTTTTCCCGGTGTAAACCGATTTTGCTCATTTTCAATACCAAACTGCCTAGGACAATAATAAATTTTTTGGGTGAATTTCGTTAATTTTTGTTGCTTCGTGTTAACGTGAGAATGTTTTATACAGACAGACAGACCGACGGACGGACGGACATAGCTTAATCGACTCAGAATTTCATAAGGTCCAAGAATATATATACTTTGTTGGGTCTCAGATGAATATTTCTTGGTGTTACACACGGAATGACAAAGTTATATATACCCTCTATCACCACTGATGGTGGTGGAGGGTATAATATATAGTTTATGTTTGTTTGTTTTAATTTTAAGTTGCCCCCTTAACAGTATGATACGACTAATGAGGGATTATTTGGCTTTGAAATATTCATAAAGCCATCACCAATTACGGCTTTCGCCTAAAAGAGCCTCAAGAACTGCCAATCTGACCTATATCTTCGTATAGGAAGCTGGAACTCCGCTCCTGAGTTTACTGGTCTCCACCAAAATCTTAAACGAGTTTTGTTTGGTACTCCACCATGTATCAAAGAAATTTTTAGGTTATGAAAAAAATGCATATGGTTAATGCATGAAACTTTGAAGAACCGTAACGTGGTACAGTTATGTGACGCCACACATTAAATCAATGTAAAAGTGAAACGCAAAACTCTCGAAGGCAGCGGAAGAAGGACGGCCTGATTACCCTTAAACGATAATGCCAATGACGCACGTAGGTCTTTATCCACCCTGAGCTGAATTAGTTTATGTTTATAACGAATTCGAAAAAAAACACTTTATTTCTTATCTGGCAACTTTAATAAAATAACATTTCAAAGTGTATTTCCACTTTTACATTGGAACTCTATAATGTCCAATACGCCAATCCTAGTCACTCGTCCAAAATTTGACCCCAGTGCCAAAAGAGAGTAATGAGTGAAATTTTGTAGAAACAGTTTTTTGAGAACTTTGTTATTATATTGTAAAAACTGTTTTTTGAAAACTTTGTTCCACAAAAAACTACAGCGGGAACTATATTACCCACCAAAATGAAGGAAATTGGTCCCTCTATAATGTCCAATACGCCAATCTTAGTCATTCGTCCAAACTATGACCCCAGGGCCAAAAGAGAGTAATGAGTGAAATTTTGTAAAAACAGTTTTTTGAAAACTTTGTTCTACAAAAAACTACAGCGGGAACTATATTACCCACCAAAATGAAGGAAATTGGTCCCTCTATAATGTCCAATATGCCAATCCTAGTCACTCGTCCAAAATTTGACCCTAGGGCCAAAAGAGAGTAATGAGTAATTTTTAAAAACTGTTTTTTGAAAACTTTGTTCTACAAAAAACTACAGCGGGAACTATATTACCCATCAAAATGAAGGAAATTGGTCCCTCTATCATGTCCAATACGACAATCCTAGTCACTCGTCCAAAATTTGACCCTAGGGCCAAAAGAGAGTACATAATGAGTGAAATTTTGTAAACACAGTTTTTTGAGAACTTTGTTCTACAAAAAACTACAGCGGGAACTACATTACCAATCAAAATGAAGGAAATTGGTCCCTCTATAATGTCTAATACGCCAATCCTAGTCACTCGTCCAAAATTTGACCCTATGGCCAAAAGAGTGTAGTGAGTGAAATTTTGTAAAAACAGTTTTTTGAGAACTTTGTTCTACAAAAAACTACAGCAACAAAATTAAGGAAATTGGTTCCTCTATAATGTCCAATACGCCAATCCTAGTCACTCGTGCAAAATTTGGTCCCAGGGCCAAAAGAGAGTAATAAGTGAAATTTTGTAAAAACAGCTTTACAAAAAACTACAGCGGGAACTATATAACCCACCAAAATGAAGGGAATCGAGTCGATTCAATCGACCCTACTATAATGTCCAATTCGTCTACCTAAGTTTCTCACACAAAATATGACCCTAATATCAAAAGAAAATAATAAGTGAAATGTTGAAAAACTGTTTTTTATGAATTTTTTACAAAAAACTATAGAAGGAAACTTATAACCCAAAAATATTGGACATTGGTCCAATATGACAATAAAATGCTTGCTCTCTCTTTTACTTAGTTTCTTAATGAAGAAGAATTCGGCATGTACTTAGCTAAATTAATTTGATTATGATGCCAGATAAAATACCTAATAATATTGGTAAAAACTCAAAAAAAAAAAACTAATTCATAGCAAGAAAAACTAAATTTTTTGTCTGCACACAGTCTGCAAGAGAGCATTTTTTGTGTTACTCTCTTATTGTTGAGTGAAATATGAGTAGTTTGATAAACTACTTTGTTAAAGTAACGGCGATCTTTATGCTGGCGAGAAAATATATATATATATATATATATATATAATAGGCTTCACGCAATACTTTTGAAATTGTGATATCATAAAATATATATATATATATATACATATATATATATATATATATATATATATATATATATATATATATATATATATATATATATATATATATATATATATATATATATATATATCTTTTAGAAGGTTTTTGCATCAGTAATTACTATGCTGTATAATTTTTTAACAAAAGCAAGAAATTAATTGATGTTTTTAAGTAATCAATTAATTTATTAATCAATAAAAATAACTGTAAAGTAATATATTACTTATTAAAATAATTTTATATTTGCTATCATAACTTAGGCCGGAATATACAATTCTGTTTTTTAGGTGCCTATCACTGATCAAATCATTTAAAATTACACTGACTGAATAACAAAGTTAATGAAAATAAAATAAATCAAAAACTAACTTCCTAATAAAGCCATAAAAAAGATAAAGTTGCGCTTATCGCGACCGTTTTTTTTTTGAAAAAAGTTGCTTTTATAAAGACTGTAATGTTAAAAAATAGGCTATTGCGCAAATCGGTCAGTTGCAATAATAGGTAGTTGCGCAAAGCGAGCCCGCACTGTATATATATATATATATATATTAATAGGTATCCCCCTGTTTGTTTTTTCTTATTGGTAAATTTAAAAACTAAACGTAGTTGAAAACTTAGCCGGCTTACAGTCGATTTTAAGCCGCCGCCGACATATTTAGTGTCAGTCGCCCCCGCCGGTAATATTTGTCGGCGCAGGGCTCTGCAACCAATTTGTAACAATAGAATTAATTACAGCAATGCAGAATAATTAAATAGAAGCTCAACCAAAACAAGTAAAGAAAGGATGACGAATGGAACAAGTAAGAGTGTTATATTCGGCTGTGCCGAATCTTATATACCCACCATCAAATCATTGCCGAGAAGAAATGCTTCCAAATAAATAAATTTTGATATATAAGAGTGATGCTTTTGTTATCAAAACAATATTCCCATTTATTATCATCTACTGTGACTCAAACCCAAAATCGGACATGATTTTTATTAATTTTAAATTAAATAAAAATTATTTTAAAAATTACTTTTTTGAGATTTTAATTTTTGTATGATGAATAGGATGAAATATGTACCAGATATAAGTAAAATCGTGGGTAAACGATTTCGTGGGCAACTGACTGCGTTCATGACATTATTAGAAGAAATGACAAAGAAAGTAATTTAAAAATAATAGCGTTAAGGTCAACGGAAACATGTTAATTGGAAAAAAGCAGAATCCGTATATTCCGCGAGGTGATAAAAATCCGCCAAAAATATACGTTTGGGCTATAAAAGAATGCTGAAACCAGTATGTATAAGAAATTCGGCCTAAGTTAAAGCACGCTTATAAATTTTCTATGGTCAAGTTTTGAAAACGTTCTTTGTGTGTTGCTTTACGTTTAAATGTTTCTGTTAAATATTCATCAAATTAGTTAATTTGGAATACGGAAACTAAACTATTGTATGTTCTATGCACTTACATATAGTCTTGTGTATACTCCCGACATTATACTGGTATACAATGTCAACAATAATTTTTTTTTTACCACTTAAATCATTTAAATAGATAATATATCAAAAAAGACATTTTAAAAAAATTTTTTTTAAAATAAAATAATTAAAAATCATGTCCAATTTTGGGTTTGAATCACTGTATGTAGAATTTTACCATCATATGTACATATCGCACTCCCAGTACAAAAGTGACACAACTCAAAAAAATTTTTTAAGAAAAGGAAACAAATTTTTTACTAACTCTGAAACATAAAGAACAACAATAACCCTACAAACATTTGGAAGATATCGTCCATAGAAGATATCAAAGCAATATTAAATTTTTATAATTTGGAAGAAAATCATCCAAGAAATATTTTTTTGATATCGCAATGTTAATATTTAAAAGTAAAATCGGCAATAAACAATAAAAATATTTAAATTAATATTTTTTTGATTTTGTAAAGTATTTTTTGTTGCCAAATTGTTGTATTTATTTCTGTAAGAGGATTTTCATCCTACGCAATACGTTTAGGATATCGTTATGTTATCGCATAGATGATATTATAGCAATAAAAATATTTTTTTCAAACTTCAAAAAATTTTCAAAATAAGAAAAAAACTAATTTTTTTAAAAATATCTTACTACAATAAGTTAATACGCGATAAATCAAGACGACATCATTACAATGGTAATTTATGCTTGGAAAAATGTAAGTTTATCTTTATTTTCACATAAAAAATGGATAGTCATGATGTTTTGGTTTTCAGAGTACTTAAAAGAAATCAATATTAAAAGAATCTTCCTGTGGGTAAAACAAAATTGTGCTGGGGAAACGTTAGTTTGGCATATTTATATTAATATATTTTCCATATTGTAATATTTTATTGCTAACAGTAATAAATTTGTCTTCAAATTGCCAATTTTTTAATTTCTTATACTTTTCTTCCTAAAGATAATAGGAGAATATCTCTTCCAGACGATTATCTGAAGATATCTTCTTATTTTCACCATGCTGATTATCTAGCAATGTCTCTTTTTTGTCTTCTAGGAGTATTGCTTTCGTATTGCTTAGAAGTATCCCCCTGGCCGCACAATCTCTCCCGAAGGAGGTATCTTCCGCAATACGAATATGATTGTTGCCGCAATAATTTTTTTCTTCTAAGCAATACGAATTCGTATCGTTTTCGTATCTTCTTGTTTGTAGGGAAACAATGTTTTTTCTTGAAAAGTTAACAACAACAAAATACACTTCCCATAGACCGACTGATGTGGCACAATTTCTCCAGCTTCCAGTTACATCTCATGACACCAATAATAACACTGTGTGACAAAATTACAAAAAATTAATACACTCATCGCGAGACCTTGTGAAGTTGATAGGTCTAGTAGAGTAGATTAGAGTCGGAAGATTTTGAAAAAAAAAAAAACGCTTTTTGTTGACCAAAAAAATTATATCTCAAAATTTTCTTAACCGAGTTAATTCATCGATTCAACGGTTTAGGGAAGGGTTTCCTTTGTACTTTTCAAAAAGTGTACACACTTTTATATTTTTTAAGGAAATGTGTAAAAGATCTAAATACAAATTTTTATATTTTTTTTTTCAATTTTTTTTACGATTCACAATAATTTTTGAACCACACTTTATTAGAAAACATATCTTTAAAATATTTTTTTATTTTAGCCCATATTTTTATGAATAAAATAAGATATAAAAATATAAAATCAGATATAAAAATATAAAATCAGATATAAAAATATAAAATCAGATAATAACTGACAGAAATAGATTTTTTTCGTAAAATCAAAAATTTACCAGAATTTGGTATCATTGAAAACTTAATGACTTAGGGCCAATCTTTAGGTGAAAGATTAGCGATTAAATTAAAATTAATCCTCGAAAGATGTTTTTGAGTACTCAATTAGTTAATTTTGTTTGCAAGTATAAGCGCCCAATGGAGGTGGTTTAATTTTAAGCACGAAATGCAAAAGTGTAAACAGCTGATGCAAAAAAATTAATAAAATTTTTATAAATATAGACATAAAAATGTTCTATTTATTGATTAGTATAAATTATGGACACTTCAAAATACATTTTTTTGTTTTTAATTTAAGTTTTCATTAATTTTCATATTAAATTTACAATTGTCTTCTTCTTTTTTATAAAATATGCATTGTTTTTATAACAAACAGTGAAGTTTTCTGTTGTTTTGTATGGCAACACTGCGAAATTTAATCTTGTACTGAAAAACATCAAAGGGGATTAACATCAGATTAAATTTATTTTTAGATTAACTAATCTGATTATTAATTGGCATTTGATTACCATCTCAAAAACCCGCTCTTAGGCATTAAACTTTAAGGGCCAATCTTTAGGTGAAAGATTAGCGATTAAATTAAAATTAATCCTCGAAAGATGTTTTTGAGTACTCAATTAGTTAATTTTGTTTGCAAGTTTAAGCGCCCAATGGAGGTGGTTTAATCTTAAGCACGAAATGCAAAAGTGTAAACAGCTGATGCAAAAAAAAATAATAAAATTTTTATAAATATAAATATTAAAATGTTCTATTTATTGATTAGTATAAATTATGGACACTTCAAAATACATTTTTTTGTTTTTAATTTAAGTTTTCATTAATTTTCATATTAAATTTACAATTGTCTTCTTCTTTTTATAAAATATGCATTGTTTTGATAACAAACAGTGAAGTTTTCTGTTGTTTTGTATGGCAACACTGCGAAGTTTAATCTTGTACTCACTCAAAAATATCGAAGGGGATCGACATAAGATTAAATTTATTTTTAGATTAACTAATCTGATTATTAATTGGCATTTGATTACCATCTCAAAAACCCGCTCTAAAAGATATATAATATCTTTAATTAGAACAGCATTTACGAAAAAGTTAAAAATCATAATATAGATATTTTTTAAAATCACAAATATAAAATTTGAATTAATGTAAAATTTTAACGGATAAAGATATCGAAACAAATTTTTGGACATATATAGATGCAAGTCTTTCTAAAATAATACCGTTACCAGTTATCCCATTTTCTATATACAAATACCGAAATTCCTATAGCGGAAAACATTTTTCCAAAAAATTAGTTTTTTTTTTCATAAAAGTCCCCACTGTGACGTTATTTACCGTGTGATAGTAAAAATACTTTGTATATATGTATTTAAGGAACATGTATCTATATATATAAAAATTAATGTGTGTTTGTATGTATGTATGTATGTATGTATGTATGTATGTATGTATGTATGTATGTATGTATGTATGTATGTATGTATGTATGTATGTATGTATGTATGTATGTATGTATGTATGTATGTATGTATGTATGTATGTATGTATGTATGTATGTTTGTTTGTTTGTACTTTATAGACAGCTAAACGGCTGAACTGATTTCCTTGAAATTTTCAGAGTGTCTTCCTGTGTGTCTGGAAGGAACGTGGTACTCCCAAATGAATTAAATACAAAAAATCGTTTATTTGGGAAACTATTGGAGCTGGAATCTTAAAATTTTACACGAAGCACTTTTACATCTATGTGAACATTTTGGAGGACAAATTGGCGGATTAGCAATAGGGGCCGTGGTACCTCCCATATGAATTAAATAAAAAATTCGTTTATCTAGAAAACTGTTAGATCTAAAATCCTCAAATTTTGCACGAAGAACTTTGACATTCATTTTAACATTTGGCACTTCCCATATGAATTAAATACAAAAATTCGTTTATCTAGAAACTATTAGAGGTAGAATCTTAAAATTAACATAAAAGTGAACATTTGGAAGTAAAATGTGCGGACATTCATTTGGAGTTCTTGGAACCTCTCATATGAATTAAATACAAAAATTTGTATATCTGCGAAACTAAGAGCTAGAATCCTTAAATTTTGCGCTAACAACTCTGACATGTGAATATTTGAATTCCCATATATATTTTATATGTACATGTATGTATGTATGTATGTATGTATGTATGTATGTATGTATGTATGTATGTATGTATGTATGTATGTATGTATGTATGTATGTATGTATGTATGTATGTATGTATGTATGTATGTATGTATGTATGTATGTATGTATGTATGTATGTATGTATGTATGTATGTATGTATGTATGTATGTATGTATGTATGTATGTATGTATGTATGTATGTATGTATTTATGTATGGATTTATGTATGTACATACGTAATCCAATGAAATAAATCAATATATAAATTACACAATTATAATTGACTACTTAGGGTCAGTATTTAGATGAACGATTAGCGATTATATTAAAATAATCCTCGAAAGTTGTTTTTGAGTACTCAGTTAATTTTGTTTGCTATTTCAAGCGCCCAATGGAGGTGGATAAACTTGACATAAAATGCTAAAGTGTAAAAAGTGTAATGTTGATTTTTATAATTTTTTTTTATTTATTAATTGATATAAATTATGGAGACTTCAAAATACATTTCTATTGTTTTTAATTGAAGTTTTAATTAAGTTTCATATTAAATTATCTTTTTATGAAACATGCATTGTTTTGATAGCAAACAGTGACGTTTCACTGCGAAGTTTAAATTTGTACTGAAAAACATCAATGGAGATTAACATTGGATTTAATTTATTTTTAGATTAACTAATTAATTAATTTCTAACTCAAAAATATGTTAGGAAATATACTATATCAAATTTAGCCCTTCTTAAAAAACTCTTACCAAATATGAACTTTGAACCTCGATAGAATGAAAACCGTGACGAATTTAGAAGCTTTGGAGAACTTTAAATTTTGTATGTATGAAAAGAATGTGTGTACCCATTTTCATCAAATCAGATAGGATTCTGAGGATACTGTTCAAAATTTTTTTTAACTATTCTGGGAATAGCTTAGCTTAAAATGCCAATAAATTTACAATTCGAGCTAACTTTTTAAAACCCCTTTTGGGAATGTGATTTATTGGTTGTCTACTTTCATTTCCCGTCGGTCTCAATTTGGAAATATTCGTTGACCCGAAATTTGTTGCATAGTGTTTTTTATTCAAATGAAAATATTTTTTTCAAAATTTAACAAGTTTAGATAGGGCTGGTGGGGTTAGTGTCCGCTTAAATGAGCCAAGTTTAATTTTACACGCTTCTACATTAAGTTCTCTTTACGGATAGTATACATAAAACTTGTATAAAGTTCTGAAGAAAATTTGTTTCTATTGAAGAAAGAATATAGGGACTTTTTTGGGAAAAAATCTAAACAAGATTATTTAAAGGGAAGCTTTTATGAGAAGCTTTTAAGACCGGGGTTTTGAGTTGGCAATCAAATGCCAATTAATAATCAGTTTTGTTAATCTATAAATAAATTTAATCCGATGTTAATTACAAGTTTAAACTTCGCAGTGTTGCCATAGAAAACATCAGAAAACGTCACTGTTTGTTATTAAAACAATGCATGTTTTTTAAAAAAGAAGAAGACAATTTAAATTTAATATGAAAATTAATGAAAACTTATATTAAAAACCAAAAAATATATTTTGAAGTGTCCGTAATTTATACCATTGGGCGCTTAAACTTGCAAACAAAATTAACTAATTGAGTACTCAAAAACAATTGTCGAGGTTTAATTTTAATTTAATCGCTAATCTTTCACCTAAAGATTGGACCTAAGTATTATATAATTTGTTAACTGTTTCAGTTTTTGTTTAGTTTGAGCGCAAACCAAGAAAATTCAAACAAATTTTAATTTTGCCAATTTGCTTTGAAATTTTAATATCTGGCAATTCCATTTTTTTCAAATTCACAAACACCTTTTCAATTCAAAAACAGCAGGGTGTACATTAGGGATATAACTATAGACATTTGTTGCTAATATGAAAATTGGCATAGCATAGTCGAATAGAGCGTTAAAAAATATAAATACTGTTCAAAATTTTTTTTAACTATTCTGGGAATAGCTTAGCTTAAAATGCCAATAAATTTACAATTCGAGCTAACTTTTTAAAACCCCTTTTGGGAATGTGATTTATTGGTTGTCTACTTTCATTTCCCGTCGGTCTCAATTTGGAAATATTCGTTGACCCGAAATTTGTTGCATAGTGTTTTTTATTCAAATGAAAATATTTTTTTCAAAATTTAACAAGTTTAGATAGGGCTGGTGGGGTTAGTGTCCGCTTAAATGAGCCAAGTTTAATTTTACACGCTTCTACATTAAGTTCTCTTTACGGATAGTATACATAAAACTTGTATAAAGTTCTGAAGAAAATTTGTTTCTATTGAAGAAAGAATATAGGGACTTTTTTGGGAAAAAATCTAAACAAGATTATTTAAAAGGAAGCTTTTATGAGAAGCTTTTAAGACCGGGGTTTTGAGTTGGCAATCAAATGCCAATTAATAATCAGTTTTGTTAATCTATAAATAAATTTAATCCGATGTTAATTACAAGTTTAAACTTCGCAGTGTTGCCATAGAAAACAGCAGAAAACGTCACTGTTTGTTATCAAAACAATGCATGTTTTTTAAAAAAGAAGAAGACAATTTAAATTTAATATGAAAATTAATGAAAACTTATATTAAAAACCAAAAAATATATTTTGAAGTGTCCGTAATTTATACCATTGGGCGCTTAAACTTGCAAACAAAATTAACTAATTGAGTACTCAAAAACAATTGTCGAGGTTTAATTTTAATTTAATCGCTAATCTTTCACCTAAAGATTGGACCTAAGTATTATATAATTTGTTAACTGTTTCAGTTTTTGTTTAGTTTGAGCGCAAACCAAGAAAATTCAAACAAATTTTAATTTTGCCAATTTGCTTTGAAATTTTAATATCTGGCAATTCCATTTTTTTCAAATTCACAAACACCTTTTCAATTCAAAAACAGCAGGGTGTACATTAGGGATATAACTATAGACATTTGTTGCTAATATGAAAATTGGCATAGCATAGTCGAATAGAGCGTTAAAAAATATAAAAACCACTGTATTATTTTTCGCGATTGTTAAAAAATTTCAGTCACCAAACGAAATTAAGTTTTTCATTACGTATTTCAATTATTTAGGAAGAATACATTTTATTCCTTCGTTAAGTTGTTTTTATGATTAATATGCGGACATGCATCAAAACAAGGTTTTAAATAAGGGAAGTATCCCCCACACTTGCAAAAAAAGTTGCAATTATTTATATAACGACTGATTTATCATCGCTCAGGTCAGTATAGGTATATAACATTGTCATTCCGTGTGTAACACCAAGAAATATTCATCTGAGACCCAACAAAATGTTTATATTGTTGATCCTAATGAAATTCTGAGTCGAATTAGATTTAGTCTGTCTGTGTAAAACACGCTCACGTGAAAACGAAGCAATAGAAATTTACGAGATTCACCCAAAACATTTCTTATTATCCGGTACAGTTTGGTATTAATAATCAGCAAAATCGGTTCACGGTTTATACTAATTTTTATAAAATGTGATAAATTAACCATTCATTTAAATAGATACATATTTTTAAAGATGTTCTTGAAATAATTAAAACTAATTAAAAAAAAAAAGAATAGTCGGGAATGACCGACCATATGATACCAGATATGAGCATATCTAAAATGTAATTTATTTTTTAATATAGCATTAATATTGAATTTTGTCTTAATTTCCATATACTATTTAAGCTATTTATTGATGAAAAACTGATTTTCTGAAAGAGACTATATATGGGAGCTAGGATCAATTATGGACCGATTCTATCAAAATTTGGTGGAGGGATTTATGTTAATGTAAAAGTTAGATATGCAGAATTTTATCATAATGATAGTGTTTAAGAGGGAATTAACGACCTTGAAGCCATAATTAAGAGCTCCAAAGCCCTATTCGGGGAGTATGGTTGTATGAGGGCTAAGGGAAAAATGGACCGACTTAATCCATTTTCAAACAACTTCATCCTTGGGTAAAATGAAACATATTGCCTATTTGCATCGAATTATCTCGAAAATTTCGACTTGTTTGATTACTAGTCGGATGGACATAGGGTTTGTAACTGAAAAAATAAAAAGGATTTTTGTTTTATAATTAATTTTCAAAAAAATATTTTCGACTGTTTTTGCTGGCAAATTAATTGTTTGTTGCGAACACGGTTGATAATGAATATTTGAACATTTTAAATACCTATAAAATAGTTATCTATATATATAAAAATGAATGTGTGTTTGTTTGTATGTTTGTATGTTTGAACGTTATAGACTACTAAACGGCTGAACCGATTTTCTTGAAATTTTCACAGCATATTCCTGCATGTCTGGAATAGGTAATAGGCTACTTTTTATTTCGAAATTTCAAGTGGGCGATGAGCCACGCCCACATTAAGAAAATATAAAATCCGTATATTTTAGATAATATAACAGTTAGAGTCCTCAAATTTTGTCGGAGCCACTTTAGTGTCAATATGATCATTTAGGACAAAAAGTAGGCGGACTAGCATTAGGGGGCGTGGTACCTCCCATATAAATTAAATACAAAAATTCGTTTATCTGGGAAACTAATAGAACTAAATTCTTAAAATTTAGCACGAAGAACTTTAACATCCATATAAACATTTTGGGTAATAAATTGGCGGACTACCCATGAGGGGAGCGGCACCTCCCATATTAATTAAATACAAAAATTCGTTTATCTGGGAAACTAATAGAACTAAATTCTTAAAATTTTGCACAAAGAACTTTAACATCCATATAAACATTTTGGGTAAAAAATTGGCGGACTACCCATGAGGGGAGCGGCACCTCCCATATTAATTAAAAACAAAAATTCGTTTATCTGGGAAACTAATAGAACTAAATTCTTAAAATTTTGCACGAAGAACTTTAATATTCATCTGAACATTTTTAAGGAAAAAAGAGCGGACTTTCATCTGGGGGGCTTGGAGCCCCCATATGAATAAAATAGAAAAATTCGTATATCTGAGAAACAATTAGAGCTAGAATCATTAAATTTTACTTGAAGAACTTTGACATTCACCTGAACATTTAGAATATAACGGGCGGACTTCCAATGGGTTACTTGGTACCTCCCATATGAATTAAATACAAAATTTCGTTTAACTGGGAAACTAATAGAACTAGATTCTTCAAATTTTGAACAAATTATTTTAATAATCATCTGAATATTTTGGAGGAAAAAGGGCGGACTCTCATCCGGGGGGCTGAAGCCCCCACATGAATTAAATTCGTATATCTGAGAAACTATTAGAGCTAGAATCTTAAAATTTTACATGAAGAACTTTGACATTCATGTGAACATTTAGAGAATAACGGGCGGACTTTCAATGGGGGGCTTGGCACCACATACAGTGGTGGCTACGATTTTAGCACACTTGGTATATGTTGCCTATAACATAAAATATTTCCTATAGTTCTTAACTTTTTTAACAAATTATTTTTTATGCGTAACACATGTCCTTCGATGATCACGACACATTACATTTTGTTCCACTACTTTGTTGCATATAGATTTTTTTCTTTCCAAAGTACATCTACCCCCAAAAAAATATGGACATAAATTTAGCACAAAATTAAAAAATCATTAAAAAATTAAAAATAAAACAAAACAACCGGCTATATTTATCTTATTGCACTTAAAATTTTATATTTTGTGGAATAGTTGCAGATTTTGATAATATCATTTCTCCTCCTGGACATAATCTTCACCAGAACCCTCTAGAAATTTCATGACATAAATATTAACTTTCAGCCCATAAATTGGCAAAATTCTTGGTGATTTCTGCTTTTATTTGTTGGTCCATATCATGTTATATGTTCTCTATTGAATTGGAATCGAGAAAATATACTGGGCACTGCACACATGACAATCCCGCTCGCTTCCAAGCAGCTCATCTCAGCACTTTTAGCATATTTACGGTCGATGTCGACCAAAAAACGCCATCTTTGTCCTCCGATTTTTTTTAATAAAGTATTTAAGATCCTATTTTGATAGTCATACGGATCCATTTCTGCATCCAACATCAATATAGGACCAACAGCACGCCAAGAAAATGCAATGAATACCATGAAATTTCCCCCTATTGTGATATATGATTTCTCTGGAACACTTTAGCTTTATCTGCATGATTGGAGGATACTAGTTGAAGATTAATAGGATCAAATTTGATGGAAAAATGTAATTATGCTGTACTCCAAACATGCAGCAACAACCAAAGTGTACATTTAAAACCATAAAACACAATGGGTGAAATATGACGAATTCGGAGGCGTTTTCCGGGCGTAGTGGAGGTTTTATACGCAAGGTGGATGCACAAATGGATCAGTATGACTATCAAAATAGACTGTTAAATATTTTAGTAAAAAAATTAGTGGACAAAAGTTCAGTTAAATGGCGTTTTTTGGTCGACAATGACCCAAAATATGTTAAAAGTACAGAGAGGAGCTTCTTGGAAGCGAGCGAGATTGACATGTTTGCAGCGCCCAGAATAATTTCTAGATCCCAATCCAATAGGGAACATATTAAACGAAATGGTGCAACAAATAAAACACAAATTCCTAAGAATTTTGCCTATTTATGGGCTGAAAGTTAAAATTTATGTCATGAAATTTCTAGTGTGTACTGGTGCAACTATTCTACAAAATATAAAATTTTAAGTGCAATTACTTAAATTTATCCGGTTTCTTTGCTTTATTTTTAATTTTTTAATGATTTTTTTTATTTTGTGCTAAACTTATGTCCAGATTTATTTGGGGGTAGATGTACTTTGGAAAGAAAAAAATCTATATGCAACAAAGTAGTGGAACAAAATGTAATGTGTCGTGATCCTCGAAGGACATGTGTTACGCATAAAAAAGAATTTGTTAAAAAAGTTAAGAACTATAGGAAATATTTGATTTTATATTTAACAGATACCAAATGTGCTAACCTCATGGCCGCCACTGTATATGAATTAAATACAAAATTTCGTGCATCTTGGAAACTCTTATATTATTCAAATTTTTTGTAGATAGATAGAAATTGGCGATAGATAGAAACTGGCGAACTTGCAATAATTTGCTTGACATCTTTTATATGTAACATATAATAAATCTGGTATTTATTTATACATATTCCTTTTAGGGTAGCAAAGCACACTGGGTATAGCTAGTTTATGCATAAAAGTGAGCATTTGAAATGCTATATTTCATATAATTAAATGCTCTTTATTCTTGTATAGCCACAATTTCAGATTTTGGGAAAGGATCCGAGATGTCAGAAGTCGGGCATAGAATGTTACGTCTAATTAAATCGTCTAAGGGTGAAATGTAGCTACAGTCAAGCTATAAACATTGATATATCATATGTAACGATCGGGCTTAAAAGACGTCGTAATATATAAACAAGTAAGAAGTTATAGTCGGGCGAGGCCGACCATATATTACCCTACACCAGTTATAAAAATAAAATGTGATTTAGTGTTCATAATAAAGCATTTAAGTTGAATTTTACCTTGTCTCAGATATATTTTAGCCATTTTTTGTTGAATGAAATTGTGTACATTTAAGACATATATCGAAAGGGGCTTTGTATAGGGGCAGGGTCAAATGAGCCCCTATCATCAAAAAATACATCAGGGTCATGAAGGCTAGTATATAACTAGGTTTTGCAGCTTTTTGTCGAGATACGAGCATATTGAACATTATTAGGAATTTAAAGCCCTATTCGGGGGTTCAGTTGTATGGGGTCTAGGTCAAATATTGGACCGATGTTACATTTTCAATAGGATTCGCCTCTAATACAATATCATGTGCAAATTTATTTGTATTATCTTCAAAATTGCGACCTGTACAAAGATTACAAGCCCTTTTCGGGGGGTTCACTTGTATGGGGTCTAGGTGAAATAATGGACCGATCATAACCATTTTCAACAGGGATCGTCATTGAATTATCTTCAAAAATGCGACCTGTAGTTTGATTACAAGGTTTACATGGACAGACGGACTTAGCTAAATCGACTCAGAATGATTCTAAGCCGATTGGTATACTTTAAGGTGGGTATAGGAGCAATATTATTGTGCGTTACAAACATCAGCACAAACCCAATATACCCTCCCCACTTTAGTGGGTATATATCTTTATGGGTATATACATATCTTTAATCATAGGGGGTGCCTGACACAACTTTTTTTGTCCATAGAATAATTTTCTGAGTCGATCGGTATACTGTAAGGTGGGTGTAGGACCAATATTTTTGTGCGTTACAAACATTAGCACAAACGTATAATACCCTCCCCACAATATTGGTGTTGTTTATAAAAATTTATGAAAAAACGAGTCAAATTTGAAGTGTTTTTGGAAAGACTTAATACGTTTCAAAAAACACGAATGTGTGAACATAGCACAGTGTACAGTGGGGCAGAATCGAAATTTTTTGGAAATAAATCTGGCATTTCTAAACGGCTGATCCGATCGGGATAAAATTTGGCGTGAGCGTAGCCAAGGAGTATTCGAGTTTAAGTTTTGAAGATGACCCCGCAGACGCCCCAGGGACGGCGATGTGGCGGCTCAAAGTTGTTGGAAATCCAAAATGTACTTTATAAAATAACACTTTCCTAAACAAAATAGTTTTGAATCACATAAGTTATGTTTTGTACTTTCAATACTTTGAAATATTGTAATAAAATTTTCACTCTGATTTTTATATTCAAACAAACAACAACGTATAGTTTTTAATTACCAAGAGGTTATAGGCCCAGCTACCTATAAAATTAATAAATCAACGAAGGCTTAAAATCCTTGTTGAAGAATCCTAGTTAAAATTGGAGAAAATTTAAGAGTCATTAAAGATGGCAGGAAATAGTTTCAAGATCGATTCACTTGGACGTGACAATTTCGAAACTTGGAAAATACAGATGCGGGCGTTGTTAGTTAAGAACAACACATGGAAATATGTAACCGGAGACTATCAAAAGCCATCATCGCCGGCTTCAAAGGTAACAGAATGGGAAACTGGTGATGCTAATGCAATTAAAACAAATAAAGCATTGTGAAACTGCTGAAGATATCTGGGATAAACTGCACAGCATCTATGATTCACGTGGTCCTGCAAGAACTGCAATGTTGCTGAAATCGTTAATTTCATATAAAATGAAACCTGGTGAATGTTTGAAAGAATATATTGACAAATTTTTCGAAATAGTAGATAAATTACGCGAGATGGATATCAATATTCCAGATCCATTACTAAGTATCCTAATCCTGTGTAGCATTCCCGAAGAATGTGAATCCTTCCGTATAGCTATAGAAACCCAAGAAACGTTGATGTCCCCTGAAACCCTTATGATAAAATTACTTGAAGAGTATGATGCTCGTCAAACAGTAAATGAAAATAGCAACGATGCTTTGATGGTAAAGAAACATAACAAAGACAAGTATCAAACATCGGGTAAGAAATCTTTCAAGTACAAGTGCTACAACTTGACTTACATTCATTGGCCATAAAACCAATGAATGTAAGTCAAAGCCAAACAAAAGTAACGAGAAAACCCCAAAGAACCCTGAAAATGTAAAATCTGTTGCTTTTCACGTAAGTAATTCTAATGAAGTATGGTGTTTAGATTCAGGTGCTTCGTCGCACATGACTTCAAACAAAGGAAAATTCCAGAATTTAGAATATACTGAAAATAAAACGCTTAATTTGGCAAATAATAACTCTACAAACATTTCAGGCAATGGTACAGTTGAGATGAGAGCTAATAAAAATTATTCGGTGAAGCTCCAAAATACACTTTTTGTACCAGATCTCCGTTCAAATCTATCAGTATCAAAAATAACAGAAAAGGGATTTGAAGTAATTTTCAAGAAAAATGTGGCAACTGTTATTAATCCTAAAAATCGTGAAAAGATCATGTCAGCATATAGACAAGATGATTTGTACTACGTTTCCGAAAAAGTTGAAAAAGGTAAAATAGCAAACCAACCCACAACAATACAAGATTGGCATGAATGTTTTGGCCACCTAAACGAGAAAGATCTCAAGGATTTAGTGCGTCAAGACAAGGTAATGGGAATGAATATTGATTTAAAAGATAAACTGCCAACATGCGAGGTATGTATACAAGGGAAACATTCCCAACGACCATTTAAAGAATCTGAATCAAAATCAGCTCAAATTTTGGAACTGATACATAGCGACGTTTGTGGTCCTATGCGAAATAACTCATTAGGAGGAAGTAAATATTTTGTTACTTTTATAGACGATAAAAGTCGTTGGTGTGAGGTGTACTTCATCAAAAATAAGTCCGAAGTTTTAGAGAAATTCATCGAATTCAAGAATATGGTGGAAAAACAAAAAGATAAACCTATAAAAATCCTAAGAACAGATAATGGAGGAGAATACACAAGTAAGAATTTTGAAGAGTATTTGAAGAATCAAGGTATAAAGCACGAATTCACAGTCGATTATACACCCCAGCAAAATGGAATTGCGGAGCGGAAAAATCGCACGCTAGTAGAGATGGCTAGATGCATGATGATCAAGTCAAAATTGTCCCCTGGATTTTGGGCTGAAGCCATACAGACAGCGAATTATATTCGTAACCGTTGTAATTCTCGTAGTATTGATGGAGAGACTCCGTTCAAAATATGGACTGGTAGAATTCCCAAGAAACCTGGTAAAGGTAAATTTAATCCTAAATCTAAAAAATGTATATTTCTATGATATTCAGTACAATCTAAAGCGTATAGATTATGGGATCCTGAACAAAGAAAATTAATCAAAAGTAGAGACGTGAAATTTACTGAAAATTTTGAAAACGAATCTGATTATACTGATTTTATTGATGACGAAATTTGGAAAATTAATAATGAGAACCTAAATGAAGAGGTAAATAATTTGGAAATTGAACAAAATGAGAATATCAATCAACACGCTGCAAACGAATCCCAATACAATGAATTTGAAGTGATAGAAATAGCTGGAAACGCGCAAATAAACGATCCACCAAACGTGAAAAAGGCGTTAGAATCAAAGGAATCGAACGAATGGAAACAAGCAATGAAAGTTGAGTATGCTGCTTTGATGAAGAATAAAACGTGGTTGTCGATAGACCTAAAGAAAAGAAAATTGTGAAATCAAAATGGATTTTAAGAACAAAATATAGACCTGATGGAACAGTTGATAAAAGAAAAGCAAGGTTAGTAGCTCAAGGTTTTACACAAGTTCCTGGTATAGACTATTCAGAAACATATGCTCCAGTTGCAAGAATTTCATCTATTAGACTTGTAATAGCTCTAGCATCACAGTTAAATCTTAAAGTTCATCAATTAGATTTTGTCAGTGCGTACCTAAATGGTGAGTTGGATGAAGAAATCTTTATGGAAATACCTGAAAAACTTGATGTAATTTTGAAAAAGGATGAATCTAAAAAGTACAATAAAGATAAGGTATGTTTGCTTAAAAAATCACTGTACGGACTTAAACAATCCGGAAGACAGTGGTATAAGAAATTGCACGAACAGTGTGTTTACACCTATCTTGATGAAAAGTCATTAATAATTGTTGTTATTTATGTAGATGATTTAATCATAGCCACATATGATGAGAACGAATTAAGAAATCTAAAAAGCAAGTTATCAAAAACTTTTGAGATGAAAGATTTGGGTAAATTGAAATACTGTCTTGGAATAGAGTTCAACATAAAAGAAAATGGTGATATATCTATGTTTCAATCAAAATATATTAACGATATTTTAAAGCGTTTCAACATGGGGGAGTGTAAGGATGTCTCAACGCCCATGAATCCAAATGTAAAACTAACTAAAGAATTGTGTCCACAATCTGAGGAAGAAATTGAGGAAGTTAAGAACTTACCATATCAAAATCATGTATTTAGCTGTATCAAGACCAGACATAGCACATGCTGTAAGTGTTTTGAGCCAGTTCAACACACATTTTGGAAAAGAACATTGGATAGCAGCCAAAAGGGTTCTCAGATACTTGAAAGGTACACAAAATTGGGGTCTTACGTTTTCTAAATCAGATAAAGGATTGGAAGGATTTGCTGACGCTGATTGGGGTGCATCAGTAGATGATCGTCGTTCTTATACAGGATACGTATTTAAGTTTGCAAATGCAGCAATAAGCTGGGAATCTCGAAAACAACGAACAGTTGCATTATCGACTACGGAGGCGGAATATATGTCTATATCCGAATCTTCCAAAGAAGCAATAAATTTAAAACGTTTTCTATTTACTATTTTATCATTGCAGGGACCTGTGAACATTTACAACGATAACCAAGGTGCTGGCAAATTGTGCAAAAATCCCGTGTTTCATAACAGAACCAAACATGTTGACATCCGTCATCATTTTATTAGAGAAACCATTGAAAGAGGCGATATAAATATTGAATATTTACCTACGGATGAAATGCCTGCAGATTTGTTAACCAAAGCTCTGTATAAACCAAAACACATACGATGCTGTAACATGATGGGTCTCAAACCTGTTTAATTTTCAAAATACATTTTGAGGGGAGGTGTTGGAAATCCAAAATGTACTTTATAAAATAACACTTTCCTAAACAAAATAGTTTTGAATCACGTAAGTTATGTTTTGTATTTTCAATACTTTGAAATATTGTAATAAAATGTTCACTCTGATTTTTATATTCAAACAAACAACAACGTATAGTTTTTAATTACCAAGAAAAGTAGGGTACCTACGACATGTAAATTTTTTAAACTCGTGCCATTTTTTTGTTTTTCATCCAAAGATACAAAGATTTTTATATTTTCTGAAAGCGCTCGACGAGATCTTGAAAAAACATGCTTGGACATACTACTTATCTCTATTAATATCCGAGTTATAGGCATTTAAAAATTTAGTGATACAAAATTTACCATACCTTGGTCCGCCAATTTTTTCTTGTTAGTTAATATACAAAAAATAATATACAAAAAATTTCAGATCAATATCATTTACAGATCCAAAAATATACGTTTTTTAATTTAAAAATTCAAAAAATTTTAGATTTTTGCCAAAAATGGGTCTTAACTCTTTTATTAATAAAATAAAATTTTCTTCAAGAACATATAACAATTTTATAGTTTTCTAAAAGGTATCTTTACGCAGAACGCTTTGGCGTAAAAAACTTGTCCTATTTTTTGAAAATGTTGCCACTGCGTCCTTCCGAATATGACCTATTTTTTATCAAAACTTCAACTTTGGGCGACATGTTCTAAAATCCCAAAGCTGGGATCAGAAAACTGAAAGCAGTTTTGGAAACCTCAATATGTTTTCTATTTACTCCAAAAGTATTTTCCCAGCCCTGAAAGAAATGTGGACCCTATGGGCAAAAAAGTAAAAAATCCCATTTTTGGGATTTTCATTCCTATTTTTGGGAATTGCGGGATGCCCTTTGACCTTTTCAATTTTTTTTTTGCATTTTCTTATTTGAAATGACAAATTTAACAAGCGTTGAAAATTTCATTGAGTTTTGTTCATAAATAAAGATTTTGTCATATATTACATATTTGTTTAATTTCTAAAACTATGATTTATATCAAAATTTTAATAGGGTCGCAGAAAGCTACAACAATTTAGTCCATATTTATCCCTTAATATCATTTTTTAGTTAGATATGAAAATTCTCGACCCTTTACAAAAAATTTCAAGCCAATATCTCAATTACATTCAAAAATATGTTCATTTAAACCTGTATCCTTTAATTTCATCTTTTTCATATTTTAGTATTAAGTATGACAGAACATACATTTGGTGTTGAATAAAATATTTGGACAATTTTTAAAAATTATTTAGTTAATTATTTTATTAAAAACTATAACATTGTATATACAATAAAAAGTTATAATTTTATTATGAGCCACGCACAACAACACCTAAATCACCACACACAAACCACCTTTTCCGCCCACCGAAATATAAAACACAATTTAATACAATTAGTTAGTATAATAGATTTTTTTATTTGAACTGTTTATCTTAAACATAATACAATTAATTCTTACAACCTACTTATATAGTTAATTCCTAACACTACTTATTTTCTGTAAAATAATCTGTCATATCGGTATACATATACAGATGGTAATATGAGTCCTTTAAATCTTCCTTGTTTTGAGATGATAGATTTTCATAACAAATCCATCTTTTTCGCATAGTTGAAAGAACAGGATCAGAAGATAGAAGTAAACTATTAAAAATATCTTCATTCTGTGATTGCCTGGAGCATTTTCTTGAGCTGAATAGTTGAACATGCTTAAAATCTCGATTCCTCGCTTCCTGGGCTTCTCTGTTAACTCTCCAAGTGGAAGAATATTATTTGACCATGACACAATACTTTGTGTACTGTTGGTGTTAGTTCCCTCCATGGATACAGAGATACAAGTAATTTAGAAATTTCAGATGTATATTCCCCAAATCGATTTCCATTAATTTTATGTTTACTATTCAGTGCCATTAAAATAGTGTTAACTCTTCGAAGCAACTCCTAGTCGATTCCAGTTATTTTTGAAGTAATTTCAAAATCACGAAAAAACCTTCTCGCCGTATTACCGTCATTTGTACTACCGCAACTTGGAAGTGGTTTGTCGATGTTTAATCCCATCTGAACTTTAAATTCTTCTTGGATTCTGCTTTTTTCCGCAGCTCTCAGTTCTTTCAATTCTTCATTATTTTTTGTTGATTTAGTAAGATTCTCTGGCACACTTCTATATTTGAGGTCGTATGCTATGTGTAAAAAGTAATCCAAAAATCGTATTCTGGCATGAAGTGGTGAAATTCCGAAAGACAGGACTTCTTCATTAATACTTCTGCTTTTGTTTATATTTGAGAATTGCGACTTTTTCTCATTACATATTGAGCATCTCCAGAAGGAAGAAGTTTCTGTTATGGCATTGCTGACCTTTCCATCAATCATTGTTAAGCTTAGCTGATATGATACGTTAATAGAGAATTCCTTTATTTTTATGCAAATTGGCTCCAGTGCATTTATTTCATCTTTTAAATATTCCACTAAATCTTTTGTTGTTTTCTTTGACTCCTTTATATATTGAAATCCAATGGGTCTACAAAAATTTTTTGAACCCGGAGTTGTATTGATCCATATATCTTCAAATGAATTTCCGATGCTTGACGATGATGGATTAAGGGAATATGAACGAATTCGTAATGGCACTAATGATGACATAAATACACTTTTGTAGTCTGCTAATGTCTGACTTCCACAAGCTTGTTTGTATTCTGGAAGTGCTGATAAACCGTCACATCCCCACTTACACATTAAGACAACATCACAGTTATGAATTTTCCTTAGTTGGTCTTCTGAAAAGTCTGACACAATTCTTGTTGCTGTGTTTTCGGGCAAAGATGATATATCAATACAAGCTTCCACATCATTAACAGCAATAGGTGATGGTAGGATAGTTTGTTTTTTTTTTTCCTGGATCGCCCTGTATGATGGTAATATATTGTGTCCTTTTTCATGCAGAGCTTTCCTTAATATTTGGTACTTATTTCGACTGAGACCCAGTTCCAACATAAGCGCTATTGCTTCCTCTTCAGTAAAATTTGATTGTGATGTTGGAGTTGGTATACTTTCCACAATTCGCTTAAGTCGTTTTGGTGATTGCAATATGTACGGCATCCATAGGTTGGTTTTCCTTTTTCAGCATTTCGTTAAATGTATCAGCAATTTCCTCATTTGAGATTGAAAAAAGTTTTTGTGTGACCCTCTTTTTTTTTTGACCTTGAACATAAGTCTTCGTATGACTTGCAAGGCGCTCCTGTTGATGTGTTGTAAGTTGAGATTTCCGTAGTAGTTTCCATCCAACTACAAAATTTTAATCGAAATTTCTTTTGATTTCCTCCACAGACTTACTTTTTACATCAAAAAGTTTTCAATTTTTGATATGCCTGTTTTGTCTACTTTTCTACTATATGTAGTTTTTATATAATTTGAAATGTCTTCAATTCTTTCTGGCCCTTTTGAAGATACACTCCATAAAACGGAACACAACTCTTCGTACTTTAATGTAATCTTCATTGTAGATTTATTAAATATGATACTTAAAATCTGAGAAGTTTACTTATATACCAATTCTTGTCATTTCCGATACAGGTATTCCAAAGTAAAAAATTACGAATTGTCTACCTATTAACATTTAGGACTATATTACTATAACCTGTAATTCAGTCATTGATATTTCTTATTAGTGAATGAATCGAAATTATCATTACCTGTATATTTTTACCTACATGATCATAAACGAAACAGAACGAAATGATCTGTCGAAAAAATTTAGGTAAAAAATAGTTATAAATTTCTGAAAATTTAAGCATAATAGGACCTTTCAATTATAAGGATAAGCAAACAAATAGAAAATAGGTAAATATAAGATTTAAATATGTTCTGTCATATTTAATATTAAAATATGAAAAACATGAAATTAAAGGATACAGGTTTAAATGAACATATTTTTGAATGTAATTGAGATATTGGCTTGAAAATTTTTGTAAAGAATGTCTAACTAAAAAAAGAAAAATTTTGATATAAATCATAGTTTTAGAAATTAAACAAATATGTAATATATGACAAAATCTTTATTTATGAACAAAACTCAATGAAATTTTCAACGCTTGTTAAATTTGTCATTTCAAATAAGAAAATGCAAAAAAAAAAATTGAAAAGGTCAAAGGGCATCCCGCAATTCCCAAAAATAGGAATGAAAATCCCAAAAATGGGATTTTTTACTTTTTTGCCCATAGGGTCCACATTTCTTTCTGGGCTGGGAAAATACTTTTGGAGTAAATAGAAAACATATTGAGGTTTCCAAAACTGCTTTCAGTTTTCTGATCCCAGCTTTGGGATTTTAGAACATGTCGCCCAAATTTGAAGTTTTGATAAAAAATAGGTCATATTCGGAAGGACGCAGTGGCAACATTTTTAAAAAATAGGACAAGTTTTTTACGCCAAAGCGTTCTGCGTAAAGATACCTTTTAGAAAACTATAAAACTGTTATATGTTCTTAAAGAAAATTTTATTTCATTAATAAAAGAGTTAAGACACATTTTTGGCAAAAAAACGTCAAAAATCTAAAATTTTTTGAATTTATAAATTAAAAAACGTATATTTTTGGATCTGTAAATGATATTGATCTGAAATTTTTTGTATATTATTGGAAATTTTGTTGTCTAACTAACAAGAAAAAATTGAGTCCAAATTACGCCCTGTATTCAAAAAAAGGCGGACCAAGGTATGGTAAATTTTGTAGCACTAAATTTTTAAATGCCTATAACTCGGATATTATAAGAGATAAGTAGTATGTGCATGTTTTTTCAAGATCTCGTCGAGCGCTTTCAGAAAATATAAAAATCTTTGTATTTGGATGAAAAACAAAAAAATGGCACGAGTTTAAAAAATTTACATGTCGTAGGTACCCTACTTTGAGCCGCCACAGCGCCGTCCCTGGGGCATCTGCGGGGTTCATCTTCAAAACTTAAACTCGAATACTCCTTGGCTACGTTTACGCCAAATTTTATACCGATCGGATCAGCCGTTTAGAAATGCCAGATTTATTTCCAAAAAATTTTGATTCTGCCCCACTGTGCAGTGGTTTAGAAACTTATTTTTGGAAATAATTCGGTTTCTCTGAAACTATTAGATATATTGCAATGAAATTTCACACGTTTGTAGGTGAGTTTTTTCGAGTTGATTGACAGTTGTAGGTATTTTTTTTAATTTAAAATATAACTACTCCTTGAAAAGATCTACAAAAAATCTCCTTTGCTTCAAGAGATATTTTGGTTAAAATTTTTTTATTCTTAAATTTTTCCGATCTATTCTTAGTCTTTTAAATGTGGCGGCCGCAAAATTTTTTAAAAATATCCCCTAGTTTTTTGGCAAAATTCTAGGTTTGGTTAGGTAAACCTAACCTATTTTGTTCCTATAAAAAGTTAAACGCATTCAAAATTGCAACATGTGAAACAAATCTTATTTTAAAGATAAAATTCCGTAAAATGCGCAATTTTTTGAAATCTTTTAAAAACTATTTATTACACTGTGTGACAGCAATTATTGGACTTGAACGGGACCATATACATATGAAACCTTATGTCATATATAGTAGAACTGCGTTTTTAGTTTTTCATTTTGTGATCTTTTCTCCTTTTTAAAGGACTTCAAAGTTTTAAGGATATAGAAATTTCTTAAAATTTATTTAAATAGTTCTGCTCATTAGTTTTTCATTATAAGGATATCAAATGAAAGAGGACAATTTCTAGAAGTAGATAATTTTTTTTTTATTTTTACTTTTCAGGACGAAAAGTTGTAAAAAATGTCCTTTGAAAAATGTATCCTTTTATATCCTTGAGAATTTCCAATATATTTTTTTAAAAAAAATATATGTTGAAACCATGCATATACTTTAACACATGCTTAAAATTCGTTCTTATAGCTTTATAAGTTAAGTCTAAACAGAAAAAAACATATTATTAAGTTCATTAAAAAAAAATACTTTTATCGATACAGCAATTAAGATTACAAAAATATTAGATAGTACTTTTTGGACTTGAACAAGTCCACATACACATGAAACTGGAGATCGTATATAGTAAATCTGCGTTCTCGGTTTTTAATTTTCTGATCCTTTCTTATTTTTAAAGGACTTCGAAGTTTCAAGGATGTACAAATTTATAAGAAATTAAATAAATATTTTTATAAATGTTTGTCAATATGTGTATCAAATAAAAAAAGACAATCATTGGAAATGAAACAAAAGAGTTACTTAAATTTTATTCTTTCATATTTTAGTATAATTCTAACAAATTCCCAATTAGTACCAGCAAGAACTATTACATATTATAAAAAAATTTAATTTATATAATAAAAAAAATATTTAAGCTATACTAAATACTAAATAAAGATATAAAAGAAGGAAGAAATATAAAAATATATTATGGAGAAAAATGAATACGTTTACTCTGCCGCTTGTATGGAGTATGTGAATCTCGACATATCGACCAACAGTATTTAGCGAGCATGCGACAAGTGCTCTTTTCTCTAAAGCGATTTTCAATAATTGCTAGGTCCTGGTGGAATCGTTCCCCATGTTCGTCAATAAAATGAGCTAAATTATCGGGGAAAAAAATCTAGGTACCTATCTAAGAAGTGTATTTTCAGTGACATATTTACATCCATTTCACAGAAGTTGCGAACGAGATTGCGGACGATTTCTTCGTAGTTTTCTATTACCTAAGAAATTTTCTATTATGGCATCTAAACCCCTCCAACTATTTTTCTCAATAGGTGATAGAAGGTTTGGAAATTCCTTGCAATTTAACAATCCATTAAAAACACTTTAAAGTATAAAATTACTTAGGGTAATACAATAATATAAGTATTTAGCAATCGAACCTACCGGCGTCAATCTTTGCTTCGCTTAATTTGGGAAACATTTTTTTCAAGTGCACCATAGCTGCACTGTCAACGTCGAGTGCACGAACAAAATTTCTTATAAGTCCCAATTTAATGTGTAGCGGTGGAAGTATTATTATTGATTTTTTTTTTTTTTTTTTTTTTTTCATTTTAGTTATTATTTATTGAATCTTTCTTACATAGAAATTTACAATAAGTATTGAAATCTTAACCTAAACTATAACTAACGTCGTTATTGCCACTGCAATTTCAACAAAAGTTCTCGATAATTTGATTATCTGGCAAAATCCAATGTTTCCGTTCTTCTCAGTCGTCTGTGACCCTCAAATGACAGCAACTCCCTGGCAAGGGGATTTGGGTGATCCATTAGTTTCGACAGGTAGGTTAAACAAGAGAGTTTGATCTCCTCGCGTATTATGGGGACATTGAGATCCCTATGAATATTACTATTGCGAATGTACCACGGGGCACCTGTTATTGACCTTAACAGTGCTGACTGCTTTCTTTGTAATTTTTCAACATTTGATGAGGAGGCTGTTCCCCACAGTTGAATGCCGTATAGCCATATCGGTTTTATAACTGTTTTGTACAAAAGCACTTTGTACTCCAAGTCTAGAGCAGACCGTGGTCCAATTAGCCAGTACAATTGAGCTGACTTTAATTTTATTTGTGTAACCTTGGCTTCAATGTGGTGAGTCCATGTTAAGCGGCGATCAAGGTGGATACCAAGATATCTCACATGGCTTTGTTCAGGAATTTTTATATTGTTTATCTGCACGGGAGGACAATTTTCCCTTCTTAAAGTAAATGTAACGTGAGTACATTTTGTAGCATTGACTTTTATTTTCCATTTGTCCAGCCATTTTTCCAATTCGCCGATGTGAAACTGGAGTTGTTCAGAAGCTATTGAAGGGTTTGCATGCATGCTTACAAAAGCGGTATCATCCGCAAATGTAGATGTGTGAGTCAGTGCGCTCGTTGGCATATCTGCAGTATATAAAATATATAGGAGCGGACCTAGAATACTCCCCTGGGGTACTCCAGCAGATATTTTTCGACGTGAAGAGATCACATCTTTAGATCTGATTTGAAAAGATCTTTCATATATGTAATTTTTAAGCAGTTTGTGAACATTCGCAGGTAGTAATGTGATAATTTTGTGTATTAGTCCATCGTGCCAGACTTTATCAAAAGCTTGAGAAATATCTATGAATAATGCAGAGCAATATTGCTTGCTCTCGAAGGCCTTTCGAATAAGAGTTGTTATTCGATGTACCTGTTCGATAGTGCTGTGCTTTCTTCTGAAACCAAACTGATGGCCAGGAATAATGCAATTATCGTTAAAGTGTACTAAAAGGCTTTCAAGCAATAACTTTTCAAAAAGTTTTGAGAATAAAGACAACAGGCTAATGGGACGGTATGATGTCACTTGAGTGACATCTTTCCCCGGTTTTGGTATCATAACAATCTCGGATACTTTCCATGAGTTAGGGAAGTATCCAATACGTAGCATCGAGTTAAAGATGAACAAAATAATTCTCAGTGCTGAATTGGGCAGGTTACTTATCATCGTGGTAGTAATTTTATCTATACCAGGTGATTTTCCTGCCTTTAGACCTTTGATTGTCATCTTCACGGTAGAGAACCGGAATTTTATTGGGTGTGGAACCACATTATTTATAATGTTAGCACTAATAGAAGAATCTGTATCATTTTGAGTAAACACATTCTCCAAGTGATTGGCGAATGCTTCAATTTTTTCTGACGTATTTCTTGCCCATTGACCATTCTGAAGGCGTATAGGTGACTCATATGCAATAGGGCACTGCATATTTTTAACAGCTTTCCAGAGACTATATTCTGTTTTCTTAGTAGGGTCTAAGTTTTTGAGATAATTTCTCAGATTAGATTCCTTATTATCCTTTAAAGCGATGCGAAGTCTTCTTTGGCACTGATTAAGTTTAACCTTTATGTTTGGAGATCGTGATTGTTGCCATTGACGTCTGAGTGTTCTCTTTTCTTTAATAAGAGACTCAATGTTCCTAGGACATTTCGATTTTTTGAAGTCTCCCAAGGTGACTGGGGGTGTAGACACTTTGACAGCATCTTGTAAGATATCCGTAAATATATCGACAGCGAATTGTATTTCATGGTCATTCTTCAATGAAATGTTTTGTGGCAGGTGTGAGCTAACATACATTTTATACTTTAACCAGTTCGTTTTCTTGTTAGGGAAACAAGAACAATAGTTTTCCAATTTATTTGGGGTTTCTAATAACGTTAAAATTGTAGGCGAGTGGTCTGACGAGAGGTCCAATGAAGGGATCACTGAAATAAATTCTCGTTTTATATTTTTGATTACAGCAAAGTCAATTAGATCGGGAATCTTATTGAGGTCTGTAGGCCAATAGGTAGGTTGGCCACTAGATATGGCATCTAGTCTGTTGTACGATATTGCTTCTAGCAATTGTCTGCCTTTGGGAGTAATGAGGCGAGAGCCCCAAAATGTATGTTTTGCATTATAATCACCAGCTGCTATGAATCTTGGGCCAAGAGTTTTAAAGTATTCGAGAAACTGCTCTCGATTAACATTATACCTAGGAGGACAATATATTGAAGATATTGTAACTCGACTATCAGGTATATTTATAGAGGTGGCCTGGATATGGTCCTTTTTGTATTCTGGCATTGGGAAATGTCTAATATTTTTTCTCACTAAAATGGCTGTTCCACCACAGGCTCTGCCACTTGGATGTTTTGTATCGTAAGTGTAGTATCCATTAATTCTGAAACAATTCTTTAGGGTAAAGTGTGTTTCAGAGACGAGTAGTACGTCAATTTCCTGAAGTAGCAGGAATTGTTCTACTTCATTCTTGTGTTGGCTAAGGCCGTTAGCATTCCAAAAACAAATTCTTAGAGAATTCATTTTTTATTTAGCAGGATCTGCATGAGCATGCTTTGATTCTGCATTAATTGTTGAAACATATTTTGCATATTTGCCATGAAACTGTTCATGGTTTGAATTAGATTCTCAATAGAGCTTTGAGAATTTGTTTCGGGTGCAGGCACACCCTCTTTTAATGCATGTGCATATGAAAATAATGGGGCATTATTTTCATTGTTTGATTGCAAATTCTCATTATTCTTATTTGTAAGACTTCTATATTGGGCACTAGAAGTTTGATTTGCATTCATTTGGGTAACGGAACCCTCTTTTGTCGTATGGGCATACGATTTATTCTGATTGCTTTTATTTGTGATACTTCTATATTGAGCACTAGAAGTATTAGGAAGGCTTGGGAAGTTAGAAGCTTTATATTGAGCATATAAAGGTCTTCTGGCCTTGTTTGATTGTTGGATGTGTAGATATACTGGACATCCGCGATAGTTAGCAGTGTGATTTTGACCACAGTTACTGCATTTTCTTTTATTGTTATCTGTTTTTGGGTAAGGACAATCTTGACTCTTATGGATGTCTCCGCATCTCACACAAACAGATGGTAATTTGCAGAAAGTTCTGGTGTGACCGAACTCTTGGCAATTTAGGCATTGAGGAGGACCTCTGCGCTTAATGGGTTCCTCTACAGTTATTTTGCGATTGAGAAGATATCTTAAACTGTATATTGGATGAGTATCACCCTTTTTTTTCAATTGTGAAGAGTTAAAAGTAATTTCAACTCTAAACATTGGTTGGGGAATTTTGTCCTTGTTAAATATATTGTGAATGGACTTCACTTCATAACCTTCAGACTCTAGCGCCTTTTTAATGTCATCAGTTGGTACAGAGCTGTCTACACCTTTGATAACTACTGTCAAACCCTTTGCACTTTTTAGTTGATACGTGTAATAATTTCTTTTCTCAGAATCAAAACTATCAACTATTGTTCTAAAAGACTTTTCTGAATAAGTCTGTATTTTTGTTTCCTGAATATTTCCTTTCCGTAGAGAGACTACATGGAAATTTTCTTTGCCTACAAGTTGGGACAACTTATTTACCAATAGATTGGTGGTAGGTTCGCGCAAATAGAGGGGAGGTGGCTTTTGGTCTTTTAAAGTCATAGATGGTACTTTTTCACTTTCTTGGTTATCAAGCAGTGCAAAACGATTTTGACTTACGGAATTTGTTTTCGCTTGTTTTGGATTTGGTTCCAATTTTGAAGTCCTAGGGCTGGACTTACGTTTTGCATATGTGACATAACGGTCCATTCCCGTTTGGATCTTTTGCGTTTTATGCGAGCTCAATAAATTTGGAGTATTTTTTGGTATGGCACCAGTATTCTTTGACATTGGGCTTGAGTGACCCTCCTTATCATTAATGGTTTTCACAGTGTTAATATTGTTATTGGTACTATTTGTGATATTGTTCACATTAGCATTACTATTTACATCAACCATTGAATCAGTTGTTTGATTATCTATTTTTTCTTTTGCTTTGTCTTCCACACAATTGTCTTGTTTTGGCGCACTTGAGAGAGGAGATCTCTCGTTTGTTGTTGTTTTTGAATCTGTTGTTTGTTTATTTATTTTTTCTTTTGCGCTATTATCTACACAATTGTTCTGTTTTGGCGCACTTGAGAGAGGAGATCTCTCGTTTGTTGTTGTTCTTACACTTAAATAGTTTTTATGATTTTTTGGATCATAATTATTGTTGTTGTTGCATGGAGAGCTCATAACAAAGTATGCATTTTTTCCATTGCTACTGAGCCTCCTTTCACTTGTTGGAGAGTTAGAGAAACTCATGCACAATAACACACACTACACTCTATTTAAGGTTTTGTTGTTATTTTTTCTTTTTGTATACTTTTTGCTTTTTTTATAAATTGTTTTGTTAATAATTGCATTAACAAAAACGACAATTTATTTAATTTAAATGTATTTTTAATATTAAAAATAAATAAGTATGTATTTAATTAGCGTCCATTCGCTGTTACTTATCTTTTTTTATATTTTTATTAAGAATTTATATTCACAATGTTATTTTCCTGTGAGAGCGATTTAAAACACGTCTATCCACTATAGATGAATATCTAAAGAATTATTATTGATGACGGCACGAGCGGAATATTCTCAATGCTATCCTGTCCAAGCTGATGAACAATACGAGGCTGTCATTTGTGGTCGGTGTAATGAAGATCTTTGCGCCGACTTTCCCAAAGATACAAAAAACATTGGTGTTTGGCCAACCCTTTTTTTAAGCCCATTAAAATGGCAACTATTTTCAGGTCAGAACAAATCATTCAACAATGTCGGTCATAATTTATTAATTTTAGAATAGCGCTTATATTTTCATAATTTTCTTTAACATCTGTACCATAAATAATTGGCACTGATGGATACACATTACCTACGTGAAGCAACACACCTTTGAGGCTCTTCGTTGATCCATCTATAAAGAGGCGCCATTCATTTGGGTCATAGGAATGGCCAATAGTTTCGAAAATATTTTCAACATCATCTGCGTAAGTGATGCCAGTTTGGTCATCCACTCATTTAAAACATGCGTCAAATGATTGCTCGTTTGAACGCTTTCGGATTGATGTTACCCGAAAATCTTCAGAAACCAATTTCCACTGTTGTAATCGGGAACCTAATACTTCAGCACTTCTCTGCGAAATATTTGTATCACGCACGAGATCATCAAAATCCGCTTGGGTTATAAAATGCGGCGATGGATCGACTAGCATATTTCCTATTGGTAAAAATTCCGAATAAAGTTCTGATCTAGAGCCGATACTCAGTAATTCTAAATCATCACATGGAATTGTGCGAACCTCTTCCGATGGAGTCTTTGGATTTGATGTTGAACGTAGTACCTTGGGCTGCACTGAATCACATTTATGGTAAACGATTTTCTCCCCATCTCGATTCTTCAGCCTGATGGTATTCGGCTGATTTCGGCAAAAGTAACACAAATCGCGCGAATGCTCACTCCGCTTCAACCAAATTACTGGGTACACATATTTTATTGGGAACTGCTTAGATCGTAGTAAATTAAAAACTGAGAACGCAGATTTACTATATACGATCTCCAGTTTCATGTGTATGTGGACTTGTTCAAGTCCAAAAAGTACTATCTAATATTTTTGTAATCTTAATTGCTATATAAAAGTATTTTTTTTTAATGAACTTAATAATATGTTTTTTCTGTTTAGGCTTAACTTATAAAGCTTTCGTGAAAACACATTCAGGTTAAATAATATCAAAAAATAAAAGAAGTTTTATTTCTATACAATTTATGTGCAAATAACCTGTGGAAAAAGCAAATGTTACCGATTGTGTTATTGTAGGGTAAGAATACGTGTTTTATTATTGTAGAAATAAAACTATATCTATTCGCACCGAATTAGAATGTATTTTTTAGACTCTTCAATTATGTATATACATACATATGTACTTACCATATGTAATTTTATAGACATTTCAACTATGAATTTCTGTCTCTATTTTTGTATAGAATGAAGTTGTAATAACACGATTTTTTTTTGTTTAGTATTTATTAAATTTATTGAGCAGTTTAATGTTTCAAAATTTTAATTTTTTCCATACTGGATAATTTGTATTTGTATGTTTCCCATGTGGAATTCTTCCGCAGTAAAATAAGAACTAGTAAATTAAGCATCTCCATTCTGTGTTTATAACATTCGTTATTCTCATCAAACCAAAAAGAATAAATTGTATTTTTGGTGCAATTTACGCATTGTTCAACAACAAATGTTTTTATGTTTTTCATAGCTTTATTTTTTAAAAATATTTTTTCGAAGACTTTTATATGAATTTTACAAACTTCAAAAAATAAGTCAGATGAAGCGCACAAACTTCCAAAGTCGGAATCTTTTGTATAATTTTTTGCATAAACAAACATTTCTGAAGGATATGTCAAAATTTGCGCTGGTTTAATTATATCCGCACGACACTTAACGCAAGATATTCGTTGAGCTATGTAACCAATAAAATATCGACTTGATGTTAATTCTATTGGCAATCGGCGTCTTCATTAAAATATTCTTTATTTTCATCGTATATATCTGCGACATCTATTTCAGGGGTATGGGTACTATCTGATATACTTCCAGTCCTTTCAGTATCTTCTATAATTGTTTGAAACTCAATAGGTAAAAACATTGCATCATCGTTTGCACAATTTGATGAGGTGCTAAACTGAGTAAGTAATTTTTAAAGATAATAACTTAGCTACTGCCATATTTAATTCATGAACCGATGGATTTTTGCAGTGTCCACCTTTAGCACGTATATATGAAAACAGGTTTTCTATAGGATCTTGGTTAAAATGGCTTGTTAAAATGCAGAGTAAATTTGAATTTTCTTCAAACAGTTCTTCCGACAAAGATAAAATAGCACTCGTTGTTTGAAGTAGCCCGTCGATTGAAAATATTTTATTACCATCATATTCAACCTGTTTCATGTAGGTAATCAGCTCTTGAAGTACTTGCCAAGTTGTACTATTAAACTTTAAGCCACGTTTCAGGAGGTTGGAGTCGTTGAAGTGCCTGCTGTTTAAACAGTCAAAATAACTGTCGAGCTTTTTTATAAATGCACCTGTTGAAGTGGCTACTGCTGATGAACTTCGCGTAAACTGCCGATTTTCATTAACAGATTGGATTGCAGCTGCTACTGAATTGCTAAGAGTTTGGACAGCTATGCCAACACGCATCTTTTGAAAACTATTTGGATTTATATGCACTGCTGTTAATTTTGTCATTTTTGTTGCTTTTCCACACTCTAACTCGAAAACTTCTTTAATAACATCGAAGCGCGCTACTCCATGTGGTGTTTTAAAATCGCCATTGATCAAAGCATTTCTGATGGACTTAAAAATATGGGGAATATCGTACATCAAGTAAATTTTATCATTTTTATGAAGAAAATAAGGTTTATCAGTAGATCCGCCCAACATCTTGTAACATTTTCTATTGTTAGGACCTTGGTCACACGTTAATCCACGCACATTTAATCCCATTTCCTTTAAACTATCCAAATTTAATAGCACAAGTTTTTTAATATATCAGCTTTTATCGAAGTAGCAGTAACAACATAATTTAAAACAAACTTCCAATTTTTTACGAATCCTCTTATCATAAAAACGCAAACTTGGGAACCCATTTCATTCACTCGCTCATATCCAAGATCTACAACTCCATCTATAACATCTGCACAATTATTGTATGTCAAATTTCTTCTGATGGATACTTCATCAAAATTAAAATGCATTCTCTCTCAAGAGGCTCTAGCTTTTGAACTGTCGCTTTGAGTGCATTATATATGCATAAATTGTTGCCCGGCTGCAAATTCTTTATAAGGCTCCATCTACTTAGAGACGAAGGGCTTGGAAAGTTTAATTTTAATATGTTTCGTAAAAATAAATATGTGGAAGTAGATCTATAATAAATACTTTGTGCTAAACTTATCTCGTGATCATCCCAACGAGCAGTTGTTCCCCTATTTTGTTTTATAAGCATTTTACATAAAGTTTTTTCATTTGAATTGATGTGTAATTTGTCAACTTCGGCTTCAATAGATTTTGTGTTCATTACTTTTTTTTCTAATGTTTTGACACTTCTTTTTAAACTTTCGTTTTTTTTTCATTAAATTATTATTTTTTTGCGTCACAGCTTTAAGTTTTTTAAACATATTAGAATACTTTATTTGATAAAATTCTTCATTTTTACAACTTTTTTGACAATTTGTGCATAATGATGGTGATTCCGATCTCTTACGTTTACGTGGCGTAGATTTATATAAATATAAGCCAACATCCTCACTTTCGAAACTGTTTCCTTTTTCTTTACCTGTTTCCTCGTTTTTGTCGGTTAAGTTCAAGGTTGGCACGGCACATCGCTTCAAATATTTCTCTCCAATCCAGTTTGGCGAAAAATGTCTTTCACATATGTATAATGTCCGTGATCTTTCTAAATAACATTCGTCAAAATTGCCATTTTCTAACCATACTTTAAGTAATATGGCGTCAAGATATGGGAACTGAAAGATTTTTAAATTTGGAACACTTCTTTTGGATTTACCACAATGCGGTAAACAACACTTGGTGCCTGATAAAGACGATCTTTTTTTTGTTTTAGCTATTAAATTCAAAATTTCTTTGTCCTTCTTTGTTCATTATTTTAATTATTTATTATATTTATTAAACGTTTTATTAGAGCGATGCACTGCAATTTTTAAATTCAAACTTTTTTATTTTATATCAACCACTACCTATGTGTAACTCACTTTTACTAGAATAGTAAAATAAAGTTCTTTTTGGACCGTTTCAAAAGTAAACACAAAATGTGACGAGTTAAAATAACGGTAAATTAAAATCTGTATGTATTTTTTTCTATATTTTTACCATAGTAACCAAATGTAAATACAATTTGCAGCAAAATTTGTTTTAAAATAATGCCTAAAAATTACTACTAAATTTTAACATTTAGGTAACTATGGTATTTAATTAATGTATGTAATAATTAAGTGATTATTTTCATAATTTTATAGTTTAATATCTCTCTAAATATGTAATTCTAAAAATGATAAAGGTTTTTTATTTCGGTGCGAATCGATATAGTTTCATTTCTACAACAATAAAACACGTATTCTTACCCTACAATAATACAAACGGTAACAAATTTTGTGAAAACAAGACTTCTTTTAGTTTGTTTGTTTTTGATTCAGCAATATATGTATACATACATACACACACGTATACACGCATATAAGAATGAATTGCTGAAAGATGAGAATAATACGTTCTCTGAGTATAATAAGTTCTCTGAGTACAATAAGTGGCAGTAGCCGTACTGCCACCAACAATTTTGGCACTGGCAGTATTTTTCTTAACTTCAAGCTAATTTTATTTTTCTTAACTCTTCCCCTCTTAAATTCCAACGTCCGCGTTGGAGGGGTAATGCGTGTAAGTACTTGATTGAGGGGTTTCCAGCTTTACGTCGGTCTTAATTTCCAAAGTAGATTTTCTTCTTATCAATTTTAACATTATGCCAAATATTAATATCATTGTTAAAAGTCCGAACAATCCAATGCCAATTTTATGATTTGTAACTAGCTTTTTAATCTCGTCAACGTTGTTGATGTGTTCTTTGAGCATTTCTAGTGATAACATTTCTTCATATCTTTCTATAGTATTTGGTGCTTTTACTACAGCCGGCAAAGGTTTCATCATAGTTACTTCCATATTGACGTATGACTTTTTATCTATGGTAATCGTGGCGTTGTGATATTTTACGATATAGGTTCCATGCAATAAGACTTCCTTATTTTGTACCAATATTGACCCATTATAACCGTTTAGAAGTATTACTCCAGGTGATATTTCATTTACTGATGGTAGATGTTGATGGTTTTCTATAGAGCATTTGGATGGCATGCCATGTAATAGTTTTGGTAAACAATTTGATTCTGTAATATCTTCTATATTATGTTTCTTACAAATGGAAATATCATTGAACATTTTACAAGGGTTTTTAATTTCAAAAACAGAATTTTTACATAATATGAACTTTTCATTATCTAATTTAATTGTTACATTTGAATTATTTTTTACAGATTTTATAAATAGGCTTTTACATGTTTCTTTTTCTGTTATAGGCAAATCAATCATGTAGAGGATAGTAGTTGTGTTCATCCCTATTTTCACTTCCCTGAACTCTGAAGCTTCAATTAGATTTATATAGGGCATATTAAGTTCATTGAAATGTCTTCTAGTCATATTCAGTTCGTATTCAGATAAAATAAAAGAATTTATAATTCCTGCCTTTGCCCACTGAATTGAATACCCAAGATTTGTAAGTTCATGTTTAACTATCTCCAATTTTCTTTCCACGTCCTTTATAATTTCACGTTCAAATGCATCGTTTGATCCTATGTTATTTATTATGCTATTTGTTATATTGGTTATCTCCTGTATTCTTGTGTCTATTGCTCTATTTATTACGATTTGTTTGTCATTGTTTTCTAGAAGTTTGTTCATGCTGTCTGTTACTATTTTGAAGTCCTCATGGTCTGGCAAACCTGCCACCCACTTCCATAATGTTCCCAAAGCGTTTATTGATCTCAATTCGCGTCTGGGTCTCAAATTAGCAATTAAATCATATAAAACCTGTATTTGATGCAGTAAAAATTCATAACTGTTATTTTTCTTCCCTATATCTCGTCTTATAATGGTTTCGAGTTCATCAATTGTCCTTTCATATTGTCCAAGATCTATTATATGGATTAGTTTAAAGTCTCCGGCAACCAGTTTTGTCATTCCGGTCTCTACTGTCACAATTTGCGCGTTCGTGTAATCCAAAATCTGTACTTCAGTTTTAATTAGTGTTATCATTAATCTGGAAAACAAAATATTATTTTTTTATTAAATTTTTGTGAACTATACGGTTAGTTGTTGTCAAAATAGTTCCTCCTCTGTCCTCTTTTACAATTTCAATTTTGTATCTAGGCGTCAGTTTGTTACCTATTCTTTTGTTGTTCTTTACAAAAATTACGTCATTGTTCTTATATGTCTTTCTTTCAGTTTTCTTCTTGTTGTGATGGTCCAAGTCTTTTTCCTGTTTTTCCGTCAAGCACTGTATAATTTTTAGTCTGTCTTGTTTTAAGGATGTTGGGTCTTTGTTCCTACCGAAAAATACTTCAATTTGTTCTATTTATTGTAGAATGAACAGAATGGTTGTACTTGTTTAAAGAGTTGTTTAAAAGGTCCTCAAAAGAATTATAAACCTTTTCCGCATTCATACACCTCATAATTTCCGTTAGAGTCGAATGGAAACGTTCTACCTGACCATTTACAGAACTAGTGTAAGGTGGTGTTTTGTAAATTTTGATTCCAAGTTGATTCTCTAACATAAAGGTTACAGAAGCCGAATTTAGGGATTTTTCGTTGTCAATAACAATATTTTCGGGGGTACCGAAAGAAGTCAGCAACTCCTGTAAAGGAAGTTTTATATCTTCCGTTGTTCTCGACTTGACTATCCTTGCCTGTGCGTACTTGGAAAATTTATCTATTGCGGTCAAAATAACTCTATTGTTTGTATGGTAAATGTCTATATGTACGTATTGTCCTGGATATTGTGGAATAGGAGTTTTCCCTAAGGCTATGTTATTTGGATGACGGTCGTATTTGTTCTCACAACATATTTTGCATTGTTTAACTATTTTCTTTATCTTTGCATGTATTTGCGGAAAGTAAAATTTAGTAAGTAATTGAAGTTTGTTTTCCTTTGGGTTTCTGTGTGCTCGTCTATGTTCATTTATAATTTCAGTATCTCGTTCTATGTCCGATGTCAAGTCTTTAACCATTGTCCTGCTGTACTTTGTGCGAAATTTAGAAAAGTAGGTTGACCATAACTCTTGTATTTTCCCTAAGATCTGGTCTTCGGTCATAATAGCATTAGTTACGGAAGGGTTCAAGTATGATCTGAGAATTTTTACTAGTTTGTCACTATCAAACTCTGTGTCTACTATTGTATGTCTGTGGTAAGTGGGGAATATTATCTCAAAGTTATAAGAAGGCAACTCGCCTTTTGAGATTATAATTTGGTTCTTAAAGACGTTAAGGGAAGAATCTGTGAACTGGATTAGATTTTGCGCCGAGTTTTCATGACTGTGCTGTGTGGCTTTTGTGGAGGCCTTGACAATGCATCAGCCACGATATTGCTGCTACCGGGCTTATATTTTAGTTCATAATTGTACTCTTCTAAGATGGCTTTCCATCTTTTTAATTTACTATTGGTGTTCTTATTCCCAAGAGCATATGTCAGAGGTTGATGGTCAGTAAAGATTTTCACTAATACTGGACCATATAAATAATTCCTCAATGATTTGAGAGCCCATACTATTGCGAGCATCTCCTTTTCATTGGTGGCATAATGCTCTTCTGCCTTATTTAGAGTTCTTGATATGAACGTTATTGGTCTACCCTCCTGCTCGAGGACTGCTCCAAGAGCATAATTGGATGCATCTGTTGTTAAGTGAAATTCTTTTTCAAAGTTAGGGAATGCAAGCATCACTTCTTCAGAGGAAAGAGAGTTTTTTATCTTTGCGAATGCCTCTATGGCCCTATCATCAAATGTTACTGGAATTTTGGCAGACTCTCTTTTGGACATGCGTCCCTCCTCGCCCCTTAAAAGGACGGTTAGGGGTTTTGCAAGCTTCGCATAATCTTTTATGAAGCGCCTATAAAACCCTGAGAGTCCTAAGAATGATCGGAGCTCTTTTATTGTTTTTGGAGGTGGCATTTCCTGAATAACTTTGACTTTTTCAGGATTTGTCCTTATCCCTTCTGTCGATATGATAAAGCCCAGATATTCTACTTCCTTCTTAAGGAATTTACATTTATCCAGTTGAATTTTCATATTCGCCCGTTGTAGGGTGTCAAAAATGGTCTTTATGTTTTCTAGATGAGAATTTTCATCTTGACCAAAGACTATGATATCGTCTATGTAGACGAAACATATTCTCCCAATATGCTCTCTTAGCATATCATCTAATGCTCGCTGAAAAGCTGCAGGAGCATTTTTCAAACCAAATGGTAATCGGAGAAATTCATATTTTCCGTTATTCACAGAAAATGCTGTTTTCTCAATGTCTTTTTCCCTGAGCGGTATTTGGTGGAACCCGCTTTTCAGGTCTAATACTGAAAACCACTTGTTTCTACCGAGTTGAGCTAAAACCTCGTTTATTTGTGGTATGGGGTATCTGTCCGGTATGTCACACTATTTAATTTCCTATAATCTATGACCATTCTATATTTTTTCTCGTTGGAAGCATCCATTTTTTTCGGTATCACCAATACAGGAGAATTGTATGGGGACCTGGATGGTCTAATTATTCCGTGATCGAGTAATTCATTAATCTGTTTCTCGACTTCGTCTTTCATTGATAAAGGATATGGGTAACTTTTCGTATAAATTGGGTCGTCAGTCGATGTCCTTATTTCTGCTTTTACGGTCGTAGTAAATGTTAGTTTTTCGTCTGGTTCCGAAAAAAGTGACGAGTATGTTGTACATAACTCATCAATTTTAATGTCTGTTCATTTGTCAAGTGATTTGTTCTGATGTTCAGACTATTTACGGATTCTGATTGTTGTTGTTTAATATGTACCTTTATAGAGTTATTAATTATCCTATAATTTTTGGAAGTGTAAATAATTGCATTTAGCGTTTTTAAACTGTCGTTACCTAGTATACCATGGAATGATTTCAGTGATGGCAATAGAAAGAATTTTAGGTTTTCTGATTTTACTCCAAATAAATTGATCAATGTATGATGGGTAATTGTTACCTTCCCACCAACGGAGTTTGCTTGAAAAATGTTTTCATTGGGTATTGGATTTTTAATTAATTTAGGTTGAATATAATTTTTATTTGACCCTGTGTCGATTAAAAACCTAAATATTTTGCCATTGCGGTCTTTACACCGAAAATAAGGTAATGTTGAATTGCTTAGTCTAAAAAATGAATATCTGCCAATTCGGTATATTCCTCGTCCTCAGAAACATTGAAATGTTCACCTAAGTAGTCCGTTAAGTCCTGTATTCCTTCATCCTCACGTGAGGGTTCCCATGTATCTGTTTCATTGACAGTGTCAGGTATAGGATCTTGGTTAACTTCAATATGATTTATTCTTTGCATCTTGCGAGGTTGATTGAATTGTGCAGATTGGGGTAAAGGTCTAAGACCTGAAAATCTATTGTCCGGTAAAGGACGATTAATGTAATTTACTTTCTTGGAATACATAGTAGAATCAATGTCCATAGGGACTGGTAAATGGAAATTTTGTCGTTGTGGGTAATTATAATTTCCATTATAATTTTGTCTGTACGAGTTTTGGAAATTTTGTTGATATGGGTTATGGAAATTTTGTCCGTTTGTGTTATGGGATTGATGTCCTTGAATGTTACGTGGATGCATATTAAATCTTGGCATAGAAGGCTGAGGGATGTGTGCCAAATGTGGATAGAATGTTTGGTTTGGATTAGTATTGTTAAATTTCTTATGAGGAATTGGAGGCGGGATTCTGTTAGTGCCGTTAGCCTGTTGTGTTCTGAATTGTTGGTTGTCCAACTTTAAACACAAGTATAAGGCTTCGTGTAGGTCTTTGGGCTCTCTAATTCCCAGTAATCTTGGTAAATCGCCTCTTAGGCCTCTGACAAACGTGTCAAGAGCCTTATTCCTATAGTTTTTTGTCAACAAATAAATGGCATCTTCACTTTCATCTAAACAGGCTATTTTGTTCAAAATTAGTGATAGATGACCGTAAATCCTCTTATAAAATTCCTGCACTGTATTATTACCCTGAATCATAGAGATCAATTGGTATTCAAGGGTACCGAGGTCTCGTTGGTCTGCGTAATGAACTGTCAAGCATTGGATTATACTTTTCCAGTTCAGTGGAGTGTTATAACTCTCTAGCGCAATGTCAGCATCGCCTACAATTTTATTTCTGATAACGTTAAGTATGCCGAAATATTTCGCTGAACCTTTAAGAGGTTCATAAATTTTCAGTATTCTCTCTGTACTTTTTTTCCATGAACTAAATTCCGTCCTGTTCCCTGAAAATTCCCTTAGAGATCTTACTACGTCTGGTATTTTATCTAAGTCCGTTAGGTCATTGTTACGGTCTATTCCCTGATCTACTCTAGGTTCTGGTTCATTATGAGAAGCTCGTTCTTCTAACAGTATTCTACGTACTATATTTGCGATATTGGCCTCCTGATCTTGTACTAAGGCATTTTGAGCCTGGGGTGGTTGAGGGGGATGATTATTAAGCATTGGGGGCCGAATTAAGTTATTTTGATTTGCCATTACAGATTACAAATTTTTATATTATTTAATTATTTTAAAACTTTCCTTAACTTTATTGCAAGTATTTAATATTTTTGCTTAAATCTAAATTATTTACTTAATTCTATAGATAATTCTTACGTAAAAATAATTGTTTTCAGCATCATAATTGTTTCTTGTTGATTTTGTTGTCTTCTGTTGTTTTTCTTGTTGGCTTTGTTGTCTTCTGTTGTTTTTATTGTTGGCTTTGTTGTTTTCTGTTGTTTTTATTGTTGGCTTTGTTGTTTTCTGTTGTTTTTCTTGTTGGTTTTGTTGTCTTCTGGTGTTATTGTTGGTGGTGGTGATAGTTGTTGGATTTATTTTGTTAAATTAGCACTGGTGTTGCTGGTTTGCTAATTTTATTTTTCTTAACTTATATTTAGAGTCTTTGGTTAAAGTATGCATGGTTTCAACATATATTTTTTTTAGAAAAATATATTGGAAATTCTCAAGGATATAAAAGGATACATTTTTCAAAGGACATTTTTTACAACTTTTCGTCCTGAAAAGTAATAATAATAAATTGTATCTATTTCTGGAAAATGTTCTCTATCATTTTATATTCATATAAAGAAAAATTAATGAGCGGAACTATTTAAATAATTTTTTTGAAATTTGTATATCCTTAAAACTTTGAAGTCCTTTAAAAGGGAGAAAAGATCACAAAATGAAAAACTGAAAACGCAGTTCTACTATATATGATCTCAGGTTTCATATGTAAAATTGTATCACGGTGTTATATGTAAAAAATTTGGTTAAAACGGAAAAAAGTTTAAATTTTAACCAATTCAGTGATAATTAATCAAATTCTTCCACGAATTTTCATTATCCGTTTGTCCGGTTAAAACTTATCACCAGTTTATATTAGATCCAATGGAAAAAATTTGACTCATCAAAGATAATTTTTCTTTTCTGGGTCAGGACTAAAAAGCGAAAATTTCTCCCAAATCATAAAAAAAAGCATTAAAAATATCGAAAGGAGTATAATTTTGGGAACTTTGTGGAGATTAAGTTTATAGTTTTTATACAAGTATTTGGTATCATTAAAAACTTAATGACTTAGGGATTAAACTTTAAAAGATATATAATATAACGGATCTTTAATTACAACAGCATTTACGAAAAAGTTAAAAAATCATAATATAGACATTTTTTAAAATCACAAATATAAAATTTGAATTAATGTAAAATTTTAACGGATAAAGATATCGAAACAAATTTTTGGACATATATATTTCCAAGTCTTTCTAAAATAACACCGTTACCAGTTATCCCATTTTCTATATACAAATACCTACAGCGGAAAAAAATTGTCCAAAAATTTTTTTTATAGAAGTGCCCACTGTGACGTTATTTCCCGTGTATTAGTAAAAATACTTTGTATATATGTATGTATTTAAGGAACACACATATATGGCTATACAAATATGGAACTGTTGTAAGGATCGGTGCTTCGCGTTTTAAAATTTCACTGTACAACAAGAATATTTTTCCCGAATGAGACCAACGGGAAATAAAAGTAGACCATATGTAGACAAAAATCCCCAATGAGTTTAACACATATATATTTTATATGTATGTATGTATGTATGTATGTATGTATGTATGTATGTATGTATGTATGTATGTATGTATGTATGTATGTATGTATGTATGTATGTATGTATGTATGTATGTATGTATGTATGTATGTATGTATGTATGTATGTATGTATGTATGTATGTATGTATGTATGTATGTATGTATGTATGTATGTATGTATGTATGTATATATGTATGTATGTATGTATGTATGTATGTATGTATGTATGTATGTATGTATGTATGTATGTATGTATGTATGTATGTATGTATGTATGTATGTATGTATGTATGTATGTATTTATGTATGTATGTATTTATGTATGTATGTAATCCAATGAAATAAGTCAATATATAAATTACACAATTATAATTGACTACTTAGGGCCAATCTTTAGGTATGTATGTATGTATGTATGTATGTATGTATGTATGTATGTATGTATGTATGTATGTATGTATGTATGTATGTATGTATGTATGTATGTATGCATGTATGTGTGTATGTATTTATGTATGTATAATCCAATGAAATAAGTCAATATATAAATTACACAATTATAATTGACTACTTAGGGCCAATCTTTAGGTGAACGATTAGCGATTATATTAAAATTAATCCTCGAAAGTTGTTTTTGAGTACTCAGTTAGTTAATTTTGTTTGCTAGTTTAAGCGCCCAATGGAGGTGGATAAACTTGGCATAAAATGTTAAAGTGTAAAGAGCTGATGGAAAAAAATTAGTGTTGATTTTTATAAAATTTGTTTTATTTATTAATTGGTATAAATTATGGAGACTTCAAAATACATTTCTTTTGTTTTTAATTGAAGTTTTCATTAGTTAGTTAGTTTGAAAGGAGGATGTATATACATCAAATCCGAAGAAATACACCTAGGCCTCTATCGGGCCTGTTGTGCGCTCCTTAACCAGTGCCTAAGATGGGAATCGAACCCACCACCTCCGGTCTACCAGACTAGAACAATAACCACTAACCTACCGGAGGCCATTAAGGTTTTCATTAAGTTTCATATTAAATTATTTTTTTATGAAACATGAATTGTTTTGATAGCAAACAGTGACGTTTTCTGTTATTTTGTACGGCATCACTGCGAAGTTTAAATTTGTTCTGAAAAACATCAATGGGGATTAACATTGGATTTAATTTATTTTTAGATTAAGTGATCTGATTATTAATTGGCATTTAATTACCAACTCAAAAACCCGCTCTTAAAGTCTACTCTACTAGAAGTTTTCACATTTTATTTGATTTATCAAAATAGAAAATAAAAAATTTTAAAATTTATAAGGAAGTAAAATGGATTACACAATGAGAAAAAATAAACGAAAATTGAAATTCCTGGGAAGTGATACTATTTTTCTGAAAGGTGAATCTGCCAAACACCTCCAAAATCTTGAGTTACGGGCAAAAAAACGGGGTTTCGTACCTTTAGGAACGTATAAGTAAGTAACATAGTTAAATCTGAACCGATTTCAAGTTTCTGCATGGATTTAGAGGGCAGAAGCTGAGGCCTTTATAATGACATATATAACGTTTAAGTAACCTGTAGAGATATGTGTGAATTTCATCAGCTAACATATTTTTTATTTTAGTTTTGCACCGTTGTCCAAGTTTGGAGATGTTTTTTGAAAGTATTTTATATAGGAACCGTACTATTTATTAATTGATTAGAAACCCATGTCTATTCATGAGAAAAACGCAACTTTGTTTTTAAAAATCCGTTAACAATTGATGGAGTTACTGATCTTTTTCTTAATACAATATTTTTCCAAAACTGATTTTCCGAAGGATGCTATATATGAGAGATAGGGCTAAATATGGGCCCATCCTCATACAATTTACTGAAAATATTTAGATTTATATAAAAGTTATTTATGCTGAATTTCATCGTGATATTGATGTAATTAAGAGAATTATGGAATTCAAGTCATTTTCTGAAGGACGATTGCACGGGGACTAGGATCAAATAAGGTCCAAACAATATAAAAATCGGTATAAATGAGTTTGCTGTAATCTTTAGTGATATTTGACCCTGGTCCCGATACAAACCCTCCTTCAGAAAATGGCTTGAATTCCACAATTCTCCTCTTAATATGAAATTCAGAATAAATAACTTTTATATAAGCATAAATCCATACACCAAATTTTTCGAGGATCGGCCCATATTTAACACTATCCCCCATACAAGGCATCCTTCAGAAAATCAGTTTATGAAAAAATTTATATTAAGAAAAAGATCAATAACGTCGTCAATTGCTAACGGATTTTTAAAAACTAAGTTGCGTTTTTTTCATAGACATGGGTTTCTAATCAATTAATAAACAGTACGGATCCTATATAAAATACTTTAAAAAAACATCTCCAAACTTGGACCACGGTGCAAACCCAAAATAAAAAATATGTTTGCTGATGAAATTCACACATATGTCATTATAAAGGCCTCAGCTTCTGCATTCTAAATCCGTGAAGACAAAAACAAAAACATATTCTTGTTCTACTCGGGTCCACCTTTCAGAAAAATAGTATGACTTCCCAGGTATTTATTTTTGTCGCATAGTGTTATTTTACTAAAATTAGATTTTCTAGATATCCCTTCTTGGCCCAATTCTGATTTTTTATATGTTGTTGTTGATACTATAAACTAATTTCAATGAAGAAGTAAATGCAAAGTAATATATTCTTGACGCAAAGACATTTTTTGTTATTATTGTCCATATTTTAAAACCATAATATTTTAAATAAAGTATTGTCAAATTACAACACATAGGGATTAATTACAGTATAAAATGATTAAAATCGGATAAATATGTTAGGAAATATACTTTATCAAATTTAGCCCTTCTTAAAAAAACTCTTATTAAATATGAACTTTGAACCTCGATAAAATCAAAACCGTGGCGAACTTAGAAGCTTTGGAGAACTTTAAATGTGTGCCGATTTTCATCAAACTCAGATAGGATTCTGAGGATACTGTTCAAAAATTGTTTAACTACTCTGGGAATAGCTTAGCTTAAAATGCCAATGAATTAACAATTCGAGCTAACTTTTTAAAACCCCTTTTGGGAATGTGATCTATTGGTTGTCTACTTTTATTTCCCGTCGGTCTCAATTTACAAATATTCGTTGACCCGAAATTTGTTGCATAGTGTTTCTTATTCAAATCAAAATATTTTTTCACAATTTACCAAGTTTAGATAGGGCTGGTGGGGTCAGTGTCCGCTTAAATGAGCCAAGTTTAATGTTACACGCTTCTACATTATGTTCTCATTCCGGATAATATACATAAAACTTCTATAAAGTCCTGAAGAAAAGTTGTTTCTATTGAAGAAAGAATATAGGGACTTTTTTGGGGAAAAATCTAAACAAGATTATTTAAAAGGAGGCTTTTATGAGAAGCTTTTAAGTATACCGGTTTTTCATTATAAATAAAAAAAATATATTTTAATTTGAAAAACTTAATGTTTATGTTTAAATTTGATTAATAAAACATGGCCCGAAATGTTTAAAAGTTTAAAAGACTATAACTTTAGATCTAGTCGTTTGATTTACATTATTTCTTTAATATAAAAAAATTAGGAAAAAAGTGGGACACTTCTGTTAAACATAAGGTACTATGTAATCCTAGCTTATTTTAAAAGCCCTGTTTAGGAAATTTGCATAGGCATTCCAACACTTCCATAAAATTTCAGCCGTAAATTAATTATTGTAATTGGAATATAATCTTAAGATTGATAAAATTTTATCAAACAGTTATCAATTTTACAAATAAATTTTTTTAATTAATTAGGAAAATCAAAAAAGTTTAACCAAAGGAGCTGTAGAAAAATATACGCTAGTTCCTCGACTCGAATATTTTTAAAATTTTTAAAATTTAGACGGGCTGTATTATTATTTACTTAAAAATTTCATTTAAATAATCTTTGAATACAAAGCAAATAAAAGTATTCGAAACCGGTTTTTAAAAAGTGAAAAAACCGGGTTATTCGATATTCGAAAAATCAACATTAAGAAAAAACCGACACTGGTAAAGCAGAAAAAACCGGTTTTAAAACCGGTTGAAAAATCGAGTCGATCACCCTATCTGATACTCAACAAAGTGTACATTAGGGTGGGTCGAAAATAAGCTTTTCGCTCGGATCAACTTATAATAGTGCAATTATGTTGTATTTTAACGTCAAATGGAAGACTGTAAAATATTATTCAATTATTTTGAGGGTAAGAGCCCGCGCATCGCCGCCAAAGTTTGTAAATGCGTTTATATGGGAAAAATTGCACTTTTTGGAGATTTTTCACAAAATAAGGCTTTAAGTATTAATTATTGCACCATTTTATAGCAAAATCGTAATGTCTACAAAATTGTCTTTCCAAAAAGATGGAAAAACTCAAAATTGGTTAAATAAGTTTTGAGTTATTAAATTTCCCCCGAGAATTTTGTGATTCTGAAGACATATAAAAGTAAATATAAGAAAATTTTTGTTAGTTTTGAACTCCATTTTCAAACTTTAAAAAATTTTGTTTAATGGATTTTTAAAAATTAAAGTTTTCTATACTGGATATTATAAAGGATATATATAAGAATTAAACACAGAAAGAATGAGCTCAATACCTCTCATAGTTTTACCGTACCTGCGATGTGAAATTGAAGGATTTCGGGAAAAAGGCAGTTTTTGCAATTAATTAAGTAAAAATTATATTATTACCAATTGTTGCTTAATTTTGATCAATTAAATTGCGATTATTATTTCCGAGTCCATGAAAAGTTATTTCTGATAAAATTTCCGAAATTAAAAATCATTAACCCTCTAAAAACCGAGGTCAAAATCAAGTTTTTGTATATTTAATATTCTTCATTAAAAATAGCAAAATATTGTGTATTTAATTATGAATTCATTTTGACAAACTACACGAAAATATATCCAGAAATCTAGGAATCAAACTTCTTCAAAAACTAACCCTCTGTCATACTTGGGGTAAATTCAAGACCGATTTTTTTAAACACTACAAAAAACACTTTTAAAAAGGAATTTTTTAAAATTAATTTTCTTAAAGAATTAATCGATATATATCCAGTATTTGGTTTATCGTATTATTTGAATGTAGTAAAAATAACTTCTAAGAAGTTTCATCAATATCCATCAACAAATTAACAACATCATGCTCTTATTTCTTCAAGAACATAAAATAATAAAAATTTTGATTTTGACCCCGGTGTTTAGAGGGTTAATGATTTTTAGTTTCGGAAATTTGATCAGAACTAACTTTCCATGGACTCGGAAATAATAATCGCAATTTACTTGATCAAAATTAAGCAACAATTGGTAATAATATAATTTTTATTTAATTATTGGCAAAAATTGCCTTTTTCCCGAAATCCTTCAAATTCACATCGCAGGTACGGTAAAACTATAAGAGGTATTAGGCTCATTCTTTCTGTGTTTAATTCTTATATATATCCCTTATAATATCCAGTATAGAAAACTTTAATTTTTAATAATCCATTTAAAAAAATTTTTTAAAGTTTGAAAATGGAGTTTTGGAGATGCTGTTAAATTAATGGCCCTTTTTTTGACCATAGACTAAACCAAATAAGAGTTATCCAATTTGAACAAAAATTCGTACTAGCACATTTATGAATCTTAAAAAGATAAACATAATATTTGTTTGTAAAATTTTTCAAAACTAACAAAAATTTTCTTATATTTACTTTTATATGTCTTCAGAATCACAAAATTCTCGGGGGAAATTTAATAAGTTAAAACTTTTTTAACCAATTTTGAGTTTTTCCATCTTTTTGGAAAGACAATTTTGTAGACATTACGATTTTGCTATAAAATGTTGCAATAATTAATACTTAAAGCCTCATTTTGTGAAAAAACTCCAAAAAGTGCAATTTTTCCCATATAAACGCATTTACAAACTTTGGCGGCGATGCGCGGGCTCTTACCCTCAAAATAATTGAATAATATTTTACAGTCTTCTATTTGACGATAAAATGCAACATAATTTCACTATTAGAAGTTAATCCGAGAGAAAAGCATATTTTCGACCCACCCTAGTGTATATATTGTTGATCCTAATGAAGTGGATAGACGTGTTTTAAATCGCTCTCACAAAAACTAACATTGTGATTATAAATAATTAATAAAAATACAAACAAAGATAAGTAACAGCGAATGGACGCTAATTAAATACTTATATATATTTTTCAATATAAAATAAATTGTCGTTTTTGTTAATGCAATTATTAACAAAAAGAAATTATAGCATAACAAAAAGTATTAAAAAAGAAAAAAGAGAAAAGAACAACAAACCCGTAAGTAAAGTGTAGTGTTTGTGTTATTGTGCTTGAGTTTCTCTAACTCTCCAATAAGTGAAAGGAGGCTCAGTAGCAATGTAAAAAATGCATACTTTGTTATGAGCTCTCCATGCAATAACAATTATGATCTAAAAGATCATTAAAATTATTTAAGAGCAAGAACAACAACAAACGAGAGATCACCTCTCCCAAGTGCGCCAAACCAAAACAATTGTGTGGATAACAACACAAAAGAAAATATAAATAAACAAACAGCAGACACAAGAACAACAACAAACGAGAGATCTTCTCTCTCATGTGCGCCAAAACAAGACATTTGTGTGGAAGATAGTGCAAAAGAAACAATTGATAAACAGAAAACTGATTCAATGGTTGATGAAAATAGTAATGCTAATGTGGACAATATCACAAATATTACTAATAACAATATTAACACTATGAAAACCATTAAAGATAAGGAGAATCAGTTAAGTCCTATGCCAAAAAATACTGGTGTCATACCAAAAAATACTCAAAGTTGAGCTCGAATAGAACGGAAAAGATCCAAACAGGAATGGACCGTTACGTCACTTATACAAAACGCCAGTAAAGTCCTAGTGCTTCAAAATTGGAACTAAATCCAAAACAGGCGAAAACAAATCCGGTAAGTCAGAATCGTTTTGCACTCCTTGATAATGAAGAAAATGAAAAAGTTCCAATAGCTTCAAAAGACCATAAGACATCTCCTCTCTATTTGCGCGAACCTACCACCAATCTATTGGTTAATATGTTGTCCCAACTTTTAAGTAAAGAAAATTTCCACGTAGTCTCTCTACGCAAAGGAAACATTCAAAAAACAAAAGTACAGACTTATTCAGAAAACTCTTTTAGAACAATAGGTGATAGTCTTGATTCTGAGAAAAGAAATTATTACACGTATCAACTAAAAAGTGCAAAGGGTTTGACAGTAGTTATCAAAGGTGTAGGCAGTTCTGTACCAACTGATGACATTAAAAAAGCGCTAGAGTCTGAAGGTTATGAAGTGAAGTCCATTCACAATATATTTAACAAGGATAAAATTCCTCAGCCAATGTTTAGGGTTGAAATTACTTTAAACTCTTAACAATTAAACAAAAAGGGGGATACACATCCAATATATAGCTTAATATATCTTCTAAATCGCAGAATTACGGCAGAGGAACCCATTAAGCGCAGAGGTCCTCCTCAATGCCTAAATTGTCAAGAATTCGGACACACCAGAACATTTTGCAAATTACCTTCTGTTTGTGTGAGATGTGGAGACATTTATAAGAGCCAAGAATGTCCCTACCCAAAAATAGATAGTAATAAAAGAAAATGCAGTAACTGTGGTCAAAATCACACTGCAAACTATCGCGGGTGTCCAGTATTCCTACACATCCAACAATCAACCAAGGCCAGAAGACCTTTATATGCTCAATGTAAGGCTTCTACTTCTAGGGCTCAATATAGAAGTATTACAAATAAAAATAATCAGAACAAATCGTATGCCCATACGACACAATAGGATTCCGTTACCCAAATGAATGCAAAACAAACTTCTAGTGCCCAATATAATCCTTCAAATAATGAAAAAAATGCCCCATTATTTTCATATGCACATGCACAGAAAAAAATTGAATTCAAAATTAAACAAAAAATTCATAAAGTCAAGTATTTTTTTTTACTAAAATAGGACCTATCACGAAATTCGTAAAATCAAGTACTCAAATTCGTAAATTCTTTATTGAAAAAATTTCAGGATTTTTCTTATTAAAATAATATACTATTTACGAAAAACATTAATAAATAATCGCAACATTTCCAAACAATTATTTTACTGAAACAATAACACAAGTTATTAGTATTTGTACTGAAATTCAAGCAAATAGGTTATCTGAAACAGTTAAATTATTTATTGTATTTTGGCAATAATAATAAGCAAATTTTTTTATTGAATCTATAAAAATTTTGTTAAAAAATATATAATATATAAAATATATATATATATAAATATATTTTAACAAAAATTTTACAAAAAATATTTAAAACTAAAAGTAGTAAAAAAATTACATATATACTTACAACATTTTTAAGAAAACGTTTCTAATTCTAGAAACTATTATTTTGTACTGTGAAAACTGAAACACTTCACAGTGGGGCAGAATGGAAATTTTTTGGAAATAAATCTGGCATTTCTAAACGGCTGATCCGATCGGGATAAAATTTGGCGTGAGCGTAGCCAAGGAGTATTCGAGTTTAAGTTTTGAAGATGAATCCTGCAGATGCCCCAGGGACGGCGCTGTGGCGGCTCAAAGTAGGGTACCTACGACATGTAAAATTTTTAAACTCGTGCCATTTTTTTGTTTTTCACCCAAATACAAAGATTTTTATATTTTGTGAAAGAGATACTACTTATCTCTTATAATATCCGAGTTATAGGCATTTAAAAATTTAGTGATACAAAATTTACCATACCTTGGTCCGCCTTTTTTTGAATACCGGGCGTAATTTTGGACCAAATGGACTCAATTTTTTCTTGTTAGTTAGACAACAAAATTTCCAATAATATACAAAAAATTTCAGATCAATATTGTTTACAGATCCAAAAATATACGTTTTTTAATCTAAAAATTCAAAAAATTTTAGATTTTTGGCGTTTTTTTGCCAAAAATGTGTCTTAACTCTTTTATTAATAAAATAAAATTTTTATTAAGAACATATAACAATTTTATAGTTTTCTAAAAGGTATCTTTACGCAGAACGCTTTGGCGTAAAAAACTTGTCCTATTTTTTGAAAATGTTGCCACTGCGTCCTTCCGAATATGACCTATTTTTTATCAAAACTTCAACTTTGGGCGACATGTTCTAAAATCCCAAAGCTGGGATCAGAAAACTGAAAGCAGTTTTGGAAACCTCAATATGTTTTCTATTTACTCCAAAAGTATTTTCCCAGCCCTGAAAGAAATGTGGACCCTATGGGCAAAAAAGTAAAAAATCCCATTTTTGGGATTTTCATTCCTATTTTTGGGAATTGCGGGATGCCCTTTGACCTTTTCAATTTTTTTTTGCATATTCTTATTTGAAATGACAAATTTAACAAGCGTTGAAAATTTCATTGAGTTTTGTTCATAAATAAAGATTTTGTCATATATTACATATTTGTTTAATTTCTAAAACTATGATTTATATCAAAATTTTAATAGGATCGCAGATAGCTACAACAATTTAGTCCATATTTATCCCTTAATATAATTTTTTAGTTAGATATGGAAATTCTCGACCCTTTACAAAAAATTTCAAGCCAATATCTCAATTACATTCAATAATATGTTCATTTAAACCTGTGTCCTTTAATTTCATCTTTTTCATATTTTAGTATTAAGTATGACAGCACATATTTAAATCTTATATTTACCTATTTGTTTGCTTATCCTTATAATTGAAACGTCCTATTATGCTTAAATTTTCAAAAATTTATAACTATTTTTTACCTAAATTTTTTCGACAGATCATTTCGTTCTGTTTCGTTTATGATCATGTAGGTAAAAATATACAGGTAATGATAATTTCGATTCATTCACTAATAAGAAATATCAATGACTGAATTACAGGTTATAGTAATATAGTCCTAAATGTTAATAGGTAGACAATTCGTAATTTTTTACTTTGGAATACCTTATCGGAAATGACAAGAATTGGTATATAAGTAAACTTCTCAGATTTTAAGTACCATATTTAATAAATCTACAATGAAGATTACATTAAAGTACGAAGAGTTGTGTTCCGTTTTATGGAGTATATCTTCAAAAGGGCCAGAAAGAATTGAAGACATTTCAAATTATATAAAAACTACATATAGTAGAAAAGTAGACAAAACAGGCATATCAAAAATTGAAAACTTTTTAAAACTTTTTGATGTAAAAAGTAAGTCTGTGGAGGAAATCAAAAGAAATTTCGATTAAAATTTTGTAGTTGGATGGAAACTACTACGGAAATCTCAACTTACAACACATCAATAGGAGCGCCTTGCAAGTCATACGAAGACTTATGTTCAAGGTAAAAAAAAAGAGGGTCACACAAAAACTTTTTTCAATCTCAAATGAGGAAATTGCTGATACATTTAACGAAATGCTGAAAAAGGAAAACCAACATATGGATGTCGTACATATTGCAACTATTCTTCCTAATGCATCACCAAAACGACTTAAGCGAATTGTGGAAAGTATACCAACTCCAACATCATAATCAAATTTTACTGAAGAGGAAGCAATAGCGCTTATGTTGGAACTGGGTCTCAGTCGAAATAAGTACCAAATATTAAGGAAAGCTCTGCATGAAAAAGGACACAATATATTACCATCATACAAGGCGATCCAGGAAAAAAAAAACAAACTATCCTACTAAATCAACAAAAAATAATGAAGAATTGAAAGAACTGAGAGCTGCGGAAAAAAGCAGAATCCAAGAAGAATTTAAAGTTCAGATGGGATTAAACATCGACAAACCACTTTCAAGTTGCGGTAGTACAAATGACGGTAATACGTCGAGAAGGTTTTTTCGTGATTTTGAAATTACTTCAAAAATAACTGGAATCGACAAGGAGTTGCTTCGAAGAGTTAAAACTATTTTAATGGCACTGAATAGTAAACATAAAATTAATGAAAATCGATTTGGGGAATACACATCTGAAATTTCTAAATTACTTGTATCTCTGTATCCATGGAGGGAACTAACACCAACAGTACACAAAGTATTGTGTCATGGTCAAATAATAATTGAATCGAATATTCTTCCACTTGGAGAGTTAACAGAAGAAGCCCAGGAAGCGAGGAATCGAGATATTAAGCATGTTCAACTATTCAGCTCAAGAAAATGCTCCAGGCAATCACAGAATGAAGATATTTTTAATAGTTTACTTCTATCTTCTGATCCTGTTCTTTCAACTATGCGAAAAAGATGGATTTGTTATGAAACTCTATCATCTCAAAACAAGGAAGATTTAAAGGACTTATATTACCTTCTGGATATGTATACCGATATGACAGATTATTTTATAGAAAATAAGTAGTGTTAGGAATTAACTATATAAGTAGGTTGTAAGAATTAATTGTATTATGTTTAAGATAAACAGTTCAAATAAAAAAAGCTATTATACTAACTGATGATATTGTGTTTTATATTTCGGTGGGCGGGAAAGGTAATTTGTGTGGGGTGATTTAGGTGTTGTTGTGCGTGGCTCATAATAAAATTATAATTTTTTTTATTTTATATACAATATTATAATAAAATAATTAACTAAATAATTTTTAAAAATTGTCCAAATATTTTATTCAACACCAAATGTATGTTCTGTCATACTTAATACTAAAATATGAAAAAGATGAAATTAAAGGACACAGGTTTAAATGAACATATTTTTGAATGTGATTGAGATATTGGCATGAAATTTTTTGTAAAGGGTCGAGAATTTCCATATCTAACTAAAAAATGATATTAAAGGATAAATATGGACTAAATTATTGTAGCTATCTGCGATCCTATTAAAATTTTGATATAAATCATAGTTTTAGAAATTAAACAAATATGTAATATATGACAAAATCTTTATTTATGAACAAAACTCAATGAAATTTTCAACGCTTGTTAAATTTGTCATTTCAAATAAGAATATGCAAAAAAAAAAAATTGAAAAGGTCAAAGGGCATCCCGCAATTCCCAAAAATAGGAATGAAAATCCCAAAAATGGGATTTTTACTTTTTTGCCCATAGGGTCCACATTTCTTTCAGGGCTGGGAAAATACTTTTGGAGTAAATAGAAAACATATTGAGGTTTCCAAAACTGCTTTCAGTTTTCTGATCCCAGCTTTGGGATTTTAGAACATGTCGCCCAAAGTTGAAGTTTTGATAAAAAATAGGTCATATTCGGAAGGACGCAGTGGCAACATTTTCAAAAAATAGGACAAGTTTTTTACGCCAAAGCGTTCTGCGTAAAGATACCTTTTAGAAAACTATAAAATTGTTATATGTTCTTAATAAAAATTTTATTTTATTAATAAAAGAGTTAAGACACATTTTTGGCAAAAAAACGCCAAAAATCTAAAATTTTTTGAATTTTTAAATTAAAAAACGTATATTTTTGGATCTGTAAACGATATTGATCTGAAATTTTTTGTATATTATTGGAAATTTGTTGTCTAACTAACAAGAAAAAATTGAGTCCATTTGGTCCAAAATTACGCCCGGTATTCAAAAAAAGGCGGACCAAGGTATGGTAAATTTTGTATCACTAAATTTTTAAATACCTATAACTCGGATATTATAAGAGATAAGTAGTATGTCCAAGCATGTTTTTTCAAGATCTCGTCGAGCGCTTTCACAAAATATAAAAATCTTTGTATTTGGGTGAAAAACAAAAAAATGGCACGAGTTTAAAAATTTTACATGTCGTACTTTGAGCCGCCACAGCGCCGTCCCTGGGGCATCTGCAGGGTTCATCTTCAAAACTTAAACTCAAATACTCCTTGGCTACGCTCACGCCAAATTTTATCCCGATCGGATCAGCCGTTTAGAAATGCCAGATTTATTTCCAAAAAATGTCCATTCTGCCCCACTGTGCACTTATACATTAAATGTTATAAACCAAATAAGAATTATATCAATTCATTTTAGTACATTCCATTGAGAATCTAATTCAAACCATGAACAGTTTCATAGTAAACATGCAAAATATGTTTCAACAATTGATGCAGAATCAAAGACTACAATAGCCTTAAAAAATAATAAAGAATCTAATCTGAGAAATTACCTCAAAAACTTAGATCCAACTAAGAAAACAGAATATAGTCTCTGGAAGGCTGTTAAAAATATGCAATGCCCTATTGCATATGAGTCACCCATACGCCTCCAGAATGGTGAATGGGCAAGAAATACCTCAGAAAAAATTGAAGCACTTGGAGAATGTGTTTACTCAAAATGACACAAATTCATCTATTAGTGCTAACATTATAGATAACGAGGTTCCCTACCCAATAAAATTCAGTCTCTCTACCATTAAGACGACAATCAAAGGACTTAAGGCAGGAAAATCACCTGGTATAGATAAAATTACTACCACCATGATAAGAAACCTGCCCAATTCAGCACTGAGAATTATTTTGTTTTTATTTTTAACTCGATGCTACGTATTGGATATTTTCCTATCTCATGAAAAATATCCGAGATAGTTATGATACCAAAACCGGGAAAAGATGTACACCTTAACGATAATTGCATTATTCCTGATCATCAGTTCGGTTTCAGAAGAAAACACAGCACTATCGAACAGGTACTTCGAATAACCACTCTTATCCGGAAGGCCTTCGAGAGCAAGCAATATTGCTCAGCATTATTCATAGATATTTCTCCACCTTTTGATAAAGTCTGACACGATGGACTAATACACAAAATTATCACTACCTGCGAATGTTCACAAACTGCTTAAAAATTACATATATGAAAAAACTTTTCAAATCAGATCTAAAGATGTGATCTCTTCACGTCGTAAAATATCTGCTGGAGTACCCCAGGAAATATTATAGGTCCTTTCCTATATACACGAAAACGATACATGAAAACCCTTCAATAGCTTCTGCACAACTCCAGACTCACATTGGCGAATTGGAAAAATGGCTGGACAAATGAAAAATAAAAGTCAATGCAACAAAATCAATCAATGCAACATTTACACTAAGACGAGAAAACTGTCCTCCAATACAGATAAACAACGTCAAAATTCCAGAACAGACCCATTCGAGATACCTTGGTATCCATCTTGATCGCCGTTTAACATGGAGCCACCATATTGAAGCTAAGGTTACACAAATAAAATTAAAGTCAGCACAATTGTACTGTCTAATTGACAGTATCTAGACTTAGAGTACAAACTACGATATGGCTATACGGCATTCAGCTATGGTGAACAGCATCCTCATCTAATGTTGAAAAATTGCAAAGAGAGCTGTCAGCACTGTTAAGGTCAATAACAGCTGCCCGCGGTACATTCGCTATAGTAATATTCACAGGGATCTCAATGTCCCCATAATACATGAGGAGATCAAACTCTCCAGTTTAACCTACCTGTCGAAACTAATGGATCACTCAAATCCCCTTGCCAGAGTCTTGCTGCTATTTGAGGGTCATAGACGACTGAGGAGAATGGAAACCCTGGATCTTGCCAGATAATCAAATCGAGAACTTGTGTTGAAACTGCAGTGGCAGTAACAACGTTAGACATAGTTTAGGTTAAATTAAAATTTCAACTTTCAAAAATACACAGAAAAACGCCGAAACACGTGAACTTAATTTTCGGTCGTAGAATCTAGTTACATACTCCGTTTTGAAAAGTTGGGTCAAAATCGGGAGATATTGCATTTTAAAGTTTAAACTGTTTCTGAGGTGATTTTTGATTTTTTACATTAAAAAAACAAAACTCACACGCATAGGAAAGTAAATAAATACATGAAACTAGAGTCCGTTTGAATTATTTGCATATATATTTAGTTTTTAATAATTAGTTCGTATATCTATGGAGGAAACTTTTTTCAAAATTTAAAAAAATAAAATATCACCTCATAAACAGTTTAGGTGTCTCGGCGTTTTTCTGTGTCTTTTTGACATAATTACAGTGTAATTATTGTAAATTTCTACCTAAGAAAAATTCAATAAAGAATAAATAAAATGAAAAAAAAAATCCTAATGATATTCTGAGTCGAATTAGATTTAGTCTGTCTGTGTAAAACACGCTCACGTGAAAACGAAGCAATAGAAATTTACGAGATTCACCCAAAACATTCCTTATTATCCGGTACAGTTTGATATTGAAAATCAGCAAAATCGGTTCACGACGTAAAAAGTTATGAGTCAAAATTTCAGACTACCTCGAAAAAAATTACGTTTTTTCTCAATTCTTAAGTAGTTTTCTCGGAAACTACCAAAGATATTTCGATAAATTTTGTCACACTTATTTTATTCTGCCATTTTATTCTTAGTTTATCGTCAATAACTCCCTTAAATATATCGGTATCTACACAAAAATTTGCACATGCAAATATAATATAAACAGAAATCATATTACCAACGTAGATTTGTTTCGGTCTACAATTGGTCATACCTCTCATATAAAGTCCATTTCCGAAAATTCGGGTTGAACATGTTTTGTGTACATATAAATCATTCTACCAAAATTTTTTAGGATCGGTCCATTATTGGCCATAGCTCCTATATAAGGCCCACTTTTGAAAATCACTTAAACGCACATATTTCATTGTCAAATAAAGCTATCTCGATAAAATTCGACATAAATATGTTTTGTCTATAAATGAATCACTTTACAAAAATTTTTCCGAATAGGCCCGTAATTGGTCTTAGCTCCCATATATGGTCCACTTCCGAAAATCACTTGAACGCATATATTTCATTGAATTCTAAAGCTTTCGGGATAAAATTCGACTTAAATATGTTTTGTTTACATATAAAATTATTTTACCAATTTTTTCCCGGATCGGCTCATTATTGGTCATAGCTCCCATATTAAGCCCACTTCCGAAAATCACTTAAACGCACATATTTCATTGTCAAATAAAGCAATCTTGATAAAATTCGACACAAATATGTTTTGCTAATATATGAATCATTCTACGAAAATTTTTCCGGATTGGCCCGTAATTGGTCATAACTCCCACTTTTGAAAACTACTTACACACATATATTTCATTGAATTCTAAAGCTATAAGGATAAAATTCGACTTATATATGTTTTATGTACATATAAATTTCACACGGTGTGACAAAATTACAAGAAATCAATACACTCATCTCGAGACCTAGTGAAGTTGGTAGGTCCAGTAGAAGAGATCATTTTACCATTTTTAGAATCTTCAAAATACCCTAAAAATCGGAAGATATTGGAAAAAAACGCTTTTTGTTGTCTAGGCAGACCAAAAAAATTATATATCAAAATTTTCTTAACCGAGTTAATATTTTTCAACTGTTATGGAAAGAGTTTCCTTTGTACTTTTCAAAAAGTACACACACTTTTATATTTTTTTAAGGAAATGTGTAAAATATTTAGATCTAAATACAAATTTTTATATTTTTTCAATTTTTTACGATTCACGATAATTTTTGACCCACACTTTATTAGAAAACATATTTTTATTTTAGCCCATATTTTGATGAATAAAATAAGACATCAAACGTTGAAATCAGATAAAAACTGACAGAAATAGAATTTTTTTCGTAAAAACAAAAATTTACCAAATCTTTATTTGCTGAGGTAAAATATCAATAAAATATCATGCAACACAAATATTTGCTTTATTATTCAAATTGATAATTTACTTTAGAAATGAGAGATTTGGTAAATTTTTGATTTTATGAAAAAAATCTATTTTTGTCAGTTTTTATCGGATTTTCTACGTTTCATATCTTATTTTATTCATAAAAATATGGGCTAAAATAAAAAAAAAATTTGCATATAATCATTATACGATATTTTTTCTTAATCGGTCCATAATTGGTCACAACTTACAAAATTACGTAAACGCACATTGACAATCAATGTTATCGGGATAAAATTCGACATAAATGTGTATTTTGTATATATAAATCATTATACGGAATTTTTTTCCGGATCGATTTATATGTTGTCTTAGCTCCCATATAAGGTTCACTTCTGAAAATCACTTAATAGCATACTCGTTATTAAATGATTATATTCGGATAAAATTTGACATGAGTATGTTGTGTGTATAGATAAATCATTCTATTAAAAAATGTTCGAACTGGCTTAATATAAATGTTTCTAGACCAAATCAAGTTAGTTCATAAATGTTAGTACCATCACTACGGAAACAATAATTTTGTCAAGTTATCTAAAATGAGTTTTAATAAAAAGTAGCTTGCTGGGGGAGGGCATTTAAGATTCGGCATAGCCGAATTTAGCACTCTAACTTGTTTGAATATAACTTAACATTTTTGAAAATTTGAAACATTACATTATATTGTTATCTGATATATACATATATTCCAAATTTAAGTATATTAGAGCTACAGGAAGTGGCTCAAAATTAAGTTAAAATATTCGACAACATACTAACATAATTCAGAATTTTCCAACTTAATTCCGATTTTTTGAACATAACGTAACATTGCATTGTCTTCAGGTGTCTTCACGTGTACCAAGTTTCAGCCAAATCGGGCTACGGGAACTGGTCGACAATTTAGTTACAAAATTTGTACCAACTAACAAAGCAAGTTAAATAAAAGCTTTTTTTAAAAAGGCACTTTTTACATGTTGTTACCTTGAATGTATAACTTTTTATAGGAACAAAATAACTGTAGAGAAGTATTTTTGTTTTATTTAGAATTTTGTCAGAAAACTAGCTGATATTTAAAAAAAAAATGTGCGGCCCTCCGTAGGCCCGCCACATTTAAAAAACTAAAAATAAAAAAAAATTTAAGCCTAAATATCTCTTAAAGCAAAGGAGATAATCCACACATGTAAGCGTATTTTTTTTTTTGTAGATCTTCTCAATATTTTAAATTTCAGCTCATTCCGACCTTAAATAGATTTTTAAAAAAAATTAATACACGAGGTTATCAACTTTAAGGGGCTACCCACTGCCCCCATTCCGTCACCAACTTGAAAACACCTCAGCTCCAAACATGTAAAATTTCATTGCGATATATCCAATAGTTTTTGAGATACCGAATTATTTCCAAAACTAAAAATGAAAAATAAATTTTCATTACCCTCGAAAGGAAAATTGCTATCGTGAACTTGCTGTTAAAAATCATTAACAATAGTTGATTTTGTGTTAAGCAGCTGTTCGTTATTTACAAAATCTCATCAAAAAATTTCACGACAGGGAAATTTTTTTCACGTCAAAAAAAAATCAGTGAACGAAAAAAGTAAAAAGGGAACATATGTATTTCACGTGAAATGCTGATTGGCGATAGGGTTAAAGGAGTTTAAACACACAACCATTAAATTGTCGTGTTTTTTGCTTTGAAATGTTTTTCCTGACATAAAAATTGTGTTTTAAAAATAAAGATTTTTACTTAAATTACGATGAATTGAATATTTAAACACAAATATTTATTAATTTAAAATCTTTTCAACAACAAAATTAATATTTTTTGTTATTTCAATATTTATTTTTGACATTACTTTTTGTTCTAGCTGTATTTATTTAACAAAAATACCAAACATGAAAAATGTATGGAAAAACGAGTCGAATTTAAAGTGACTTTTGAAAAAACATGACGTGTTTCAAAAAAAAAAAAAAAACAACACGAATGTGTGAACGTAGTAAATTTTCGAATTCTATAGAGAATTCAGCCTTTGTTGTTTAACTAACAAGTTAGGGTTTAGAAATTCTTAATTGAATTTCAGATTATTTATAATTTCAGTTACATATTTTTAATCATATTGAGAAACTAACAAAGCTCCAAATTTTCGAATTATCGATCTTTGTCATCAAGTGTCTTCTTGTTTACCAATTTACAACCTATTCGGACTCCGACGATTGATCCAAAATTCAATTACAAGCTTTGAAAGCTCTAACAAAGCTTGTAAAAACGCCAGCCGCTGAAAATCATTTAAATACATTTTGAAAAACTAACTGTTTTCCATAAAAAATTATGTTGTCTGTTTCTTTTAACAAAAAATTAACATGAAATTGTCAATAAGTTCATATGTAGAAGAATTACAAAAAAAATCAACTTTAGTGCAAAAGCTCCTTATATAAAATTATATTATTCGTATTGCGATACGCCAGCCCACCATTTATTTTATATTGTACAGAAATTATCATTTTTATATGTGGTCGTCCTGCTCTATTACCATTGAAAATTTATTTCCTTCCACTACTTACAAAGAATGTGATTTGATATAAAAATGTACTGAAATGTTGAACATTTTATGTTCCCGCATATTATTTTAAGCATAAATTTAGTGAAAAACACTTAAACTTCTGGATTTAAAAATTCATTTGCCGGTATTTTTAAATCCCAAAAATATCGGGATTTTTGGGTATCGGAATTTTTCGTTTGGCATCCCTAAAGCCTAATATACATATATTAGGATTATGCATGGATAATCATACTTGAAAACGGGTTTTGTTCAGAGTTTAAATATTAGTAATTGCTTTTATATTTTTTATACCCTCCACCACCATCAGTGGTATTCATCTGAGACCCAACAAAGTATATATATATTCTGGGTCCTTATCAAATTCTGAGTCGATTTAGCTATGTCCGTCTGTCTGCCTAAAACACGCTCACGATAAAACTAAGCAAAGGAAGTAAACCAAATTCCCCGAAAATATTAATTGTTGTCCTAAGCAGTTTGGTATTGAAAACGAGCAAAATCGGTTCACATCAGGAAAAGTTATGAATCGAAATTTAAAACAAACTCGAAAAAAATAAGCATTTTTTACACATTCTGATGTAATTTTCTCGAAAACTATGCAAGATAATTCCATACATTCGTTTTGCACAAGAGCTTGATTTCTGCTGAAAATTGTCAGAATCGGTCCACAATTTCATATACCTCCCATACAAAAGTACATATTCCCGGAGAGTGTGTTTTTTGTAAGGTCCCCACCCAAAAATCACTTAAAACCACATAACTCATTAGTAAATGAAGATATTCATATAAAAATTGGTACAACTATTGCTCTTATATATAAAATATATATATATATATATATATATATATATATATATATATATATATATATATATATATATATATATATATATATATATATATATATATTAGAGCCCTGCATGAGTGACTTAAATAATAAATTAAAACATTTGATTTTTTTCAAACACTGTGTTTGACTCACTCATTGTTTTATGAATGAAATGAATAGTATATTTAAAAATAATGAGTGTTAGACAATACTCAGTTCAAACGATACAAGTAATGAGAGTATTTGTGTGATTCAAGTCAAGTTCTATACAGTGAGTGAATCGAGTGAAAGCAAAAAAAAAATCAGGTTCGACAAATTAACAGATTATTCGAATATTACTTCGAATATTCGAATTTAATTTCGAATAGTCGAAGATAATATAGTAGCGTCATCATCTGTACTTAACACTGCCAAATTTCAGCCAATTTGGTCCACGGAAACTGGTTTTATCAGCTTTAAATTTTTTCGAACATGAGATCGAATTTTCGAAAATTTTTTTTTTTTAGTTTTTTGGACTCAAAGAATAATTTAAAAGCATAAAAATTTTTTCGAACATAACTTCGAATTTTCGAACTTAATTTCGAATATTCGAACATAATATTATGTTCTCATCAATTGTACTCAAGACTACCAAATTTCAGCGAATTCGGGCTACGGGAACTAGTTTTAACAGCATTCAAAATTTTCACCATTTATTCAAGAAAAAATTTGAATCGATTCATTCGATTCAAACAATCTATTTTGTATTGTTTTAACACAAACAAATTGTTTACTCACTCGATTTGAATGTAGTTGCACATTCACTTGATAGTACTCACAACGTTTGAGTATAACAAAACTTTGTAAATACTATTCTAAACAAATAATGAGTTGAGTGCAAGACAATGAGTCACTCATTGTGTGTAGCAAATAGAGTTACTCATGCAGGGCTCTAATATATATATATATATATATATATATAATAATTGGTCATATCTCCCATGCTAAAACCGTATTTAACTGCCCCTTAAACCGTATTTAACTAGTTGCATTATCAATTTGTGTAGAACAAAATTATATATATGTATTTTGAAAATCCTTAAATCTTTCACACATATGCATACATGCAAATTACTAAATATCGCTAAAGCATATCTTAGGGCGCTATAAAAATATAAAAGAAAATGGCGTTTGTAATGTTCAATAAATCTTGGAATTGGAACAGATTTATGCTGTTTAAATCTTGGGGTTTTTTCTATTTAAGACATGAGAAAACTTATTTCTACAAATATTTGATCAATTAGAAAAGTATTAATATAAAAGTAGCTGGTGGAGGGTATTTAAGATTCATATTTAAAATAAAACTTGAAACTACGAAAATACTAAATAAAACGATAGTCTCGATTATGAGGTTGTAATGTTTTTAACACAAAATTTAAATATTATTTAATATTATTATTTCTAAAATTTTTATTATCTAAAATTTTACATTTTATGTTGGAATTGAAAGATTATAAAATGTGAGGGATATAATATTATGCAAAAATAACCAAATATTAATTAGAAAATTATTGAAAACGTCTGTATAAATGTTTAATGTATATTAAATTAATGTTTAATTTTTATGTGGAGTAAGAAAGTATGCACACAAGAAGTTCTCTTTAAGGCTTCGTAAACAACTACTTATTTCTTAGTATGGAGGCTAACAAAGTTTAAATACAGTTAGCGGTTTACTCGTTGAATTAATAATAGTTTTCCATCAAAGATGTAAACTAAAGTAGTAAACAGTGTGACCATTTTGGCATTTTTGCAGCTAGATTTAGCATTTTTTATTTTGATTTAGCTGTAAAATTTTAATTTAGCATTTGGGATTTTATTTAGCATTTTTATAAAATATTTTTAGCATTTTTAGCTTTTTTTGCAATTTTAGTATATAAACAAAAAAAGACAAATTTTTGCAAAAAAGATTTATATTGGAAATAGGTTTAACCGGAAAAAATCAGAATTAAATGTCTACACAAGCAACAAGAAATGTGAGAAATGTAATAATTTACACTGTAATTCAAAATAATGCAAAAAGATTCATAAAGATAAATAACTTAAAATTACGCCAATACAAGTGAATACTTTAAAATGTTGTATTCTAAAATATTTTTCTGGAACCCAATGCTTTTTTAAATTCGAGGTGATAGAAATAATTCAAGAGATTTCATATATTTTTACCATAGCTGTAAAGTGTGAATAATTTTATTCTAAATATTTTAAAAAATTAATTATTTTTAAAATTTAGTATACTGGGAAAAAAATTAATTATATTGAATTTTATTTATACAATTTCAAAAAAGATAATAATTACCATTTAGACATTTGGTAAAAAAATAAAAAAATATTATTTAAATTAATAGAAGTAAAATATAAACAAATTGTATTTAACAGTTTTCAAAATATTTTTTTTATATTAAGTAAATTGCATAGTATTTGAAATAAAATAAGAGTTATATAATTTATATTATCAAAAATAGATTTTAAAATACTTCATTCAATATAAAAACCTAAAAATATTTTTCAATTGTATTTTCATTGTACAAATGGATTTTTATTATATTTTATTCAATAAGTTATGAATGAAATTCTTTTTATTCAACAAAAATTTTTTGAATAGTTAATATTCAAATCAACTTTCCTGAAATAGTTTTATTTCTTCAAGAAAAATACAAATATTTAAAAATATTTAATTTAATATTGTACTAGTTCCCAATAGAATTTAATATAAAAAAGTGATCGTATGATGAAGATTTAGCATCTGTTGAAGATATAAAAGGTACATTTGCTGTACTAAAACAAAAACGAAGCCAAAAATCATTTATGCTGGTATAAAACGTAGTTGTGCCTATTTTTGTAGAGATATTAGTATATTTGGCATAATTATGAGCTCAAATCCCAATTTGGGAGGTCCGGTTATATGGGGGCTAGGTGAAATAATGGACCAAAATCAATAAGGTTCGTCCTTGGGCTAAAAGTAATGTGTGTACCAAATTTCATCCAATTATGTTCAAAATTGCGACCTGTAGTTTGATTACAAGGTTTACATGGACAGACAGACGGAATTAAAGGTTGGTATTATATCATTAATTCTATGCATTACAAACATTAGCACCAATCCAATATACCCTCCCCATTAAAGTGGTGTAGGTTTAATAAATTCAACATTTGAATGTCTTACCACAAAGTATACAGAGGTGTCACTTTTGACATTTAAAAAAGTTTAAAATCAGCTTTTGTTTGATTTTGAAATTGTTTGGTGAGAAGAGGTATATAAAATACAGCTAAAAAAATTATTGAATTCGTTTTGTGCGAAAGAGAGGGAAATAGTTTTTTGCTCGTGACGCCTCTGTATACCCTGTGTTCTTACTTGTTTTTTTAAGGATTAGTTGGATTATATGGGAAATATGTATTACATTATCTTTAATTTACCTATACCTTTGTTGTATAAATAAAAGTATTTCTTTACAATTTCTTGGAATAAAAATTGTAAAATGTTGATTTGAATTTTTTGTATTTAAATATATTTTGTTTGAATAATTCTAATCGTTCAAAAATTGTATAAATAAAATTATTCAAACTTTTATTAAATTTTTTTGTATTCAAATAAAATAAGTTAGACTTTTATTTAAATTTATGATATTCAAATATAAAAAATTTTGCTATCATTATACCAGATATACATTATTTTATTTTCAATGTTAGAAAATGATTTTACTTATGTATTAATTTGTTTTTAAATATATAAAATTTGTTCAATATAAATTTAATTTGTATGAATCAAATCTAATAAATTTGTACTATGCAAAAGATAATTTATATTAGAAATTATTTATTATTAGAAATAAAAATTATAATAATATTAAAAGTATTTTTATTTTCGATTCTATTCACATTTTACAGCTATGATTTTTACAAATACGTTCAGTACGCTATTTTACAAACTAATACTTTTTGTTTGCTCACATATATACATGAAACATATAATTTTGGAAAAGGCTATGTATGACGGTTAATTAACAAATTTTATTTTTTCCTATACGAAATAAAGAGGTTTTAATTTTTATCATCCTTCAGGAGTTCTTGTTAATTTATTGAAAATAAGTATTGAAAAAATCAATAATATATAATTAAGACTTTCTCATCCTACTTTCTGTTCTTTTTATTTTTGCCAAATTTTTAGTAATTTTGTTGTGACGTTTTTTTTTAATTAAAAAAATACATAAATTTCGAAAATATTATTGACAATTTATTCCAGAATTACAAACTTACGGATTTGAATATATCTCTCAATTCATTTCATACATTCTCATATATATTTTTCCGAAAAAATCTTGGAAGTATGAGTTATAAACCTGATTCACCGAAATTTAAAATTATTTCAACGGAATTTTCAATATTTTTGTGACATGAAAACCATTTTTATAGTGTTTTGAGGAAGACAAATAAAATTGTTTATATAAAAAAAGTAAAACTAGAAATATTATACTTTTCCTTCCGAAAACACATATAGGTTTTATACCATGAGCAACTAGTGTAATTAATAGAGTTTTAATGTAATTTTTGCATTCAGAAATATTTTAACCCTTTCAGGGTCAAAAATAATTTATGTCTAGAAAAAAACTTGAAAACTTATATTTAAGATAATTAGAGTAAGCTGAATGCGGGAAAAATAATATTTTTTGAATTTGAGTTTTTTATTTATTATATATATATATATATATATATATATATATATATATATATATATATATATATATATATATTCGACATTTAATTTTGACCTTCTATAACACACTAGGGAAAATATAATATATATATATATATATATATATATATATATATATATATATATATATATATATATATATATATATATATATATATATATATATATATATATATTATATTTTCCCTAGTGTGTTATAGAAGGTCAAAATTAAATGTCGAATATATTCGACATTCGAAAAACAGTTTTTTAAACTTTGTTAAAAAGCACTTCAGTCATAAGTGACAATTTCTTAAAATCTGATTTTTAAATACTTTTAAATTACGGAAGATCTTTCAAAATCTCAATTATAAATATAATAAAGTCTTCATTTTCATCTAAAAGAAAAAAATTAAAACTAAAGTTAAATATTATACCCAAAAAATGCTTAAAAACAGAGTCTATTGTAATGTCGAATATATTCGACAAAACCACGGAAAGGGTTAAAGTTAAAGACATTACATATTGCTAAATTTACAAAAATTTTGAAATAATTTTTAGCATTTCTGTTTATCTTAATCCTGAAATGCTTGGCAAGACAGATGCCGAAGTGTTTAATAATGATGATGAATCAGTACTAAAACCTATTATCAAATTACAAGTTTTCGTCGAAATGGCCGAAAATTCCTCATTTACGCCTGAAAACTTCGCTGTTTCGGAAATGGTTGGAAGCTTTAATCTTTTCATCAACCTTTCAGAAATAATAGTACGTTCTGAAGCAGGGTCAATTAAAGATCTAACTTGATATCTACAACCACTGATTATCAAGTCGACTGTTGCTGTACCCAAAAGAACAGAATGATTCCTACGAGTATGGAATATTTGTCGTGCAGTCATGGTGCCTGTCGTAGTAGGACTTCCAGCTGTTGTACCTGACAAAATGGGTCGTTGGTCATTAGGAGTATTATTAATGGGTCGTAAAACCACACTAGAATTGTCATCAAATGAATTAGCTAAATTACCCAAAGGAATAGAATGGTTTTGACTGGTTTGAAATACTTGTCGTTCAACTATAGCGCCAGACGTAGTTGGTTTTTCTACCAATGCAGTTGACAAGTTAGTAGGTCGTTGGTCATTAGGAATGATATTGTATGGTCGTAAAACCATAGAAGAGTTGTCATCTAATAACTCAGGAAGTGCATTTCTAGTGTTTTGCGAAGCTGAAGAATCCCGATGTAGTGAAGTATGGTGCCGCTTATTACAAATAGAACAACGATGTTCACCTTAACAATCATTAACTTCACGTGAGTTAGCTAGACAATTTATGCAGCAATAAAATTTTTAACCGTTCTAACTCTCTCAGGAATAGACATTCTATCAAACTGACGGCAAAACGCAGTAAATGAACCGGTTTTCTACTTAAAACACAAGCATTAGTGTATTCGAAACATGTGTCTTTTTCTTGCGATCAATGCCTTTATTATCAGTGTTGGAACTCATAAGATCGCGTATGCAATTTAACGTTTGGATTCTTTCGGTGAAAAACATGTCCAAATCTTTCCACAAAGATAAGGCAGTTTTGTCTTTAACACTTTGTTCCCATAGTGTCACTGTCTGAGAGGGCAGTCTTTGAATACAAATAAAAACAATAATTGAATCCCAGTTTTGAGTGGGAATCTCGTATATCGACATAGCGTCTCCTCTGTTATTGTCTCCAAACCAAACAAGCACTTTAGTTGATTATTAACTAGCATTCGAGGATTTTCGTATGTATCTTTTAACCTTTTCCACGCTATATCAAATCCAGCATTAGTCAACGGACATTTAGATACAATTTCTCTCGCTTCATTATCTGTTCTTTTCACTTGAATATCTTCTGGCTCAGCGACTTTAGAAGATTCAAGATCGTCTAAACACTTATCGAAAGTAATTTTCAGCTTTTCCCAACACATCTTCAATTCACTTTATAAAACTTCGAAGTAGTACACGTACTGTTCTTCCTCACGTATATTATTAAAGTTTGCCTCAAATTTTAATTTTATCTTTCGCAACAATTACTAATATTAAATTAGGTATAAAAACACTTGCATTAAATACATACACAAATTATTTTGATCACTATTTATTTCACTCAAAAATTAACACCAAAATATTTTTTTTTTTAAATAGTGAAAAGTTAATTTTTTTTATTAATTTGCCGAAAAAGAAATGCAATTTCCAATTATTAATTATGGCTGTCCGTCCAAAGTAAACAAACACAGCCTTTATTATAAATGTTCCGATCGCTGTATAAAATATAATCGTGCTCAAGGATGTATTTAATTCACAATAAATTATTGGCGGTAACATTAAATTCCCTTTTTTGGCAATAGACACTTGTTGTTTTCTTTGCTTTTTCCTTTATAAAACACACACCCGTATATACATACTATGTATTTATGTATGTTTATATACTTTTTTTCCTTTTGACACAATCACTTTAATATCAATTTACTAACCTTATTTAAATTAAGGCTTAAACAAATCTCCAACAAAAGGGCGCTTATTAATTCCTTGGCAAGTCTTCCTTTCATACATTGGAGTATGTCCTTCTTAGTGTTTTATCCTCGGTTCGAAAAGAGCATGTACATAATTATTCGGTTCGAAGCGACCAATGTGTGTTTGTATGTATGTTTGTTTGTTTGTTTGTTTGTGCTTTATAGACAGCTAAACGGCTGAACCGATTTCCTTGAAATTTTCAGAATGTCTTCAGCTATGTCCGGAAGGAATTATAGGCTACCTTTTGTTTTGGAATTTCAAGTCGGCGAGGTGCCACGCCCACTTACAAAATAAGTATTAAAAGTCGCATATCTCAGAAATTGCAACAGCTAGAGTCCTAAAATTTTGTATGAAGAACTTTGACATTCATATGAACACATGTTGACAAAATGGGCAGCATAGCTACAGTGGGCGTGGCACCTCCCATATAAAGAAAATATTAAATTAGTATATCTGAGAAAATATAACAGCTAGAGTCCTCAAATTTTTTCGGAGCCACTGTAGTATCGACATGAATATTTAGGACGGACTACCAATAGGGGGCGTGGCATCTCCCATAGGAATTAAATACCCAAATTCGTTTATCTGGAAAACTATTGGAGTTATAATCATAGAATTTTGCACGAAGATATGAATATTTGCGAGAAAAATGGGCGGACTTTCATAAGCGGGGCTTGGCACCTCCCATATGAATCTATCTATCTTCTATCTATATATATAAAAATGAAAGTGTATGTATGTTTGTTTGTTTGTTTGTTTGTGCTTTATAGACTACTAAAAGGCTGGACTGATTTTCCTGAAATTTTCACAGTTTCTTCCTGTATGTCTGGAAGGAACTATAGGCTACTTTTTATGTTGAAATTTCAAGTGGGCGACGTTCCACGCCCATATTAAGAAAATATTAAATTAGTATATCTGAGATAATATAACAGCTAGAGTCTTCAAATTTTGTCGGAGCAACTTTAGTATCAATATAATTATTTAAGACAAAAAGTGGGCAGAATTGCATTAGGGGGCGTGGCACCTCCCATATAGATTAAATACAAAAATTCATTTATCTTGGAAACTATTACAGTTAGAATATTAAAAATTTGCACGAGTAACTTTAAAATCCATGTAAACATTTTGGGAAATAAATTGGCGGACTATCCATGAGGGGAGCAGCACTTCCCACATTAATACAATACAAAAATTAGTTTATCTGGGAAACTAATTGAACTAAATTCTTCAATTGAAATGACTTTCGTCATTGGGGGGCTTGGAGCCCCCATATAAATTAAATAGAAAATTCGTATATCTGAAAAACTACCCAGCAAAAAAAGTGAGGAAAAAGAAGTAGAATTTTCACCACAAATAACATACTTGAAGTACTTCCAATTTTGGTGAAAAACCTATGAATTTTACATTAGCGTGTCATTGGAGGGATGTTGTTCATTTTTGGCAACTTTGAACTACATCTAATCTTATTCATAGATGCAGTAAAAATCCAATATTTGGATGTCAAAAATAAACCACATTCTTTCAATGACACGCTTATGCAAATTTCATTGGTTTTTCACCAAAATTTGATGTACTTCGAATATGTTATTTGTAGTGACTTTTCAACATCTCTTTCCTCACTTTTAACTTGGTTTTTATTTGTAAGGAAATACTTGGTTTATAGAAGCGAAAAATATGCAATCACATTTTTAGATGTGATTAAGATGTCGTTTGTAAAGTATGACATCAATTATTTTTGCTGGGTATTAGAGCTAGAATCTTCAAATTTTAATTGAAGAACTTTGACATTCATGTGAACATTCAGAGAATAATAGGCGGACTTTCAATGGGGTCTTGGCACCGACTATATGAATTCAATACAAAATTTAGTATATCTGGGAAAATATTAGATTTTTTTTAAATTTGTCATCGATTACATTAAAATCTTAATTAACGTTCGGAAAAATTGTATCTCTGGAAAACATTACAGTTAGAATCTTCAAAATTATTAAGAAGATTTTGTATTTATATTGCTTTTAGGGTAGCAATATAAATGGGTATAGCTAGTTATTTTTATAAAAGGAAAAGATTTGTCTTCCTTTATTTGATATTTACCTTAAAAAAGTATGCACACAAGAAGTGCTCTTTAAGGCTTCTATATGACGAGTCGTAAACAACTACTTATTTCTAAGTATGGAGGCTAACAAAGTTTAAATACAACTAGTAGTTTACTCGTTGAATTAATAATAGTTTTCTATCAAAGATGTAAACTAAGGTAGTAAATCATTAGGATTTACACATAGCGGAAAAATACCGCAAATAATCGATTTGTACTTAAACAATATGTGAAGATGCAAAAAATACAATTAAGTTTTTACATGAAATGACAATTTCATTTGTGAGTAGGTAATTCATTTTTTTGTGGATATTAAATGTAAAATTTGTATATATTCGTGTTGATTTTGTCAGGAAAACAAAAAAAAAATGTGTAAAACGATCTAGATTTTTACATGAAATATGTATGTATGTGTGTATATTTTATATGTAAAATGTAAGTTGTAAAAAATCCATTCAAAAATTCAGAAAATTGTTATTTATAATTTTTTTACGTATTTTCTGTAACAGGATAACACCGTGCAACAGTCATTTTCACACATGAAAAAATCTATGTGTACAAGAAACTGTGGATCATTAGTATTAACTCTGTGTACTGAGTTTTTCATAATCAGCTCTTTTGCCCCTATAAAACGACTTTAAAGTTTAAAGGACATGCGATTTCAAAAGATGGAATTCCAAATTTATATAAAAAATTTAGTATTAATATTAAAATCTAATGAAGCTGAGAACCTCTGCTTTAAAATAATATTATTTATTTCAATTCATGAGTATTAAAAAAGAAATGGAAGCTTAAAGAAAATTTGTCTCAAAAAAGTAATTAAAAATGTTTGTATAAATAGTATATATAGAATCTAGAGATTCCCAGCTTTCATTTGATACCAGTATTAACATCATACAACACATATAAATATTTAAAATATTCTTTTGAAATTGTAAGTCCGTTTATAAGGACATAAGAGCTGATTATAAAAATCGGAGTACGCAAAATTGCTATAAATGGATTTTTTCAAAATTGTTACATATAAAGACATATAAAGCAAGAAACAATAACATTAATTTTTTACTAAGGTAGTAATGAATTCGTAGTGTCTATGAAATGACTATTGTAGGAAAAAACAAGTTAGAGTGCTATATTCGGCTGAGCCGAATCTTAAATACCCTCCACCAGCTCCTTTTATATTAATACTTATTTAATTGATCAAATATATGTAGAAATAAGTTTTTTCGTGTCCTTTAATAGAAAGCCCCCAAGATTTGAATAGCCTAATTTGCATGTATGTGAAAGATTTAAAGAAATTCAAATATGTATAATATACATTGTATATTGTTTATACTAAACTAATATTAATAATGACAATGCAACTAGTTAAATACGGTTTAAGTGATTTTCGGAACGGACCTAGTATGGGAGATCTTACCAATTGTAGACCGATCGTAACAAATTCTTACAGAAATATTTCTGTGTATAAAAGGTATATTACAGTCAAATTTTGTTTCTATACATATCGTTATTTGGTAATAAGTAATTTGTGTCTAAGTGCTTTTTGGAAGGGGACTTGCATAGGAAAGATCGCACCCATATTATAAACTGATAGTTTGTGCCGAATTTTCTGTGGATATCTTAGTTTTGTAAAGAGTAATGTGCGTTCAAGTGTGCGAAAATGCGAAAAAATTCCACAATAGCATTTCTGTATATAAAAGCAATATTTGTGTAAATCTTGTAAGGAGATCTTAATTTAGTGAAGAGTTATGTGTGCTTAAGTGTTTTTCTGAAGGGGACCTTGTATGGGAGCAATGACCATTTGTGGACCGATCTGAAAAAAATTGTACCGTATTATATATGTATATAAAAGCAATATTTGTGCCAAATCTTGTATGAATATCTTAATTTATTACTGGAAAAAAATCACTTAAACGCATATAAGTTTAAGTGATTTTTGGTAGGGGACCTTGTATGGGCGCTGTGACCAAATATGGACCAATCGTGAATAAATTATTTTCTGTGTACCAAAGTAACATTTGTGCCAAATTTTGTACGGATATCATTATTAGGTACTGAGTTATGTGCGTTTAAGTGTTTTTTTGAGGGGGACCTTGTATGGGAGCTATGACCAATTGTAGACCGATCCGAAAAATTTACCGATCATGTTTGTATATAAAAGCAATATTTGTGCCAAATCTTGTATGAATATCTTAAATTTAGTAATGATCGTATCAATACAAAGTTTAAACACAATTCCGTTGCATTATTTAAATCTTGTATACATGTAAAGTTTCAAAACATTGCAACGATGCTTTGTTTATTTTCACGTTCTAAAATATAGAAGATGCACTGATTGCCATTTCGCTGCGTTTATAACTTGTCGATGACGTTTTGAGGCAGTATGAATTGTCAATGTTTTGTACTGCGGCGTTATGAAACACTATATTTTGTTCGTATACAAAGCAACTGACGTTTTGGAAGTCAGCCGTTATGTGGGTTTAAGTGATTTTCGGGAGGGGACCTTATATGGGAGCTATGACCAATTATGGACCAATCCAGAAATTTTTTTCTATATGAATTCTATTGATATAAAACTTTAATTTGTAAAATTTTTTAAAGAAATCGACATTCTAACGAAAGTTATTAATTCCGCTAATTTTCACCAGGAATCGAGCTTTCATGTAGAAAGTAATGTGTTATGATTTACATGAAAGTAAAGTGAACAGTTTCAGTGAAAATTGCATTAGAATATGTATAAAAAGAGTAATTTTTCCTGAGTTTTTTTTAAATTTCAATTCATACTTTTTCACGATGTGAACCGATTTTGTTCATTTTCAATACCCAGGAAAATAATAAATATTTTGGGTGGTTTTCGTTAAGTTTTGTTGCTTCGTGTTAACGTGAGAATATTTTATACAGACAGACAGACGGACGAACATAGCTAGATCGACTCAGAATTTCATAAGGTGTTGGGTCTCAGATTAATATCTCTTAGTGTTACACACGGATTGACAAAGTTATATATACCCTCTCTCACCACTGATGGTGCTGGAGGGTATATAAAGTTGTCATATAAAGTCCTAGCATGAACCAATGTTTAAACAATTAAGGAGTTACAACGTGTGACCTTCAACATATCCATTACACAACTAACTATTCTTCTGACACATTGTTGATTGCATTTTATACATATAAAATACAATTATAACAAAAACGAAGTGGTAAACAAGTATAAATATATGTAAATACGTGTGAAGCAATAAAAAAAAATCGTCATAAAAATTACCTGTAACAGTACTTCTCTTTATTACTTTATCCTTTTACTCACATTTCTTAACGCTGGTTTACGCAAGGTCATTTTTTTTGTTTGCTCAACTTTTGAATTCGTGGTGGAGAGAAGAAGAAAGAAATATCATTATCTCTCTTTCATGTAAATTCAAAAGGTAATATATAAATTTATTAACAGCTATATTTTTCTTCGCGCCTGTTCATTCATTATTATAAGAACATTGTCAGTATGCAATTATTGTTATTGTTTCTTGTTTTATATACATTTGTATTTCTTTTTTTCTTATTATCCAGTTACAAACAATATTTCCTATAAAAAACTAGAATGAAAAATTTTCTGCATATTTAAATGGATTTTTTACAACTTACAATTTACACATAAAACATACACGCATTTATACATACATACATACATACCGAGACCTTTTCGCACAAAAGACGTAACCGACAAAAACTAAATTTTACAGGAGAGCATTTTTTTTTAATTATCTTCGAAGTAGGACATAGCATTACTCCAAAACTCCGTTAATAAATATTATTACATCTAAAATATAAGATGCAGTTTGTTTCGATTTTATATTGACGCTATATCCGATTTTTTTGTCGCTTACGTCTTTTTTGCCGAGACAAATTTTTATGATATAAAAAATGTTGAGGCGGTTACGTCTAAATTCTCTGTCTAAAAAAATATTTTTTGGTGTACATCTTTATGTAATTTGTATAAATCTGAAATTTAAGAGTGTAATAAATATTTTTTATAAGATTTTCAGATCATCCAGGGATGTCTGTATGTCAGTCTTTTTGTTGAAAACCGGATAGGTTCCGAACGTTATGAGCCAGAGTGATGAAATTCTCCAAAAATGCTTATTAATGACAAATATTCTTTTGTGTTAATAATGGGCAAAATCGGTTCTTGATTTCACTTAGCCCCTATACAAGTACCTCCCGGATTATAGTTAAAACATTAATAAATATGTTGTTTATGTAGCAATCGCTATAAAATTTTGCAGAAGTCGGTTATATATACCTGTAAATTATGTTGGGAAGTATGACAGATGTCAGGCAATATTTAACCCTAGCCTGCATATATAGACCCTGTAAGACAATGATTTTATGACCATAGCAGTCTTAAAATATCAGTATAGCAACGAAATTTGATGTATGATGATGTTTTAGGATGGTTTCCTATGCTACTCATACAGAAAATAAGTTTACAGTTAATAAATCTTTCAAAAATTAAGAAAGTATGATGAAATTCTACAAAAAAAATTGCTTTCAAAACTAATCGCGCATTTAAATTCTATAGACCTCGGTCCACAATTGACCTAATCCCTCATTAAAGGCCGTATTCTGAAAATCACCCTGATGTCTACATTAAAATCCATATATGGTAGTACAATTCGCCTTATATCGAATAAATAAGTAAATTCTGGGAGTATTGATTCATTAAGAGTCCATATACAGGTTCGCCTTCCGAAATCCACAAATTTACAACCAAATATAAGAGTTGGTTAAATGGTAATAATATAAATGCAATGTAAATAGTAATTAGAATGAACTAAATTCATAAAAAGTTATAGAAAATTATAAATTTTAGCACATAAATTGCAATGGCATAGTGATAATTACATGAATTTATTACAATTATACTCAGATATGTGGCATTTCATTCAGAAACAAATTTAATACGTTAATTTGTTCAAAAATTTTCTATAAATTTAATATATTTTAAATGAAAATTTAGACGTAACCGACACTTTGCTGTTACAAAATTCATAAATAGAAAATTAATGTGTACTTACGTCTTTTTTCTTTTTCTTGTACAGTTGAAACCATTGGATCTATAGCTACGAAATTTTTAGAGATGATGCTAATGGACCTAAATTATCGATTTCTATCAAAAAAACGAAAATCGAAAATCAAGTCGCTTACGTCCCTTTTGCAAAAAGGGCTCGATACATACATACATACATACATACATACATACATACATACATACATACATACATACATACATACATACATACATACATACATACATACATACATACATACATACATACATACATACATACATACATACATACATACATACATACATACATACATACATACATACATACATACATACATACATACATATGTATGTATGAATGTATGTGCATACATATTTCCTATAAAAATCTAGATCGTTTTTTCTAAATAAACACTTTTTAATGCAACTTACAAATTTTTTTGTTCCCCTGATACAATCAACACGAATAAATACAAATTTTATTTGTAAATTTGTAAAGCATTATTACTATACCCACCTTAAAGTATACCGATCGACTCTTCCTGAGTCGATTTTGAGCTCATAATTATGTATAATATAAATGTATCTGGATGAAAGTTCGCACAACTAAGCCTTGATGACCTTGCCGAATTTCGAAATGATCGGACTTCATTTGACCCTAGTCCCCACACAAAGCCCCCTTCAGAAAGTGACTTGAATATCCGCAATTCATTTATTAGCACTGTTATTGCAATGAAATTTAGCGCAGACAAATATTATATGTATAAATATTATATAAATAAAAATCTATCCAGCCCATTTTATCGGGATCGGTCCACATTTTCTCCTATACCCCATATAAAGCCTCTTTTAAAAAATAAGTTTTTCGTCAATAAATTGCTTTAATAAATCGGAATCAAGGTAATATTCGAGATTAATGCTTTATTATGGAAAATAAATCACATTTAACTGGGTATCATATAGTCAGCCAAACCCGACTATACTTTCTTATTTGTATTAACTTTTACAATCAATAAAAATATATACATTTTAATACTCCACATAAAAATTAAACATTAATTTAATATACAATTAAACATTTTTACAAACATAGCTACAGAAGTTTTCAATAATTTTCTAATTAATATTTGGTTATTTTTGCATACATCCTTCACATTTTATAATCTTTCAATCCCAACATAAAATGTAAAATTTTAGACCATAAATAATTTCCTATATAAAATAATATTTAAATTTTGCTAAAAATATTACAACCTCATAGTCGCGACTATCGTTTTTTTATTATTTTTGTCGTCACATAATATTCTGCTGCGCACATTTCAAGTTCGTGAATTTTTGCCTGCATGGCTTGAATATTTTTTACTACGAATAATTTGTGTAGGAAAATATTTTGATTTTGAATAAACTGTATAACTACTTATTTTTTTATTTCTAGGTACTATGTATTTGGACATCAAACATGAATTCCTCGATATACTTTCATCTAATAATGGAACTTTTGAAATTAGCAACAAAATTTTAAATAACTTATCAACACATTTTGCTTTCGAATATAAATGGGATGAGATGGAAAATATAATGAAACAGTTCGTTTTGTATTTTGAAAGTCTATTTTTAGATGAAAATGAAAATAGATTTTTTCAACAATTGAATGAAACTCGTTTAAGATTGCTGTATAATGAATCAATTAATATTAAAAATGTAATGCCTCTAACAATGTATATATTAAGGTTTCCAACTTTTATAAAAAATGGAATTATTTTGGATAACATATTAAACTGTGTCAAGAAATGTACAATATATAATATTGGTATTGATGTATTTTCCCATAAAGACCAAGTTTTAAGTTTAAACCGGAAAAAAATGTATGCGATAACGGAGCGCATCTTTCTTCTCCCTTTGTCCAGTATAGAAAATGCCATTCAAAGAATTATAATGAATGTTGGCTTCGAAATTTTAGGGCATGTTTTTTGTGAATATCCAAGTAGTATGTATTTTGATAAATTTATTATCTTAGAAGATATTATATGTAATGAAATTGAAAACTCAGGAAAATCTGTCACCAATTTTTTTATTCCATCAATATTGCTTGTTTCAAGTTCAGAACTCGGAAAACCACTATATGAGAAATGTTTGAAAAACCACCAGTTTTGTTCCAGTTTGAATGTATTTTTTAAAAATTATTTAAGGAATTTAATCAAATATTTAAATAATAAACAATCTCAAAATGCATGTCTCAAATATTACACATTTTCACATATTATATACCTGCAGTTTATTAAAAAGAATATATCTAATTTCGATTTTTTTAAGGATTTAGACTCTTATGAATATAAATTAATTAATGAATATTTGTCGTACATAAACATATTACATATTTAGTTAAAAATACATATCGTCACCTAAAACGCAAACGGCCCTATCTAACATTTTTAAAATTTTACAGGAAAAGCAAAAAACTATTTAAATTAAAAAGTTTGTTTCTATTAGCGGGATTTATTTTTATAAAATAAGGAAATTGTTTAATGGTGAAACGTATTATTTGTTATGATAGTTGACATTGGCGTACATAAAAATGGATGAATTGGACTTTTTACCTTTAATATTTAAATGTTTTTGTAGATAGGGCCTTTTGTTTTTTGTCAATAAAATCGCGGAGTAGTCTAACTTATTTTGTGGACATTTGTTTTGATGTAATACATTAGAATCTGCAATAAAATAGATTTTTGGTTAGTTAGGGCCGTTTGAGTTTCAAGTGACGATATATTATTTTTAATGTATTCTATATTGCATAGCAACGACAGAATGAAAATTTTTTCGGGTATGACTTTTCCTTTGAATTAATTAATTAAAGTTGAACCCACCAACATCGAAATGATATATACAAAACTAATTGTCGAATCGAAATAAAATGTTGGATTCGAAAAGCCTCCTAATTTTATTCCAATTAATATATTTTTAATTGTTAATTTAATTGGGGAAAACTTGTTTTGCACGTACATATATGATAAAAATTAACGAACTTCTATACGTTAAATTATCATATTCCATGAAAAATTGTTTAAAATTATAAAGTAGCATTTATCCACATTATTGATTTATTGGACAAACACCTTTTTTTGTATATTTTAATAGCGCCCTAAAATATTGTTGTACACATATTGTTTATACACAGAAAATAAATAATACATACATAACTGGAATGAATTTTGTAATAAATTGTATGAATTGAACTTGACTTTTTTTAAACCATTTTCATTCAGAATATTAATGCCCGAATTCAGAAAGAAGAAAAGAAAACAAATTTTTACTGCCTGTTTCACAATATCAAAACAACATTTTCTTTCTTATAAATATATTGAAAACAAAAACAAAATTTTAAATTTATTTGATGTTTTCAATATATTTGTAAGAAAGAAAATGTTCTTTCGCATTTAGAGAAACCGGCAGTTAAATTTTGTATGAAAACCACTCAGTTTTTGTTAATGTTTTTCATATAAAATTTTAAATATTGTTTTACATTCTTCTTTCTACATACGGGCCTAAAAGTTCATAAAATGTATGATCTTGTGCATGACGAAAATTTTTTGAATATTTACTTTTTACGTCCGTCCAGATAACAACGACAGAGAAGAAATTCGAGTTTTTGGGAATTAAGTGGCTACACCACAGGGGAAAAATAAATTACATAGCTAATAAAAAATACCATGATAAACTCAATGGAAAGTGGTGGGAAACACAAAAAGGAATCAAGACTATATATAGTTTTGGAACTATAGTTGCCTGGAAAATTGGATTCATCCAAAATGGTCAGTAAAATTGTTGCTGGTAAACTGTATAGGATCTAAGGAGTGTCGCGCCAAAAACTCCTTGGAATATTGTAGGAGACATGGTAAGGATTGAAAAAAAATTGGAAAATTGACTTCTTACAAAATGGTCGGTAAAATCGTTGCTGGTAAATTGTATAGGATCTAAGGAGTGTCGCGCCAAAAACTTCTCGGAATATGATAGGTGCTTGGTAAGGATTGAAAAAAAAAAATTGGAAAATTGTAGTAGCTTTTTATAACTATATATGGCCTAAAAGGCTCGGTTATAATAAATGAAGAAATAAAAAAAAATATTGACTTCTTATAAAATGGTCAGTAAAATCGTTGCTGGTAAATTGTATAGGATCTAAGGAGTGTATGGTAAGGATTGAAATAATTCCTCCGTGCAAAATATCGGTAGAGTAGATCCTTGGTAAGTTGGATTCCTCCAAAATGGTCAGTAAAATCGTTGCTTTTAAACTGTATAGGATCTAATAAGTGTCACGAAATACATTTTGTTTGGTATGGGTAATCTAGTTAAAATAAAACAGATTTGGCTCGAAATCTCATAAGTACAAGATTTCATTGTAGTGTAAACGGGCTATTACACTTAATATTTTTTGACATTAAGGGCCAATCTTTAGGTGAAAGATTAGCGATTAAATTAAAATTAATACTCGAAAGATGTTTTTGAGTACTCAATTAGTTAATTTTGTTTGCAAGTTTAAGCGCCCAATGGAGTTGGTTTAAACTTAAGCTCGAAATGCAAAAGTGTAAACAGCTGATGCAAAAAAATTAATACAATTTTTATAAATAAACATTAAAATATTCTATTTATTGATTAGTATAAATTATGGACACTTCAAAATACATTTTTTGGTTTTTAATTTAAGTTTTCATTAATTTTCATATTAAATTAACAATTGTCTTCTTCTTTTTTATAAAATATACATTGTTTTGATAACAGTGACGTTTTCTGTTGTTTTGTATGGCAACACTGCGAAGTTTAATCTTGTACTCAAAAACATCAAAGGGGATTAACATAAGATAAAATTTATTTTTAGATTAACTAATCTGATTATTAATAGGCATTTGATTGCCATCTCAAAAATCCGCTCTAAAGGTTTAACTTTTTCTAAAATTTCTGCATATTGTGTTTGATATAAAAAAATTAGAAAATAATATATAGGATATGTATTAGAACTTTATTTTATTTATATTAAAAAATTACATTAACTTTTATTTTGAATGAACTTTTTATTAATCATGTCTGTTCAGTAAATCGATTCGTTTTCAAAACCGAGAAGCTTTTAAACCCGAATTTGGTGTTCTGCAAATCGAGTTTTTATTTGAACGTAAAATTAAGAAAAATAAACATACCTATTTAAATGAAAAAGAGTTTAAAATGACCACAGCATTTATATTAAGTTACAATTGTTTTAAAAAATGCAACAAATATTTATTTAATTTATTAGAATAAAATTAAATTCGATTTATTTTCGACTAGATTTGTGTACTCTGTTTTAAAAAGAGAAAAATTATGAGAACTCGTTTTTAAACGAGAAATTTACTCGGATTCGGTTTACAGAACAGACAGGAATGTCTTTCTATTTATACCCCATTTAGACTGCATCGAATTCTAGAAGATTTCAATCGAAATCCTTCAAATCTAGATCGTTTACACTTCGTATTTTTGACAAATTTGTCTGATATGAAAAATTAGAAGGAAATATGGAAGCCTTACTAGAATTTAACTAGATTAAAAAAAATATATTTAGATATTACATTACCTTCTATTTTAAATTATCTTTTCATTCATGTTTTTCAATTTATTAAAATTTGCCTACATTTTGATTTTTCTTAGTTTGTTTTTCTCCAAAGTAAATTAATAAAGTAGCATCACTTGAACAGCTGACTATTTTTTTTAAACTAGATAAATGAAGCAAGTTGTCAAAGTTTGTTTTGAAAATTGTTAACATTGTTTACGTCGCCATTTTTAAATTGTGTTTTGCTATTTGTTAAAATTTGTGAAAAGTTGAAAAAGTGAATTAAAAGTGGTTTTAAAGTTATTTTAAAATGTAATAAATTGTATAATTATTATATTAATTATATTATTATAATTAAATCGTTAATAATTTTAACTTAAAAGTAATATTTTTTATGTTTTGTTCACATTGTTGTTCAAGGAAATTTTATTTTGACACAATCTTAAATTATTCCAAAAACAAAATACATGTGGTTGTTGTAGATGTTGTTGTACAACAAGAGATGTCGCTACTTTATTAATATACTTTGTTTTTCTCTTTCTTCTTGCAGCGTCGTATTTTTTGGTATTATTTAAGGTGGTATTAGACAACATGTATTTTACATATGTACTGTAATTTTTTTCCATATGTAATTCCGAATGTATGTATGTCAAAATTGTTATTTTACATACGATTCATAATTTTTGCTATCACACCTGCCTGTGTTTTTCTTGATGACATAAGGGTGCTATTAGACGATATGTATTTTACATATGTACTGTCACTTTTTTATCCATATGTAATTCCGAATGTATGTCAAAATTGATATTCTACATACGATTCATAATTTTTGCTATCACACCTGCCTGTGTCTTTTTAATGTGTAAAAATTGTTAAAATTATATATTAGTTTATTAAAAATTAAAAAAAAATACTTACTTTTTCATGTCCTTTAATTTATTGTTTTCAAAAAACTTTATTTCAAAGCAAAACAGCTGTTTTGTTTATGTTTGTTATACGAAAATAGAGCACGCTCTAATCGAAAAATTACATATGTATGTATTTGCACATGTATTTTACATATGCAATGTTTCATATGTATCAGACGATATGTACATCTTTTACAGATGGAAATGTTGACAGTACATATGTAAAATACATGCCGTCTAATACCACCTAAACCTATAAGTGTTATCAAAGCTGTGTTTTAATTTGAAAAATTGTTAAAATTATAAATTAGTTTATTAAAAATTAAAAAGTGCTTTTTCATGTTCTTTATTCGTTTTCTTTAATTTATTTTTTAAAGAAAATTTATTTCAAAACTAAACAGCTGTTTTCTTTATGTTTGTCATACGAAAATAGAGCACGCTCTAATCGAAAAAATTACATATGTATTTCCACATGTACAACTTTTACAGATGGAAATTTTGACATTACATATGTAAAATATATGTCGCACAGTGGTATAAGAAAAATAATTCGGTAACTTCTAAACGGTTAATCCGATTTTGATGAAATTTGGTATGCACAAAGAGGAGGTGTTGTCGAGTTTAGGTTTTGAATTTGGACCTTATAGGCCAACCAGGGGCCCGGCGGGGGGTCCTCAAATTAGGACACCTCGGCTATGTTAAATTTTTCTTCATTTGAGTTCCGATTTAAAAAAAATTTCGTATATAGAATCTCCTCATCGAGCACTATAAAAAATGTCGTCGTAGCAGTAAATTATCTCTTATAGTTTAGGAGATATTCGCATTTGAATATTAAAATTTTTAAATTTTTACCGTCCTTACTTTAGTTTTTTTGATAATAGCAGGTCCAAATATTTCCGATTTTCGCCATTTTTTTTTATTTGCTTAACAACAAGTTTATATACCAAGCAGTGAAAGAATTATGTAAAAATCATGACTGAGTCCAAAGTTATAGGCATTTAAATTTAAAAAATTAAAAAAAGGCGATTTTTTGTCATTTTTTTGGGAAAAAAGTATCTTTTTCTTTTTAAGTTATCTAAAAAGTTTCTAAGAAGATGTATATAGAATTTATACTTTTTGGAAAGCTGACTTTACATAAAATACGATAAATGAAACAAAACCTAAAAATTTTTGATACCGAGGGGACCAGGTCCATCCAAAAAAACCCTATTTTTTATGGAAAATTAAATTTTGAGCAAAAATTCTCAAATCGCATAGTCGATATCAAATTATAGTGACCTGTTTTATATGACCCAATAAGTTCTTAATCATTTTGTAACGGGTTTCGATAACCCCGCCCCTGGTATGGATATAATAGGCAAAAAACCAAAAAATCCCATTTTTGGGATTTTTTAAAACTTTTTTGGGAATTCCGGGATTTCTAATAAGAAAATTCGAAATTTTTATTTAATTTTGGATTTTGAGTAAAAAAATCTAACTAACTGTAAAATTTCATCAAAAAATATTCATAAATAAAATTTTTATTGCAATTTGAAAAATTTGTATCTTCGCAAAAACTGAATAAAAAACATTGTTTAATTTTTTTTAAAAAAAGTATTCCGCGAATTTTTTAATTTTAAAAATTATATACAGTTTTGAAAAATAGACAAAATTACCTTTCCATTGATATATAACATGCCTACCTAATGTTTTTAAGTGACAAATTAATTAGGGAAAACTCAACATCTTTTAGAAAATTTACCTAGCACTATTATTTTCATCCATAAGGTTAACTCTTAAATTTGTTACATATATGGATGAAAATAATAAAAATTTCGAATTTTCTTATTAGAAATCCCGGAATTCCCAAAAAAGTCTTAAAAAATCCCAAAAATAGGATTTTTTGGTTTTTTGCCTATTATATCCATACCAGGGGCGGGGTTATCGAAACCCGTTACAAAATGATTAAGAACATATTGGGTCATATAAAACAGGTCACTATAATTTGATATCGACTATGCGATTTGAGAATTTTTGCTCAAAATTGAATTTTCCATAAAAAATAGGGGTTTTTTGGATGGACCTGGTCCCCTCGGTTTCATTTATCGTATTTTATGTAAAGTAAGTTTTCCAAAAAGTATAAATTCTATATACATCTTCTTAGAAACTTTTTAGATAACTTAAAAAGAAAAAGATACTTTTTTCCCAAAAAAATGACAAAAAATTACCTTTTTTTAATTTTTTAAATTAAAATGCCTATAACTTTGGACTCAGTCATGATTTTTACACAAATCTTTCACTGCTTGATATATAAACTTGTTGTTAAGCGAATAAAAAAAATGGCGAAAATCGGGAATATTTGGACCCGCTATTATCAAAAAACTAAAGTAAGGACGGTAAAAATTTTAAAATTTTAATTTTCAAATGCGAATATCTCCTAAACTATAAGAGATAATTTACTACGACATTTTTTATAGTGCTCGATGAGGAGATTCTATATACGAAATTTTTTTTAAATCGGAACTCAAATGAAGAAATAGGATCGTTTTAAAAATTTGACATAGCCGAGGTGTCCTAATTTGAGGACCCCCCGCCGGGCCCCTGGTTGGCCTATAAGGTCCAAATTCAAAACCTAAACTCGACAACACCTCCTCTTTGTGCATACCAAATTTCATCAAAATCGGATTAACCGTTTAGAAGTTACCGAATTATTTCCCTCTTTTTTTTTCCTATACCACTGTGTGTCGTCTAATAGCACCTTAAGCGCAGGACTCTGTGTGTGCTTTTATTAGTGAAAACTAGAGTTGCCACCAAAAAATTTTGAAACTACATTTAGTCGGCTTCTAAATTACACATTTAAATAAAAATTACACATCATCCCCTAAAACGCAAACGGCCCTATCCAACATTTTTTAAAATTTTACAGGAGAAGCAAAAAACTATTGAAATTGAAATGGGTGTTTCTTTCAACGCTATTTATTTGTAGTAAATAAACAAATTGTTTAATAGTGAAACCTATCAGTTGTTGTGATAGTTGACAATGGCGTATATGAAAATGGATAAATTGGACTTTTTACCTTTAATATTTAAATGTTTTTGTAGATAGGGCCTTTTGTTTTTTGTCAATAAAATCCCTAATTTTGAACGAAGGAGTCCATGCTTCTTGTCCGCACGGTACATTTAGCAATTTTTAAGATATTAAAAAAATGAAAGTTCTTCAGCACAAGTGCGGTCGAAGTCTATTCAGTGCCTGTGTTCTGTAACTTGATCGAAAAGCTTTCGCATCGAGTAGGCATAAAACAAAAAACTCCATCGTTTCTCGATTTGTGAGTAAAAAGTGTTTCTGTAACTTAAAGTGAAAAGAGGCAACATGAATTACGTTTTTATTGGAAATTTCCAATAAAATACCTGTCAAAAACATAATAATAAAAAGATAAAAACAAAAATTGCCAAACAAATTTATAAACAAAGATTAAATAAACAAAAATATTGAAATTAAATTTAAAATATTTAAAAAATTATCCCTCTGAATTGTCCCTTGGTAAATTATAGGTTTATGCCCACGTACTTTTCCAGCTTTAGCTTCTGTATATTATAAATTATTCCTATTTTCTAAAAATTAGTTAATAATATTAATTTTAATCTTAATTAATTATAAAAACAAAATTATCCTTTCTTTATTTCTTACAATACATGTTTAAATTAAACTTTTTTTCATAAATTTTAAATTTTTTAAAATGTGAGTTTTTTTGACAGTTCATGTGAGAAACTTAACTCACAAAATTTTCTTACAGAAAAACTTTTACTCACAAACTTCCAATATCCTACGTCAAAAAACTTAAATGAAATAAATTACAGAAACACTTGTATGGGAGAAATGATATCTTGTTTCAATTCACAGTGTTTTTTCTTCAATTTCACTGTTTCATGCGAGAAATTTCTCGATGCGAGAGTTACAGAACACAGGCACAGAATGATTAAAATCCATTATTTCAACAAGTGAGAATGTAGTCGTGCAAGGCCAATCATATTATAACATACCCCGGGTGTATTTTATTTTTAATAATAAAATATTTAAGTTGTTTTTACCTTATTTTTTAATAACCTTTTCACAAAATAGTTATATTAGAAGAGAAATTATATGGGGGCAAGGGTAAATATGAGCCTATCATAGAGGGGTTTACATTAACATCCCTTGACACGTATGGGGCCCCATCATTACTAAAATCGGTATTATCATTTAGATTTGTATGTAGAGATACTAGAACATTTAATACAATTTTGAACTTAAAAGCCCTATTTGGGGGGTACGGTTGTATGGGGCCTTCATGAAATAATGGACCGACTTTAACCATTTTCAAAAGAAAAGTTTTCATTAAATTTTATCGAAAATTAATTACAAGGACAGACGGACCGACAACTAAATCTACTCAGAAAATTTTTATAATTCTTAATGTATTGTTTTAAATATATTTTAAACGAATTAATATCTTTATTTTTTAAATATTTGTTAAGCTAAATATTGTGTTAATTTTTTTAAGTGGATATTATCTAAATTTATAAAAACATTACTAAAATACTTTAAATTACATAATTTTTTTTGATTGATCTGGATCATCTCTACCTCAATATAAAAACTAAACATCTGCATGGGTATAAATGTTCCTAAATTCACAGTACTGCATAGTATCAAAATACACGTACACTATTGTGAAAATACTTTAAACAAGCATGTGCAGGATGTGTAGGTTCTCAGCTAGCATTTGGAAGATTGTTGGATGATTAATCAGTAAACTGACTCATTTTTGACTGATTAATAAGTTGAGCGCTTAAAAAATGATTCGAAAATGATCCTGATATATGATTGAAAGCTGATTATTTGGAAAACAATAACAAAATGTACAGCATTCATAAATAGATCATCCTGGTGTTTAAAATATGATGGTTTTAAAAACTTATTTTGTGATCATATTTCGAGCATTTGGAAGATCAAAAATTGTTTCTTATGTAATTGTTTTTGTTTGCAATGGAATAGCAACATACAACTCCACTTAAAAATGACTCAAAAACGATTCAAAAATGAGTCGAAACTGATTAGAAAATGGGCTCAGAAAATACTCTTTTAGAAGAGTTGGCAAAAAATTTTGTGTGGCATAAATTATATAAAATTAAATGTGTAAGTATTTCAATTTGTGTGATATTTATAAAGTCGATTTTCTGTCAAGGAAATTGAAATTATATTATGCTTTAATTATAATAATTTTATATGTTGGGTGACTAATCACTAAACTAAGTATAAATAATTCCAATTAATGTTTAAAATCTGATTTATTTGAAAAACAATAACAAAATGTACAACAATCACAAATAGGTCTTCCAGGTGTTCTAAATTTGATTGTTTATAAATTTATTTTGTAGTTACATTTCGAGCAGTCGGAAGATCAAAAAGTGTTTTCTGTTGTATTGTATTTGTCAGAAAAGACTTAAAAATGGCTCTAATATGATTCGAAAATAAATCTAAAACGACCAGTAAGTCGGCTCATTAATGACTCAAAAAAGATTAAAAAATGAGTCAGAACTGATCAGAAGTGGGGCTCATAAAAGACTCGTTTAGAAGAGTCGCGGGTAGGGTACCATTTTCTCCCGACGAATGTATCATTTATGATCAGAAAATGTGCGCATATATGACCATTTTAATCGTGCAGAAGAGTCATAAATGATTCGAATGTGATCAAAAATTTCAAAAAATGCTAGCTGGGTTCGAACAAATGAGTTATAATCACACACAACTTGCTTAATAGCAGCATTTTTTAAACAATTGGATTTATTAAACCCAAATTTTAGTTCTCCCTCTGTACGCCAGGTGGATAAGGCAAAAGGTTTTAATCGAGGCTAAACAAATTTCAAATCATAATGTCAGCAGCGGCCAACAGATGGAGTTATTTCAAAATTTAATATTATTAAATTACTAGCTATACCCAGTGTGCTTTGCTACCCTAAAAGCAATATAAATAAAAAATCTTCTTAAGATTCTAAGTGTAATGTTTTCCAGAGATACAATTTTTCCGAACGTTAATTAAGATTTTAATGTAATTGATGACAAATTTAAAAAAAATGTAATATTTTCCCAGATATACGAAATTTTGTATTTAATTCATATAGGGGGTGCCAAGACCCCATTGAAAGTCCGCCCGTTATTCTCTAAATGTTCACATGAATGTCAAAGATCTTCATGTAGAATTTGAATATTCTAGCTCTAATAGTTTCTCAGATATACGAATTTTTCTACTTAATTCATATGGGAACTCACAACCCCTAGATGAGAGTCCGCTTTTTTTCTTCAAAATGTTCATATGTCTAAAAAGTTCTTCTTGCTAAATTTGAAGAATCTTGTTCTATTAGTTTCCCTGATAAGCGAAATTTTGTATTTAATTCATATGTGAGGTGCCAAGTTCCCCATTGAAAGTCCGCCCATTATTCTCTGAATGTTCACATGAATGTCAAAGTTCTTCAATTAAAATTTGAAGATTCTAGCTCTAATAGTTTCTCAGATATACGAATTTTTCTATTTAATTTACGTCGCCCACTTGAAATTTCAACATAAAAAGTAGCCTATAGTTCCTTCCAGACATACAGGAAGAAACTGTGAAAATTTCAGGAAAATCGGTCCAGCCGTTTAGCAGTCTATAAAGCACAAACAAACAAACATACATACAAACACACTTTCATTTTTATATATATAGATAGAAGATAGATAGATTCATATGGGAGGTGCCAAGTCCCGCTTATGAAAGTCCGCCCATTTTTCTCGCAAATATTCATATGGATGTTAAATGTCTTCATGCAAAATTATAAGATTATAACTCCAATAGTTTTCCAGATAAACGAATTTGGGTATTTAATTCCTATGGGAGATGCCACGCCGCCTATTGGTAGTCCGTCCTAAATATTCATGTCGATACTACAGTGGCTCCGAAAAAATTTGAGGACTCTAGCTGTTATATTTTCTCAGATATACTAATTTAAGATTTTCTTTATATGGGAGGTGCCACGCCCACTGTAGCTATGCTGCCCATTTTGTCAATGTTCATATGAATGTCAAAGTTCTTCCTACAAAATTTGAGGACTCTAGCTGTTGCAATTTCTGAGATATGCGACTTTTAATACTTATTTTGTAGGTGGGCGTGGCACCTCGCCTACTTGAAATTCCAAAACAAAAGGTAGCCAATAGTTCTTCCGGACATAGCTGAAGACACTCTGAAAATTTCAAGGAAATCAGTTCAGCCGTTTAGCTGTCTATAAAGCACAAACAAACACACATTCATTTTTATATATAGATAAATTTTCCATAAAATTTGTAACAATTTGTTGCAAAAATTGATATTTGCACTGAAATATCATGTGTGAAATATTTTAGTTACATGAATTTTGTTTATTTTCCTATTTTTACTCATTTAAAAAAATATTTGCCATCTATTGGTGAATAGCAAAATAAAACAAATTAATTTATTTTAAAATTATTTTGGTTTTGTTCTATAAATACAAAGCATTGCCATATTGAAATTAGCTAAATCCAACTATTTTTTTGGATTTAATAAATCCAACTTGGATTTACTTCTTTTAGCTGCAGAACCGCCATTTTTGCACTAAAATTAATTTTTCTTTGACCTTCTGTTAGCATATACAGTGTATTTTCAGATAATGATGTCCAAAACTAAAGTTCAGACTCCAAAGATAGTTTTTTTCTTGAAATAAAATAAATCCAAAATAAATCTAGTGATTAAAAAAGCCCCTAATATAGAAACGGAATATTACTCGTCTCGATCGTTGAGAGTTGTGCAGTGTACACTAAACAGGTATATGCAATCGAACAGCTGATAATTTTTTTTGTTTTCTTATTTGCCTACCTTCTCTGTCAAAATTTGTTTTTATTTGAAATTATTGCAACAACATAAAATTTGAATAATAAAAAAAATTAAAAATGTTTAATTTGTAAAAAAATAATATTGTTTACACAAAAAATACATTTCAACCATCTTCCGCATTCTTAGCTAAAGTTTATCTGTCTTTTGCTAAACTTTATCCGTTTAGTATAGAACAGGGATGGCAAATTTGGTACGATGGTACTTTTTTTGATACTATTTGATGTTCAAAAGTACCGTGATACTCCCGAGTCTTATTTGATACTCTCAGGGCCAATATCTCAACCTCCGGTTATCGTTTAACAGGTGGATATACTGCTGGTTAAAATAATTTTTGTATGTAAAATGTCAATTTATCGTTATGATAAAACATAATCAGACAATAAGAAAATGGGGGTCAAAGTATATTTAAAAGTTCAAATCGTTATGATAAAACATAATCAGACAATAAGAAAATGGGGGTCAAAGTATATTTAAAAGTTCAAATTTGAAATTCTAAGAATGTTTTGAAATCTAGTTTTAAAAGCCACTTTTTAAAAGTATGTTTTGCAAATAACCTATGCAGCTCATTTCGAATTTTTATCTTGATTGACATTATATGAATATTAATCTAATTAAATTCCATTGTTAATATTATATGAGAAAATTACCAAAAATTTCAATTTTGAAAAAATATTTGACTTTAAAACAGGGACCGTAACAGTTATAAGTTATATCAAAAAAGTTAATTTATAACAGTTATTTTGTGACTTTAAAAATAAAAATCCATCTGAAAAAGTTATTTTTCAACCTAAAAATAAAAATTCAAATGAAACTTTTAAAAAAGAATTTTATTTTTCCGTCATAAAATAAAAATTATTTGAGGAGTTTAATTTTTTCCGTCAGAAAATAATACTTATTTGAGGAGTTTTATTTTTTCCGTCAGAAAATAAAACTCTTTTATGTGAATTGACACCTAAAGCTTGCCACTGATCAGATAGGGAGCAAGAAAACGAAGAAAATGATAATGATGATGAAAAAAAAGCTTTCTATGAAATCGATAATTTTTCTCCACGGCCCTTGTCGATTGATAAGTCCCTTTTTGAGTTCTGGGAAGCAAAAAAATACATTACCCCTACTTATACAAATTGGCAAAAACTGTTCAGTGTGTCCCTGCAACACAGGTTAGCGTGGAAAGAGCGTTCTCTGCTCTTAAATTGGTATTAAGTGACCTGCGTTCAAATCTTTCCGCAGAAAATTTGGAAAAAATTATGTTTGTTAAATTAAACAAATAAATAACCAAACATATTATATCAGATATATTCAATAAAATAAGAGACTGAAAAAAAAATAAAGAAAAATTGTTTAATTATTTGACGGAAAAAATAATAGTCCCCAAATGAGTTTTATTTTTTGATGGAAAAAATAAAACTCCTCAAATAATTTTTATTTTATGACGGAAAAATAAAACTCATTTTTTAACTGTTTCAATCAGACTTTTATTTTTCCGTTAAAAAATAACTGTTATTTGTGGAGCTAAGATCGTTTTTTTCAAATCACCATACAGTGCACTCGCGGTAACGTGAACTAATTAAAACCAAGGGAGTTAGCGAAATTGTTCACGTTAGCGATTGTCAAATTTCATGAAAAAATATGAAATTTTAATTTATAAATCTGTATTTTACACACTTGAGCGTGATATTCTTTTATTATTATTTACATTATTATAATATAAAACTAAAATTTTATTAAAATCCATTTTCTTTTAACATTAGACCACTTACAGGCCAATTCCTATCACGCATTCGGAGGAACCAACGGTAAAGAGTTTTTTCATTAACTGGAAGTTCTGATGATTTTAAAGTTTGTCTTTTTCCCGGTCCTTGGTATGTGTTGTTTGCACAACGCAAAATTGCTTCTTTTTATACCCTACACCACTTTAGTGGGGAGGGTATATTGTGTTTGTGCTGATGTTTGTAACGCACAATAATATTGGTTCTATACCCACCTTAAAGTATACCAATCGGCTTAGAATCATTTTCTGAGTCGGTTTAGCTATGTCGGTCTGTCCGTCGGTCTGTCCGTCCGTCCATGTAAACCTTGTAATCAAACTACAGGCCGCAATTTTGAAGATAATTGAATGAAATTTGGTACATGATCTTCTATTGTCCCAGGGACAAACCCTATTGAAAATGGTTAAGATCGGTCCATTATTTCACCTAGCCCCCATACAACTGTACCCCCAAAAAGGGTTGTAAACATTGTAATCAAACTACAGGTCGAAATTTTGGAGATAATTCAATGAAATTTGGCACATATGGTACTGTAAACAAAGCCTATTGAAAATGGTTAACATCGGTCCATTATTTCACCTAGGCCCCATAGAATTGAACCCGCCAAATAGGGCTTTTAAGTTCATAATTATGCTTAATGTACTCGTATCTCGACAAAAAGCTGCAAAACCAAGTTCTATACTAGTCTTGATGACCCTGATAAAATTTTTAATTATAGGGCCTCATTTGACCCTTAGCCCCTCTAAAAAGCCCCATCAAAATTTTACTTAAATATCCACAGTTTTATTAAACTGTAAATGGCTTTAGTATATCTGAGGCAAGGTACAATTCAACTTAAATGCTTTATTATGAAAACCGCATCACATTTTATTCGTATACAGGTGTAGGGTAATATATGGTCGGCGTCGCCCGACTATAACTTCTTACTTGTTTCTTTTTAATACTGCATATTGTTGACTTAGCGACATTATACTTTTTTGATAAACTAGTCACACTTGTTCCTCTTTGCAAACTATCTAAAATGTCTGCCTTTTCTTTTAACTGCAAACATTTAGATTTTTTTACACTCATAACTTCAAATTTCTTTGCCATATAAACAAAATAATTTAGGGGATATACATTCATTTATATAAGGAGATTCCCAAAATTTTAAAATTCGAATTTAATGAATGTATTTCAATGTTGTCTACATGCTTAGAAAACATATATTGTGAAAAAAATTGTTCACGTTATAGAGCTTTCTGTGTTTGTTCACGTTACAGAGTAGTCAATGTAAAAAACACCTTGTTCACGTTAGGCGGTGTTCACGTTAGACGGTGTTCACGTTACCGCGAGTGCACTGTATATTCTGAAAAAGCACTTCAATACGAGTATATTGGTATATAATAGTATAGGTCTACGTTGACCCCAATATAGAGATTTTTTGGTTAAAAATTTCAGAATAACTGTTATTTACAGTCCCTGCTTTAAAACTAATTATTTCCAAATGATAGAAGCTCGAAGGACTCAATTTCTATCTAATATAAAACGATATGTTTTAAAATTAAGAATTCAACCATAGATAAGAAAGTTTTGGTTTTGGACTTTAAAGCAAATTATTGTTTCATGTCATGGATGGTCTTATGTATGGTCTCATGTGTAGAATTTGATATGACTATTGATTTTTTAACAAATGAACACCTATGTACATCGAATTTTAATTTAATAACACATATGTATATTAGGGTGGCCCCAAAATGGAAATTGCTGATGTTCCTACCGAAAATGAAAATTTAGTTCATTCCATTTCACAAAATTTTTGTCCTGACGTCAATATTTGGTGAGCTGGATCAAAGGATAAAAAGGTCCTTTTTAGGGTTTTTATGTTATTTTTTTCACATTTTTGACAAATAAACCATATGCAAATTTAGTATCATATGAAAGGTCCTTGGGAGACGATTTCAATGACATACACAAATTTGTATACAACACCAAAATGATTACAAATGTCGTAATTTTTCGGAAAAATTTTAAGTTTTTCATATTTTTACATAGAAATATATAATGTAATTAATTGAAATTATTATATTATAAACCTCACCTAAATTTCACCTAAATGTTTTTTTCTGTTTTTCGAAATTCTTTATGTTTTGTAGTTTATCTTAATATTTTAAACTCTATTTTGTCCCAGGTATTCTGTTAGCTATATTTATCTAACATACTTAATATGTACATCAGCATACGCGTAATTTCATTAGCTTTACAATGGTATATAACACTTTATGGTTTCATTCTATTATCAATCAAATTTTTCAGTTTAACTAACATAGTAACACAATTTATTCTAAATATCTACTTGTTTGTTACGCTTGCTTTGTAAATATAAAATAAATATAAATAAATAAGTTGAATTTCTAAATTCATCCTTGAGTAGGGCCAAATGTGGCCTGAATTTCTTTAAGACAGGATTTATTAAAATATAACAAATTGTATCATGACTGATTTTAATATACATATTTACGAAGTACAATATCGGGGTAATATTTTTATGGTAGCTATATGATACCATGGACATATGATACCATACATATATACATAAAAGGTTATGTATACATGTATGTATATTAGGGTGATCGATTCAGTTTTTCAATCGGTCTTCTGATCGGTTTTTTCTGATTTACCAGTGTAGGTTTTTTCTAAATGTTGATTTTTTCGAATATCGAATAACCCGGTTTTTTAACTTTTTTTTTGCTTTGTATTCAAAGATTACTTCAATTAAATTTTGAAATAAATAATAATACAGCCTGTCTAAATTTTAAAATATTCGAGTCAGGAAACTAGAGTATATTTTTCTAAAGCATCTTTGGTTAAACTTTTTTGATTTTCCTAATTAATTAAAAAAAATTATTTGTAAAACTGATTGGAATAACTGTTGGATAAAATTTTATCAATCTTAAGATTATATTCCAATTACAATAATTAATTTGTCGCTGAAATATTATAGCAGTGTTGGAATGCCTATGAAAATTTACTAAACAGGGACTTTAGAATAAACTAGGATTATGATTCTTCCCAATTTTTTACATTAAAGAAATAATGTCTATTTTAAAAAATCAGTTCGGGTCATAATTTTTTTTCAAATTAAACTAGATGTTTTTATTTATAATAAAAAACCGTTTTCTCTGAATTTGAAAAATATCAACCGGTTTTTTTTCAAATGTAAACTATTCGAACTACTCGAAAACCGGTTTTTGGAAAATGTCGAATAATCGATCACCATACGGTATATATAATACCTTTTCTACTTTTGTTGTTGATTATTTAAAAATGTCTAAATATGTGAAGGTGTATTTAAAAAATTAACAACTTTCAGAAAAAAAAAAATATTTTAGTACTCCAAGATCCAAAAAAGTACCCTCTGAAATATTTTTTGATACTGAAACAAAATCTCATTTTCCATCCCTGGTATAGAACTTTAATAGCACAAATCAGGTCATTCCAGATATTAACTATCCCCCGTATTTCGCACCTTGACAAGGCCGTTGTCGTTAGCCAAACTTTGGTAGCCACAACACAACTTTATTGGCACAAATCAGTGCAATTCAGATATCAACAATCTTTAGTATTGCGTTGCCTGGTCCACTTTCTTTAGCCCAACTTTGGTAGCTAAAGGTACAAATTTAGTGGCACAAATCAGGCTATTCCAGATATCAATTCTTGCTTTTTTGGGTCCATTGCCAGGTCCTCTGCAAAGTCCTCTGTAACATTTTCCAATAGGATCCATATATATAATATGAGTATATAAACATGCATATCCCTTAAAATTCCGTTTAAAATCACTGCATATTTTTTGAAATAAAATTAAGAATTTTTTTAAAAACAAACAAAATATTTTTATTTATTTTGACATTGAGCTCATACAAGTACAAAAACAAAATACATGTTGTTTTTGTATTGTTGTAGTGATGCATATACCTATTTAGTGTACCCTGTGCCTCGTTTCTGTAACTCTCGCATCGAGAAGTTTCTCGCATGAAACAGTGAAATTGAAGAAAAAACAATGTGAATTGAAACAAAATATTATTTCTCACATGCAAGTGTTTCTGTAAGAAAATTTTGTGAGAACTATCTGTCATTTATGTTTTTTGACGTAAGTTATTGGAAATTTGTGAGTAAAAGTGTTTCTGTAAGAAAATTTTGTGAGAAGTTTTTCACATGAACTGTCAAAAAAACTTACATTTTAAAACGGTGCGGAAAGTAAAATTTGAAGTAAAAAAATTATTTTAAACATGAATTTTATGAAATAATGAGAAAGTAATATTATATTTATAATTAATTAAGATTAAAATAAATATTGTTCACTATTTTTTAGAATGCTAAAAAAGTACGTGAGCGTAAACTTAGAATTTGCCAAGGGCGAATTTAGTGGGATAATTTTTCGAACAATTTACATTTAATTTCTATATTTATACCCTACACCACTTTAGTGGGGAGGGTATATTGGATTTGTGCTGATGTTTGTAACATACAAATAAAAAATATTCGTCCTAGACCCACCTTAAAGTATACCAATCGGCTTAGAATCGTTTTCTGAGTCGATTAAGCTGGCTGGCTGTCCATGTAAACCTTGTGCGCAAGGTACGCAATTTTCAAGATAATTGGATGAAATTTGGCACGCACGTTTTATTTGACCCAAGGACGAAGCCTATTGAAAATGGTTAAAATCGATCCATTATTTCACCTAGCCCCCATAGAACAGAACCCCCCGAAAAGGGCTTCTGAGCTCATAATTATGTTAAATATACAGATATATCGATAAAATACGGCACAACTAAGTGCCGTATTATAGAAGTCTTGATAGATAGAAGTCTTGATGATCCTGCCAAATTTCATAAAGATCGGGCCCCATTTGACCCTAGCTCCCATACAAAGTCCCCTTCAGAAAATTACTTGAATGTCCCAAATTAACTTATAAACACAAATATCGCGATTAAATTCAGCACAATAAAATATTATGTAAATATAAATATATTCACAAAATTTTATCGGGCTTGGTCCATATTTGCCCCTAGACCCCATATAAAGCCTCTTTCAGAATATTAGTTTTTCATCCATAAATTGCTTAAATATATCGGAACAAGGGAATATTGAAAATAAATGCTTTATTATAAAAAATAATTCACATTTAATATTCATAACTGGTGTAGGGTATCATATGGTCGGCCACGCCCGACTATACTTTCTTACTTGTTTTTATTTATTTATTTATTTTTCGTTTATAAATTTGTTCGGCAATTTTTGTTTTCTTCTTTGAATTTTTATGTTTTTGACAGCTGTTTTATTGGAAATTTCCAATAAAAAAGTAATTCGTGTAGCCTCTTCTCACTTTATGTTACAGAAACACTTTTTACTCACAAATCGAGAAACGATGGAATTTTTTGTTTCACACTTCTCGATGTGAAAACTTCGCACTAAAAGTTACAGAAACGGGGTAGTGGTGTAGTGTTTGATATAGTTAGGCAAAAACCAGCGTTAAAATATGCAGCAATAGCACAAGATTTCTTTTGAACGACTATGCAATAAATATAAAACTTTAAAATTTTTCCATCACTTTACTACTAGAAATATTTGTTCTGTTTGCAATTTTTGTTAGCAGGCGCAAAATATTTCAAAACAATCAAAATATATTTTTCTGTTTTAGCAGCGCACGCACACAACAGTCGAACTACTATTGCCGTAGAAAAATTGTGCAATATATTGTGTTGGTTTTACTACTGCCAGTAGCAAAATGAGCAACTGTCAGTTGCAATTTATCGTACTTTTTACAATATGGCGGCTCCTTATCTATATATATAAAAATGAAAGTGTGTTTGTATGTATGTTTGTTTGTTTGTGCTTTATAGACTGCTAAACGGCCGGACCGATTTTCCTGAAATTTTCACAGTTTCTTCCTGTATGTCTGGAAGGAACTATAGGCTACTTTTTATGTTGAAATTTCAAGTGGGCCACGTTCCACGCCCATATTAAGAAAATATTAAATTAGTATATCTGAGATAATATAACAGCTAGAGTCTTCAAATTTTTTCGGAGCAACTTTAGTATCAATATAATTATTTAAGACAAAAGTGGGCAGAATAGCTTGGAGCCCCCATATAAATTAAATAGAAAAATTCGTATATCTGAGAAACTATTAGAGCTAGAATCTTCAAATTTTAATTAACATTCAGAGAATAATGGGCGGACTTTCAATGGGGAACTTGGCACCTCACACATGAATTAAATACAAAATTTCGCTTATCAGGGAAACTAATAGAACAAGATTCTTCAAATTTAACAAGAAGAACTTTTTAGACATATGAACATTTTGAAGAAAAAAAGCGGACTCTCATCTAGGGGTTGTGAGTTCCCTTATGAATTAAGTAGAAAAATTCGTATATCTGAGAAACTATTAGAACTAGAATCTTCAAATTCTACATGAAGATCTTTGACATTCATGTGAACATTTAGAGAATAACGGGCGGACTTTCAATGGGGTCTTGGCACCCCCTATATGAATTAAATACAAAATTTCGTATATCTGGGAAAATATTAGATTTAGCTAGTATTTTATATTCAATACATGTTTCAGGTTTTCTTTGTGATTTGCTGTGCTTTTTTACTTTGTTTGTTTTTATAATAATAATATTCCGTTATTGTGTTTGCTGTCTATTTTCATAATTTTGTTAAATTTTAGTGCGTTTTAATATACCAAAAGCAAAATTAAGTGATAATAAGTAGATAGAATAAAAATTTCAAAAACTAACACTTTTTAATACACTAAGAAGATAGTTTAATGCAGAATCATTCTTGCTCTCAAAATTCAGAAGGAAAAGTGTTTGCACATTTCAGTAAATATGTTTATTTCATTGTGATCAGTTGTGTGATATATTGTGAAATTTAGATTTTGTAATAAATTGTGTTAATTTAAAATTTAATATATCTAAAACATAGTTTAATATAAAATAAGCATCAGTGAGAGATTAGTGAGTGCAAAACAGTATAATAAAGGAGAAATAAAAAAAAAATTATTATAAAGTCGCTTTTATAACATAAAAGAGTATAAAATCATAACACTTTCCTGCTTCTCTATTGTTATGGCAAAACTGGAAATTTACTACATTTACGAAATTTTATTTTATTAAAAAAGTGACTTGAAACTGAAACGAAATGGGCACATCAAGTAAGTATTAAACAGGCGGAACAGTTTCTTCCGAACGGGGTCACTTTTCATTCACTCAGATTATATCAAATTAGATTGTTTTAAACATAGTAAATTAATAAAGTAGCGACACGAGTTGTTGTACAACAAACGTCTACAAAAACCACAGGCAATTTGTTTTTGTTCGAAATACTCACTTGTCAAAATTTGTTTACAAAAATGAACCAATAATTAATAGAAAATATGGCATTATTGTTGTACTTTCCAAAACTATGATGTTATTTATATTAAAAGTCACAGAGTTTTCTTTATTTTTTCAAAATTAGAACATTTTTAAAAATATTATACACTTAAAATACACTTGTTCACATTAAATACAACAAATTACTCAGAAATTTGTACAAAAGCAAGCGTTAAAATGAAAACAAATATGGCAACATAAACATTTTTGACAAGTAAGTCCACAAATAGCAAGTTTAAAATAAATAGTCAGCTGTTCAAATGAGTCTACTTTATAAATTTACTTTGGTTTTAAACATTAAGCTGTAACGTTATGGTTACAATTTGGATAGAAATTGTTGGCATAAATAAATAAATTGTAACTGGCAGTTGCTCATTTTGCTACTGGCAGTAGCAGAGCCAAAACAACATACTGCTGCACAGTGGGGCAGAATGGAAATTTTTTGGAAATAAATCTGGCATTTCTAAACGGCTGATCCGATCGGGATAAAATGGCGTGAGCGTAGCCAAGGAGTATTCGAGTTTAAGTTTTGAAGATGAACCCTGCAGATGCCCCAGGGACGGCGCTGTGGCGGCTCAAAGTAGGGTACCTACGACATGTAAAATTTTTAAACTCGTGCCATTTTTTTGTTTTTCACCCAAATACAAAGATTTTTATATTTTGTGAAAGCGCTCGACGAGATCTTGAAAAAACTACTTATCTCTTATAATATCCGAGTTATAGGCATTTAAAAATTTAGTGATACAAAATTTACCATACCTTGGTCCGCCTTTTTTTGAATACCGGGCGTAATTTTGGACCAAATGGACTCAATTTCAATATCGTTTACAGATCCAAAAATATACGTTTTTAAATTTAAAAATTCAAAAAATTTTAGATTTTTGGCGTTTTTTTGCCAAAAATGTGTCTTAACTCTTTTATTAATAAAATAAAATTTTTATTAAGAACATATAACAATTTTATAGTTTTCTAAAAGGTATCTTTACGCAGAACGCTTTGGCGTAAAAAACTTGTCCTATTTTTTGAAAATGTTGCCACTGCGTCCTTCCGAATATGACCTATTTTTTATCAAAACTTCAACTTTGGGCGACATGTTCTAAAATCCCAAAGCTGGGATCAGAAAACTGAAAGCAGTTTTGGAAACCTCAATATGTTTTCTATTTACTCCAAAAGTATTTTCCCAGCCCTGAAAGAAATGTGGACCCTATGGGCAAAAAAGTAAAAAATCCCATTTTTGGGATTTTCATTCCTATTTTTGGGAATTGCGGGATGCCCTTTGACCTTTTCAATTTTTTTTTTTTGCATATTCTTATTTGAAATGACAAATTTAACAAGCGTTGAAAATTTCATTGAGTTTTGTTCATAAATAAAGATTTTGTCATATATTACATATTTGTTTAATTTCTAAGACTATGATTTATATCAAAATTTTAATAGGATCGCAGATAGCTACAACAATTTAGTCCATATTTATCCCTTAATATCATTTTTTAGTTAGATATGGAAATTATCGACCCTTTACAAAAAATTTCAAGCCAATATCTCAATTACATTCAAAAATATGTTCATTTAAACCTGTGTCCTTTAATTTCATCTTTTTCATATTTTAGTATTAAGTATGACAGAACATACATTTGGTGTTGAATAAAATATTTGGACAATTTTTAAAAATTATTTAGTTAATTATTTTATTATAATATTGTATATAAAATAAAAAAAATTATAATTTTATTATGAGCCACGCACAACAACACCTAAATCACCCCACACAAATTACCTTTCCCGCCCACCGAAATATAAAACACAATATCATCAGTTAGTATAATAGCTTTTTTTATTTGAACTGTTTATCTTAAACATAATACAATTAATTCTTACAACCTACTTATATAGTTAATTCCTAACACTACTTATTTTCTATAAAATAATCTGTCATATCGGTATACATATCCAGAAGGTAATATAAGTCCTTTAAATCTTCCTTGTTTTGAGATGATAGAGTTTCATAACAAATCCATCTTTTTCGCATAGTTGAAAGAACAGGATCAGAAGATAAAAGTAAACTATTAAAAATATCTTCATTCTGTGATTGCCTGGAGCATTTTCTTGAGCTGAATAGTTGAACATGCTTAAAATCTCAATTCTTCGCTTCCTGGGCTTCTTCTGTTAACTCTCCAAGTGGAAGAATATTCGATTCAATTATTATTTGACCATGACACAATACTTTGTGTACTGTTGGTGTTAGTTCCCTCCATGGATACAGAGATACAAGTAATTTAGAAATTTCAGATGTGTATTCCCCAAATCGATTTTCATTAATTTTATGTTTACTATTCAGTGCCATTAAAATAGTTTTAACTCTTCGAAGCAACTCCTTGTCGATTCCAGTTATTTTTGAAGTAATTTCAAAATCACGAAAAAACCTTCTCGCCGTATTACCGTCATTTGTACTACCGCAACTTGAAAGTGGTTTGTCGATGTTTAATCCCATCTGAACTTTAAATTCTTCTTGGATTCTGCTTTTTTCCGCAGCTCTCAGTTCTTTCAATTCTTCATTATTTTTTGTTGATTTAGTAGGATAGTTTGTTTTTTTTTTCCTGGATCGCCTTGTATGATGGTAATATATTGTGTCCTTTTTCATGCAGAGCTTTCCTTAATATTTGGTACTTATTTCGACTGAGACCCAGTTCCAACATAAGCGCTATTGCTTCCTCTTCAGTAAAATTTGATTATGATGTTGGAGTTGGTATACTTTCCACAATTCGCTTAAGTCGTCTTGGTGATGCATTAGGAAGAATAGTTGCAATATGTACGACATCCATAGGTTGGTTTTCCTTTTTCAGCATTTCGTTAAATGTATCAGCAATTTCCTCATTTGAGATTGAAAAAAGTTTTTGTGTGACCCTCTTTTTTTTTGACCTGGAACATAAGTCTTCGTATGACTTTCAAGGCGCTCCTGTTGATGTGTTGTAAGTTGAGATTTCCGTAGTAGTTTCCATCCAACTACAAAATTTTAATCGAAATTTCTTTTGATTTCCATCCACAGACTTACTTTTTACATCAAAAAGTTTTCAATTTTTGATATGCCTGTTTTGTCTACTTTTCTACTATATGTAGTTTTTATATAATTTGAAATGTCTTCAATTCTTTCTGGCCCTTTTGAAGATATACTCCATAAAACGGAACACAACTCTTCGTACTTTAATGTAATCTTCATTGTAGATTTATTAAATATGGTACTTAAAATCTGAGAAGTTTACTTATATACCAATTCTTGTCATTTCCGATACAGGTATTCCAAAGTAAAAAATTACAAATTGTCGACCTATTAACATTTAGGACTATATTACTATAACCTGTAATTCAGTCCTTGATATTTCTTATTAGTGAATGAATCGAAATTATCATTACCTGTATATTTCTACCTACATGATCATAAACGAAACAGATCGAAATGATCTGTCGAAAAAATTTAGGTAAAAAATAGTTATAAATTTTTGAAAATTTAAGCATAATAGGACCTTTCAATTATAAGGATAAGCAAACAAATAGAAAATAGGTAAATATAAGATTTAAATATGTTCTGTCATACTTAATACTAAAATATGAAAAAGATGAAATTAAAGGACACAGGTTTAAATGAACATATTTTTGAATGTAATTGAGATATTGGCTTGAAATTTTTTGTAAAGGGTCGAGAATTTCCATATCTAACTAAAAAATGATATTAAGGGATAAATATGGACTAAATTGTTGTAGCTATCAGCGATCCTATTTAAATTTTGATATAAATCATAGTTTTAGAAATTAAACAAATATGTAATATATGACAAAATCTTTATTTATGAACAAAACTCAATGAAATTTTCAACGCTTGTTAAATTTGTCATTTCAAATAAGAATATGCAAAAAAAAAAATTGAAAAGGTCAAAGGGCATCCCGCAATTCCCAAAAATAGGAATGAAAATCCCAAAAATGGGATTTTTTACTTTTTTGCCCATAGGGTCCACATTTCTTTCAGGGCTGGGAAAATACTTTTGGAGTAAATAGAAAACATATTGAGGTTTCCAAAACTGCTTTCAGTTTTCTGATCCCAGCTTTGGGATTTTAGAACATGTCGCCCAAAGTTGAAGTTTTGATGAAAAATAGGTCATATTCGGAAAGACGCAGTGGCAACATTTTCAAAAAATAGGACAAGTTTTTTACGCCAAAGCGTTCTGCGTAAAGATACCTTTTAGAAAACTATAAAATTGTTATATGTTCTTAAAGAAAATTTTATTTTATTAATAAAAGAGTTAAGACACATTTTTGGCAAAAAAACGCCAAAAATCTAAAATTTTTTGAATTTTTAAATTAAAAAACGTATATTTTTGGATCTGTAAATGATATTGATCTGAAATTTTTTGTATATTATTGGAAATTTTGTTGTCTAACTAACAAGAAAAAATTGAGTCCATTTGGTCCAAAATTACGCCCGGTATTCAAAAAAAGGCGGACCAAGGTATGGTAAATTTTGTATCACTAAATTTTTAAATGCCTATAACTCGGATATTATAAGAGATAAGTAGTATGTCCAAGCATGTTTTTTCAAGATCTCGTCGAGCGCTTTCACAAAATATAAAAATCTTTGTATTTGGGTGAAAAACAAAAAAATGGCACGAGTTTAAAAATTTTACATGTCGTAGGTACCCTACTTTGAGCCGCCACAGCGCCGTCCCTGGGGCATCTGCAGGGTTCATCTTCAAAACTTAAACTCGAATACTCCTTGGCTACGCTCACGCCAAATTTTATCCCGATCGGATCAGCCGTTTAGAAATGCCAGATTTATTTCCAAAAAATTTCCATTCTGCCCCACTGTGCAAACGCAGAAAACGAATACCGTGAATGTGAGCTGCTAGAAATTTCAATGTAATGTAGGCTTGCCAGACGTACTGTTTTCAGCAGTACGCGTACTTCTTTTTAGTAATTGTACTTTTAACTGCATAACCCCTAAAGAAGTACGCAAATGTACTTCTTTTTAGCATTTGTACTTCTTTTTTGAATTTAACCATAATTTTATAGATGTAATCGTGACCATACACAAATATTCTATAGAATCGATATTTAAGGACTTCAGAGATACATAGTTTGAAAGTGGATTTACTAAGCTCAGAAAGCAAATTCAACTATAAGAGGTTTCGATGCATTTAGAGCGTTTATTCAAAATACTTTAAAGTTGTTAAATTTTGATTAAGATATCACTGTAATGAAAGTTTTTAATGAATTTTCGGCATAAAAAAGACTGCAAATGTGAAGGACATGTTTGAATGTTAAAATGTAATGCATAATGCTCCGTCGTGTAGGTACCTATTCGATAGCTTTATCCAGTTCCGCTGTGGAACGATTTTTAAAAAACTATACTGCCATTCTTATTTTTCGTAGCAGGGTGGCTAATTTTTAAAAAAATAGGTATCTGAGGATGTTTGAAGAATGACAAATTTAAATAACAGAGTAAAAGTTGTAACGTTTTTGTAACAGTTAGAGAATTTTTATATTTTACTGGATATTTTTTCTCCATAAAAAGATATCAAACATATCTTCACAACAAATGGTTAATATTTGAAAATGTAAACAAACCAAACGAAACAAAAATTTAGGGAATTTTACACTTTTTAAAGAAAATATATAAATTAATAGCGCACTAATATTAAAAAAATGATTTGTAATTGGATTAATTTTATTGTCATAAATTAGTTTTATATAAGTTTTTTTAGAACAATTTAATTTAATTTTTTGGAAAATATACAATTGTACTTTTTTTAATTCAATTGTACTGCTTTTTTAACTACGATGTACGTTTTTAGTTGATTTCAAATCTGGCAAGCCTAATGTAATGTTGTAATTTTTATTAGCAATAATATGAAAATGTGAAGATGTTAAAATATTTTTAGTATTACATTGATAAATATGTTTATTTTACGGCAAGTGGTTACTAATATATTATTAAAATTTAACGTTGCCAAAAACATCTTAATGATAGCAAAATCATCTCGAAATCTATGAGTGATCAGTTCGAACTTTACGCCATACAAGCGCAGCGAGCTCTCAATTGAGCGCTCTGGTTTATTTTCCAACACACGTACGTAACTTCCAAACTAAGAGAATGATAGCTTGGAAGTTTTTTGATGGAGTTACACATAGACAAATCTCTATTGTTAAACATAAAGATAGGTTCTTGTTTGCCGAAAGTTATTTTTGCATATGAGAATATTTGATATTTAATATTTATTTTAATTTTAAAATATCTCAAGAAAAATTATCAGTAAATACGTAAAAAAAATTTATTTAAAGAATTTTTTTCTGTGTAATTGTAAAAAATAATGGGAATTTTAATAAATGTGAATCAACGACATAAACTCCTAAACAAATGTAATACCCGCTACTATGTTAATTCTTGATATACAAGCCTATTTACAACATTATCCTGTAAATATTGTCAGTTAATTGATATTTATAGTACTGTATATGAGCGCAAAAGTTGTTGGAGGATATTTTTATACACCTAACAATCCATTATTTGTTTCATTTTTCAAAATCTTCCATTATTTCTTTACTTTTATTTACATGGAGTATATATTAAGATTCATTTTGTATCTAAAATTGCAAATAAATGCATTTCCGAGAGCAATGTTCAAAAATAATAGGCCGTGTTTAAATTTTTTCCAATCCTATTGACAAAAAATCCAGAAATTTTAATGTTTTTTTGCTATTTATAATACAGTACACTGTAAAGTAGTGAACTCACTACACCAAAAACACTAAAAAATTTTGTAAACTTTTCTTTCAGTGCATGGAATGCAAAAATACAAAGTGAAGTAGTGTTAGTGTGGAAAGAAAATTTTACGCTCTGCCGATGTGTGCTTTACGCACATAAAGAAAACAACCCGACGAAAAATAAAACAAACCGTAACAGCTATTTTATCAAAATAAACATTTTTTTGGTGTGGTGAGTTATTTTTGTTTACAAATATGTGTTTCTGCACGTGGAAAAGACGAAAAAACTCGTTTTCATTATTTACATTTTCAATATTTGTTTATGCACGCGGAAAAGATTCAAAAAAATTTATTTTCATGATTTACTTTAAAAAAATTATTTTTGATCAATTAAAATATATATATAAATGTGGATGTTGAAAGTGTAGAAATCGGATGGCATAAATTTTTTTGTAGATTTCATCGTTCTAGGCCCTAGAAAATTTTACGCTCTGCCGATGTGTGTTCTAGGGCACACATCGGCAGAGCGTAAAATTTTCTTTCCACACTAACTCTATTTCTCTTTGTTTTTTGTGCATTCCATGCACTGAAAGAAAAGTTTGTAAAATTTTTTAGTGTTTTTGGTGTAGTGAGTTCACTACTTTACAGTGTACTGTATTATAAATAACAAAAAAAAAACATTAAAATTTTTGGATTTTTTGTGAATAGGATTGGAAAAAATTTAAACACGACCCATTATTTTTGAACATTGCTCTCGGAAATGCATTTATTTGCAATTTTAGATACAAAATGAATCTTAATATATACTCCATGTAAATAAAAGTAAAGAAATAATGGAAGATTTTGAAAAATGAAACAAATAATGGAACATAGGTGTATAAAAATATCCTCCAAGAAATTTTACGCTCATATACAGTGCTATAAATGTCAATTAATTAAAAATATTTACAGGATAATGTTGTAAGAATCAAGAATTAACATAGTAGCGGGTATTAGGAGTTTATGTCGCTGATTCACATTTATTAAAATTACCATTATTTTTTACAATTACTCAGAAAAAAATTCTTCAAATAAATTTTAAAATTAAAATAAATATTAAATATCAAACATTCTCATATGCAAAAATAACTTTCGGCAAATAATTTCTTGAGATATTTTAAAATTAAAATAAATATTAAATATCAAACATTCTCATATGCAAAAATAACTTTCGGCAAACAAGAACTTATCTTTATGTTTTACAACAGAGATTTCTCTATGTGTAACTCCATCAAAAAACTTCCAAGCTCTCATTCTCTTAAGGTGGAAGTACACAACTCGCGTTCTACGCGGCAACGCGTTATAGGCTTCTGTCAAAAAGTTGATAATGTATTTTCATTTAACAAGTTACACATTGTAGTTTGTAACGCGTCTGCCGCGAAAAGTTCAGCAACTTTCAACTTTTGATGCGTCGGCAGCTGATCAGGGTTGTATTTTGTTTTGTGTAGAATAAGAATAAACTAAAATGAAATGAATTTCATCAACAATGAAAGAAAAAATCTAAAAAATAAACAAAAGATTAAAATTTTGAAGTTTTAAAACAGTAATAGTCTTAAAATACATTAAAAGAGAGATCAAAATGACGCGTGGTGTGTGCCGATTATAATGCGCGAAAAGTTTGAAAAGCGTAAAACGCGTTGCCGCCTCAACGCGTGTTGTGTACTTACACCTTTAGTTTGTTACGTACGTGTGTTGGAAAATAAACCAGAGAGCTTAATTGAGAGCTCGCTGCGCTTGTATGTTCTAGGGTGTGTACTACAACAACAAACTTTTTTTTACAAAAAAATGTTACTATGAAAGTATATATACATTGATATATAACTGTTATCGGACGATCTTGTACACGATAAAAACCTATATAGAACTTTAAGTTGGAAGTGTAGAAATCGGATGGCATAATTTGTTTTGTGGATTTTATCGTTCTAGGGTGTGTACTACAACAACAAACTTTTTTTTTACAAAAAATGTTACTATGGAAGTATATATAAATTGATATATAACTGCTATCGGACGATCTTGTGCACGATAAAAAAACAAATCGGATGGCATAATATGTTTTGTGGATTTCATCGTTCTAGGGTGTGTACTACAGCAACAAACTTTTTTTTACAAAAAATGTGACTATAGCCATATATAGAAAATTATATATAACTGCTATCGGACGATCTTGTGCACGATAAAAACTTATATAGAACTTTAAGTTAGAAGTGTAGAAATCGGATGGCATATATTTTTTCCGGATTTCATCGTTCTAGTGTGTGTACTACAACGACAAACTTTTTTTTTACAAAAAATGTTACTATGTCCGTATATATAAATTGATATATAACTGCTATCGGACGATCTTGTGCACTATAAAAACCTATATGGAACTTTAAGTTGGAAGAGTAGAAATCGGACGGCATACATTTTTTTGTAGTGTTCATCGTTCTAGGGTGTGTACTACAACAACAAACTTTTTTTTACAATAAATGTTATTATGGAAGTATATATAAAATGATATATAACTACTATCGGATGATCTTGTGCACGATTAAAACCTATATAGAATTTTAAGTTGGAAATATACAAACGTGATGGCATAATTTGTTTTATGGATTTCATCGTTCTAGTCATCGTGTAGTACACACTACAGCAACAAACTTTTTTTTAAAAAAAATGTGACTATAGCCGTATATAGAAAATTATATATAACTGCTATCGGACGATCTTGTGCACGATTAAAACCTATATAGAACTTTAAGTTGGAAGTGTAGAAATCGGATGGCATGCATTTTTTTCAGGATTTCATCGTTCTAGGGGGTGTACTACAACAACAAACTTTTTTTCACAAAAAAATTTTACTATGGCAGTATATAGAAAATGATATATAACTGTTATCGGACGATCTTGTGCACGATAAAAACATATATAGAACTTTAAGTTGGAAGTGTAGAAATCGGATGGCATAATCTGTTAGCGATTTCAGCTAGGGTCAACTGTGGACCGATCCTTACAAAATTCAACAGATAAATTTTGTTTCATATAAAAGTTGTCATGTCGAATTTTATAGATATACATTTTTAAGCCAGTTATGAGCGGTAGCAATTTCCCGAGGTGGACCTTATATCGGGGATAGGTTAAATTATGGACCGATCCCCTTAAATTTGACAAAACGATTTTGACTCATTTTTTATGTGGAATTTCTTTACTATATTGGTATTTTTATTACAATTATTGGAGTTAATATCTTTTTCTGAAGGGGAACTTATATGGGGGTAGGGTCAATTTGGACCAACCCAGAAATGTTTTGGATCATATAAATCTTGTAAAATAATTTCCTGAGAGGAACCTTATATGAGAACAGTGTCAAATATGAAGCGATCCTCATAAAATTTGGCAAACAATTTTAGTTCCTATAAAACTTGTTTTTGTCGTTTTTCTTCTATACTGGAATATTGAAGTTCAATAATAAACTCCATCAACTAAAAATGTTTGGCAAATATTGGCTAAGATCCCAGTGTATACTTTTATGGATTTTATACCAATATTTCGATGTGTTACAAATGGTGTAAAAAGTTCCTTGACTCCCTGATGAGTTTATCGTATACCGATATTGTCCATTTTCAATAAAAAACTCCATCAACTAAAATTATTTTGGCAAATATTGGCTAGAGGGTCTTAGACTGTAATAAGATCTCAGCATATACTTTTATGTACGATGAGGCTCGAATCTTGCCTCATATGAACGGAACAAGAAGTTAAAGCCCCCTTTTAAATTTTTTTGGTTGATCTCCGATGGATTCCGTGACTCTATCAACCAGTCATGGAATATAGAATGAATTTCACATTATATATGGCCGTTTTAAAAATATTTGAAACCGGGATTATTATTGGGGTAGATGGTGTACATTAAGAACACTTGCACTGGCTATAAAACGTTATTAAAATACATGAATTTTTCTTAGCACAAAATAAATATGTCTAGTAATTTGTTTTTGTTTCATTTGTTTACGTTTTTAAAGAAACTCACCACACAACAATCGAAAACAGCTGTTAGGGTTTGCTGTTTTATCAAAAGATTGTTTTATTAACAGCCTTCATGCTTTGTAACCATAGTATGGCAATAGTATTGTTTTGAATGCGAAGATATTCAGAAATTTATATGTGCACAACACGATCGTAAACGAACCTTTTAACAAGGGCGTAAAAAATACAACAATTTTATTTAGTTGCTTCAAAGCATTCAACAAAGCATCACAAAGTATACAGAGGTGTCACTTTTGACATTTGAAAAAGTCTAAGTCAGTTTTTTTTTTGATTTTGGAATTGCTTTGTGAGAAGAGGTATATAAAATACAGGTAAAAAAATCATTGAAATGGTTTTGTGCGAAAGAGAGGGAAATAGTTTTTTGCTCTGTATACATACGCTTTGGAATTGTGTGTCAAGTAACACTGCTGGTAGAGAACTGTACAGCCACTGCCTCCAATCTAGTATTACATTTTTTACCCAAACGAATATACTCGCTTTGGTCAATACAATAACCTAGTCCAGCCATCAACAGTTGACATACTTTTATCAAACTCGAGTCTCCATTTTTCAAACCTTGAGACACATCCCCATATTTTACAGTCGGACAGTGTTCAAAATATGACATATTCAGTTCCATTGTATTACCTTGCAGCACTGTTGCCAACTTTTTTCCCAAAAATATCGCTAAAGTCAACTGAAAAATAGCTAAATTCAAGACATTTTGAAAAATTTAGCGATAAATCGTCAAAATAATATTTATTATATGATTCTGAAAAGAAATAGCTAAAAAAACTAGCTAAATTTTTCAGATTTTTTATATTATTCTAAAAAGTCAGCGATTTATCGCTAAAATCTTTATACATACGTAGGAATGGGATAGTGATACAAACACATCTTATAACAAACACATAAGAGAATCTTTTTTTATGTTAAATATTTTCACTTTGGGTTAGGAAAAATGTCAAGTTGAGGTTAATTTCGATATGCGACCCTATACAGATTGCTTTAGAAATGTTGTAAAGATAAATTGAATTTCGAAATGCTGGCCATTATGGATCGATCCTTTATTTTCGGCATAAGAGTATTATTTATTTTTCCATTACAATACAATTACAAATTATATTCTAAACTAATTTACCGAGCAGGTGTAGTGTAGCAGACCAGGATCTCTGCTGGGAATCGAACCCACAACCCCCAGACTGACAGGCTAGCACACTACCAACTAGCCTACCGGGGCACCCAAGATTATTATTATACACTCTTTTGTGGGAAGTTTATCTGCAATATCGATATGCGGCCCTATACGCCTTAGAAATGTGGTAAATTCTTAGGAATTTACGGATCGATCCTTTCGTCACTTATTCCCAATGTTCACTAATTTTTAGAATTATGGTAAATTTTATTAACATATCACTCATTTACTAAAAGACTAGAATAATTAAATATTCGTTTTTTAATTGAGTACAACAAAATATACCCCTTTTAAAGTTTTTCGTATAACTTTACCTGTACGCACAAGTATTTGCTCCTAATTATGTTCTTCAGAACATTCAAAATAAGTATAATACACACAGCAAAAACTCAAATAATTTACATTGAATGCATATTTTTATATACATACATATATGTAAATATCGTCATTCGCAGCAACTTTTAAGCGATATTATCAAAATATAAATGAATAAAAAATGCCTTAAAATCTAAAGAAAAATCGCTAGATTTCCCGCTAATAGCTAAATCATATTTTTCCCCGCAAAATGGGATTAAAAATCGCTAGATTTGACGAGAAAATAGCTAAATTGGCAACAGTGCCTTGCAGACTGGTCAGCAATCAGAACAGAAGAATATTGACCGACCTTTTACTAATACAGGTAATCTGGATTTGTGTTTTGATAAATTAATTTGTATTGTTAAAGAAGCTTTTTTGAAAATACCAATCGGATACAAACAATCTTGGCAAAGGCAAATATCTGATATTAGTAAAATGTTAATTAGTCATAGAAATAAATATAGGCGCAAATTACAAATATGTAGGGGTTTTAATACTAAAATTCAATTAAAAAGTATTTTGAATCCGTTAAATAAGTTGCCTCCAGGGTCCAAAAAATTTTGGAAATTAACAAAATACTTAAAAGGCAACAATATGGCTCTTACGGATCTTTATGTAAATAGTGAAGTATTGAAATCCGGCACTGAAAAAGCTAATTCGATAGCTGACGTGTTTGGTGAATCTCACTCCATTACTATAAATAATTCTTCGCCTGTGGACTCAGCTGTCTCAAGATTTATTTATGTTCTTAACGATAAAAATCTTGACAGATCGACTGTCGAACTTACCAATTCAGTTGAAATTTAATCGTTAATTTTCTTATTAAAAAGTAACAAAGCTCCAGGTTTAGATGGTATTAATAGTATCAATCTTAATAATATGCCAGATTACTTTTTTGAAATTTTAAGTAAACTTTTTAATACATGTTTATTGGAAGGATACTTTCCCTCGATTTTTAAGAAGGCTAAAATAATTCCAATACAAAAGCCGGGAAAAGATCCCAAATTACCAACCAGCTATAGACCAATTAGTATTCTTAGCTTATTAGATGAAGTATTTGAGATAATAATAAACAAGAGAATTTTGGACTTTTCTAATCAAAATAATAATATTAACTCTAAACAGTTCGGTTTTCGTAAGGACCATTCCACTATTCACCAATTGAAAAGGGTCGTTAATTTTATTGAAAACAACAAAAGAGATATGAAGAGTACAGGGGTCATATTTCTTGCACACAGTGTATTTAAAATTGACAAAATTTAGTGCTTCTTACTGATGAGGGGGCTAGGTAACAGGGAAGCTAAATCATCGTGCTCACTCTCATGTTTACTGAGAGAAATAGAGAGAACAAAAAGCATATGGTACATTCCTATAGGAATGACGTGTACATTGTTGTTATTTTTTCGGGAAAACACATTCTTATTATTATTTTTTAGACTATTCGATTATGTATATACATACATACGTACTTACCATATGTAATTTTATAGACAGTTCAATTATGAGCTTCTGTCTCTATTTTTGTATAGAATGAAGTTGTAATAACACGATTTTTTTTGTTTAGTATTTATTTATTATAATTATTTTAAACCTCTAAATATATTTCAAACATAAATTTGAGTTATTAATAAAATAAAGCAATATTATAGTTATAAATTACATATGACCATATTATACGAAACGCAAAAATTATAATCGAGTGTTTTTTTGCTTAAAATTGTGTTAAGGGGTTACTATCGACCGAAATTATATATTTTTGGCCCATTTGTTCCACTATTTTTGGAGCATTTGTACCATCTTTTCATGTAATATCATTAAAATGGCGATTTTTTACCATATTTGCAATTTTTATCCTTTTTTTCAGAAATAAACCCTAACTTTAATATTGGGATTTAATAGACCCCTTAACCCCCTATAAATAATAATTTTTGTTATAAGAATCTGTACTTAAAAGTTCCAAGATTTGTTTTTGGTATCGTTCTTCTGTTTTAATTGAATTGTATGGATCTTAAGTCCTTTTTCGTACCACTAGGGTCGATATTTTCCGACAAAGTTGGCTAGTATACATTCATGTACATATTAGCACTAATATATTTTAAATTTTCAATACATTATATCGGTATACAACTCCAAAACATGCCTTAACAAAACGTCATCCTATACAGTAGATTTGAGTTTTTACTATTCGTAACTTTCACGCTTATGTTGCCCATTACAATAACAATGTAAGTCCAAAATTTTGGGTTTATTTTGATCATAGTAATCAATATTTAAACAGATATCGATATTTTTGAGTTAGACCATAATGATAAAGTGGCATGCAGCCTGGAGGTCATTGGTATATAAAAATAATGATACTACCATACCATAAATGGTGTTTCTTCGAGGCATGTTTTGGAGTTGTAGACTTCCACAATACATTGAAAACTTAAAATATATAAAAGCTGATATCTAAAAGAATATATACAAGAAAACTTTCCCCGAAAATTTTTGACCCTAGTATTATGAAAATGGACTTAAGTTCCAATATATTGAATTAGCGACAGAATAATGATATCAACAATATAACTTGGATCGTTTAAATACAGATTCTTGTAACAAAAAATACTATTTTTAGATACTCCAAGGGGTCTATTAAATCCCAATATCAAACTTTGGTCTTATCTCTGGAAATAAAAGAGAAAATACTACAAATATTGCCAAAAATCGCCATTTTAATGGTATTACATAAAAAGAGGGTACAAATCCTCAAAAATTGTGGACCCAATGGGCCAAAAATATATCATTTCGGTTGATAGTAACCCCTTAAAACAATTTAAAGCATAAAAACCAGTCGATTCTAAAATTTGTGTTTCGTATAATATGCTCAAATATGAACAACAGGAAAAATTCGTATACTTTTGTGAGACAATTTTATGGATTTTTAAAAAAAAGCTAATTTAATTTAAGTAAATGTAAATTTTTCAAGTTTTAAAAAGAGTGATATCAAACCTAAGGACTGTCTAGACAATATAACATATTAATTTTTTTTTGCACACAAAATATATTATTAAATTTGGTTTCTTTTCATAGTTTACCTAAATTCGAATACTTATGAGAGACACTGTAGTTTCATTTCTACAACAATAAAACACGTATTCTTTCTTACCCTACAATAACACAAACGGTAACATTTCATTTCCACAGTTTATTTGCACATCAATTTTGTGAAAAAAAGACTTCTTTTAGTTTGTTTGTTTTTGATTCGGCAATATATGTGTACATACATGCACACACGTATACACGCATATAAGAATGAATTGCTGAGAGATGAGAATAATACGTTCTCTGAGTACAATGAGGGGCAGTAGCCGTACTGCCATCGACAAATTTGGCACTGGCAGTACAATGTATTTATACCCTGCCAGCAATTTTGTAGTCGACTACGAGAAAAATGCACTTTTAGTTTACTTTTACAGACTGACTATAAGCTAACTACAACTTTTAAATACTAACTACAAGCTAACTATAATGTAATGCAGAAGTGCCTCAAAATTATCTGGAGAGAATTAATTGTATTTCAACATGTTTTCTCTTGTTTCTCTATTATTATGATTTTATTTGTTAACTTTAGTAGACTGACTATAAACGAACAACAATGTAATGCAGAAATGTTCCAAAATTTGGTATTTATTAACGTAAACATCCGACTTTTAAAGACTAGCTACAAGCTAACTATCATATAATGCGGGACTAACCCAAAATTATCTGGAGAGCATTTTGTTTCGACATGTTTTCTCATGTTTCTTTATTACTTGGAATTTTGTTTTACATTTTAGTCATTTTCTTGTATACGTTGTGAAATTAGAGTCAGTAAATTGGAAAAATTTATTATAAAAGGCTAAATATTTCAAAACTCGGTGCCTAAATTCTCAATTCTGCTGATTAATACTGTAAATATAATACATTAACAGTTAATATTACACATAACATTTTAGAATTTATTTGGATCAATGGGAATCATGGAAATAATGAACAAATCATTCATAATTTTATGGATACCGGTGTTATTATTAGTTGCCCTGCAGAAAACTGATGTCTATTAATTTTAACAAACTAATATCATAACTAGTATTAAAGCGAAATGTAATTTAGATAACTAGTAGTTAAATTTTAAATATATTTAATTGAAATGTAATTAATTAATACAGTAGGGAATACAAAAGAAAACTATTACTTGACTTTTCTGCAACTAACTTTAAGTTAGTTAATAAAGATTTACCTTTAAGCTAATTTTTTAGTAACTAACTTTAAGCTAGTTGAAAAGTCATGCAGAGTCGGACAATTAACTACTGCGTAGGACATCGCCATGTTAAAATAGTTGGCTCCATTAAAAATAATCAAAGAATCAACCATAACTAGTTGATGAAAAATCGGCTTTTAATGCATTTAAAGTTAGTTGAGTTGCTGGCAGGGTATTTATAATCGCGATCGGCAGACACATACTACCACATTTTGCACTTGCATAAGTGTAAGAGCGAAAAAAACAGTGTACACTTAATAACCCAGCTAGCATTTTTTGAAATTTTTGATCACATTCGAGTCATTTATGACTCTTCTGCACGATTAAAATTATCATATATGCGCTCATTTTCTGATCATAAATGATACATTCGTCGGGAGAAAATGGTACCCAACCCGCAACTCTTCTAAGCGAGTCTTTAATGAGCCCCACTTCTGATCAGTTCTGACTCATTTTTTAATCTTTTTTGAGTCATTAATTAATGAGCCGACTTACTGGTCGTTTTAGAATTATTTTCGAAACATATTATAGTAATTTTTGAGTCTTTTCTGAGTAATTTGTATGTTTGTTACAGACAAATACAATACAACAGAAAACGCTTTTCGAACTTCCGACTGCACGAAATGTAACTACAAAATAAATTTATAAACAATCAAATTGCGAACACCTGGAAGACCTATTTGTGATTGCTGTACATTTTGTTATTGTTTTTCAAATAAATCAGATTTTAAACCTAAGTCTAAAGTTTAGTGATTAGTCACCCAACTATCTTCCGTAGAAGATCATTAAACATATAAAATTATTATAATTAAAGTATAACATAATTTCAATTTCCTTGACAGAAAATCGACTTTATAAATATCATTCAAATTGAAATACTTATACATTTAATTTTATAAACGAAATGAGAATTATATCAACTTATTTTAGGCCACACAAATTTTTTTGCCAACTCTTCTAAAAGAATCTTTTCTGAGCCCATTTTCTAATCAGTTTCGACTCATTTTTGAATAGTTTTTGAGTAATTTTTAAGTGTAAGTGTTGCTATTCCATTGCAAACAAAAACAATTACATAAGAAACAATTTTTGATCTTCCAACTACTCGAAATATGATCACAAAATAAGTTTTTGAAACCATTATATTTCAAACACCAGGATGATCAATATATGATTGCTATACATTTTGTTATTGTTTTTCAAATAATCGGTTTTCAATCGTATATCGGGATAATTTTCGAATCATTTTTTAAGCGCTCAACTTATTAATCACGTTTAGGTCATCAAAAGGAGTCAAACATGAGTCAGTTTACTGATAAATCATCCAACAATCTTCCAAATGCTAGCTGGGAAGGTAGCCTCGTCGCTACAACAAATACAACAATACAAAAACAACAGGCGATTTGTTATTGTAAAATAATCCCATCTGTCAAAATAAACTGCATGCGAATAATGAAAAAGCAACAAATAAACACAATAAAAATACGAGTTTTTAGCAAATGTTTTAAATTTTAACTATTAATATTAATTTATTAAGTTAATTAAACTTGGAATGCCTGAAAATTATAACTATAACTATTGGAAAGACAAATTATGCGAATAAAACGTGCTTTTTGTGAAAAGTAATAGGTTGTGCTAAAAATCGTTGAATCTGATTTGGAACGTATGCCGGAGCAAAAGATTTTCTTATTTTATCAAGGGAGGAGGACAACAAAGACATTTAATCACAATTGACCCAGAAAACTTATTAAAAAACATAATTTTCTTCACTTTTTATAAATTTTTACAACTTTTGCGATTTTTTCTTAATGTAAACAAACAGGAATTTTGACAGATAAGATTGTAACAGCTGATGACCAGCTGTGTGGACGAGGCTACCTTATTAAGTGTACACTGGAAAAAAAACAAGAAATGAGAAGTAGTTGTACTCTCATCTTCGCAACAAGGCATGCTTGGAAAACTGAAATTTAGAAATAATATTAATCTCTTCATTTCCAAAAATACCAAGAGCCAAAATTTTGCGAAAAAAACTGAAGTAATCATCAAGTAATTGTTTCCTTCACAGTGAAGTTATAAAAAATAATGCTAAATTTTTGTGAATCAAACTTTGTGCGATCAAAATTATTTTTGTATTATTCACATTCAAATATCAATAGTTTTCACGAAATGCAATTTTAATTTCAAGTTCAAGTTAACCTAACTAAAATTAAGTTAATTTACAACTTTTCCTTTCAACTGTTGTGGAATTTCACGAAATCAATTTTCCCTTCGAAGGGAATGAAAATTTAAGAAGAAACCAATTTCAATTCTTTTGGCGAAAGAGGTGAATATTTTTTCTTTTAGTGTTAAAGTTTTAAAATAACTCATCACACTAAAAGATCTTTGAATTACTGATAATATGGAAAGTTTAGAAAAAGGAACTTTAATAAATTTGTACGGCAGAGTACTGTCTAAAATTATTCCGTTTTATCTTTATTGTTAAACTAGAATAATTTTATGTTATTAAAAAGTTTCATTTCTTGAAAAAAGCGCTAATTTAGCGCCTTTTGCGCTGAGAGGAAAAAATGCGACTTTTGGATTGTTAAAAGGCGCTAAATCTAGCGCCAAAAGCGCTAAATTGGCAACGCTGATGACAGCTCATATGAGACTGAATTGTGTTTTCTATGTGTGTTAGTCTGTGTAAATTTAGTAACGGTAGTTGCCGATCGTGGATTTATAGTCTTTGATTCGACTCTATATGGCATGATGGCCTAGTTTTTAAACTTAATTCCTTTAATTTCCCTACGTACTTGCAAAAGTTAAGTATTATCGCCTACTCTTTACTCAATATATACTTCCGATATCACTGTTCGTAATAATCATGAAGTAGCTTTTTACGCTCATGATAGCGCATTCATTTGCTGCGGCAAGGTGTCTAACGCTATAATCAGGAAAATGGAGGATAGTTTAAAATGTATCCACAAATATTTTGATAAGTGGAAAATAAAAATTAATGATAACAAAACTCAAGCTATTATATTCCCATATAATAGGTCGATTAAACGTATTCCTACAAAACATATATATTATAGGGGTGTTCATATCCCCCTGAATGATAGCATTAAATATCTGGGTATTATATTAGACAGAAAACTATCATTTAAACAACACATAAATTATACTAGTAAAAAAGTTATTAAATGCGGTCGTGCCCTTTATCCCCTTCTCAACAAAAGATCTCAATTAAATTTAAAGGACAAAATACTTATTTTCAATATGTGTATTCGGCCAATTATGTCTTATGGTTGCCAAGCAGGCCTGCCAAATTTTACCGATTTATCGGCATTTTGCCGATATTTTACCATCAAAATAGTAAAGTGCCGATTTCCCGATTTTTGCTTCAAAAATGCCGATTTTTTACCCAATCAAACAAACTAACGAATTTATTATAATACAAAAGCAAAAATGAGATGGATCTCTTAAAAAAAATTGGGAAAAGAAAATTTACATTACGGTAAAATACAATTTGCTCCATCAGCAATGTCAATTGGATAGTTTATCAAAAGGAAACACAATTTATATACGAAAATCCTGAATAAGTTTCTAAAATTCAGATCTAAGGATGCTAAAATTTTAAAATGTTTAAGAAATTTTTTATGGTTCGAAAATAAATTTACACATTTTGTGGAAAAGGTAAAAAAATTTGGAGATAATTTCCCATTATTCAAATTTAGTCAGCAAAATCTTTACCTATCCGATTTTTGTTCGACGATAACCAGAAAATAACTGATTAAATGGATTTAAAATCGGCTTTGCAGTAATTTTCCGTGTTTAGTACTCTATTCTCTTACTCAATGCTCCATTAACCGTCTTATCTATACCCGAGCATAATTACGTACATCAATGCCCAGCATACCCGGGTATGTCATACAATTTATATGGCTATTTCATCTTTTTATACATTTCTAGTGTATAATTTAGATAAATTATTAAAACTAATTTAACAAGTTATTTGATCGTTCTATTTGGAATGGTTTTAACAAAAATGTAAAAAACAATATTTAAAAAAAAGTCTAATATCGACTAGAATTAGAACCATCACTGCCAAGTAATGTATGAAATAACTACATCACTTATAAGCAAAATTTTAAAATTTTAAAAAGGATAGTATTCCACAAATAATTATACATTTACATTTTTCTGCAATAGTGATAGAAATTCGAATAGATTTTATTCCAGTAAAATCGGTGTACCCATACAAATAGTTCTTTTATCAGACCTATTCTGAATAAAAATTCCCTTAGTTATATATGTAAAAACAATATTGTGATTTTGAATTAATTTGTGATATGATTCTTTGGTACAAAATAATGTTTTTTTTCAATTGCCAATTTATTGCTGATTTTTAAAATGAAAGTGCCGATAAATGCTGATTTTTTGGGAAAAAATTGCCGATATTTCTACATATTTATCTGGCAGCCCTGTTGCCAAGTCTGGTTTCACAAAGCTGCTAGAACTTATACAAGAAAATTACAGATTATTCAAAACAAGAATCTTAAAATAAATTCATAATTTACACCCCAGATATTCTACTGACTTACTGCATAGTAATTATAATCACATAATGTTAAACGAATTTGTAAGGAATCTGACTCTGTCATTTAATGAAAAATACAGAACGTCCAATTACGGAATAATAAGAAATTTGTTAACCAATTCCTAAGACTCTTTTTTATGAAAAAATTTGCAATTAGTGGTTGTTTTTAGAATTTCTTATAACACTTAATGGGGGATACAATTATTTAGTTTTAATTGCTGTAATACTTTTTAAGTAAATCCTCAAAACATTGTAAATACATTCTATAAAGACAATTTAAAAATAATAATAATAATAATAATAACAATAACAATAACAATAATAATAATAATAATAATAATAATAATAATAATAATAATAATAATAATAATAATAATAATAATAATAATAATAATAATAATAATAATAATAATAATAATAATAATAATAACATAATATTTTTATCATTAGCTGTAAATTTGATATCTTTTTGTAGTAATTTATTTTTTATTAAAGAAATAATTTAATTTTAATAAGCTAACATTTAAAAAAATCAATTACCTTCGTTTAATATAAAATATAAAAAAAATTAAATTATTGGAAGTGGCAACACTTAACATGTGTGAGTCTGAAACAAGTCTTAGACCACTTTTAGCTGAGGGGGCACCAACGTGCGACATGAGTTTGTAGGCAAAGGGGGTAAAGACGAAAGGGAAGTAGCAAAAGACGCACGAATCGTAATTTGAGGGGTTTTTTGGTATCTGTTTTGTTAAGCGTTCGTTTGGCAGTTTATTTATTTTTATTCTGCACTCAAAGAGTGAGGATCGTGTGCGATCACTTGAATGCATGAATCAGTGTTGCCACTTGCAATATTTTGAATTTTATTTACATTACATTTAATCCAAAAATAATAAATATTTTGAATATTTGCTTGTTAAATTTTAGTTATTTTTATAAAGAATATAAATAATTAAATAAATAATATTTCAATAATCAATTGGTCGTTATTTCACCAAATTTGTATAAATTATTAAAGTATATTTGTTAAACATATTTAACACAACATTTAGTAAACAAATATTTAAAAAATTAACATATACATTATTAAACAAAATAATAAAAACAACATTTAAGAATCATAAATATGTCAACACTAACAAAAAATGTCTCACGCCTTTTGAGTGAATGAAGAAATACCTCTACTAACAAATTCCGAAGTGAAAAAAGAAATCCGGTTACTAAAATGCAAAAAAAGCCCTGGATATGATCTAATAGCAGCTGAGCTTTTAAAACATTTGCCTCATAAAGCACTTGCAATATTAACCAAAATCTTCAATGCTATAATAAATCTAAAATATATGCCAAGTCTTTGGAAAGTGGCTGAGATAATAATGATTCCAAAACCAGGAAAACCACTCACAGATGCCAGCTCATATAGGCCAATATCACTATTACCGGTGATAGGAAAACTGTTTGAAAAACTATTCTGTAAAAGGCTGAAAAGTATAATTACAAATAGAAATATTATACCAAATCATCAATTTGGATTTCGTGAAAAACACTCTACAATCGAACAAATACATAGGATAACACATACAATTGAAAATGCCCTAGAAAACAAAGAAATATGTTCATCCGTATTCTTGGATATTTCAAAAGCTTTCGATGGTGTATGGCATAAAGGCTTGCTACATAAACTAAACATGCTCTTACCAATTCAATACTGCGAAATGCTAGAATCTTACCTAAAAGAAAGATATTTCCGTGTTAAAATCAATGATGAATTCTCAAATCTTTATCCGATAAGCTCTGGTGTCCCGCAGGGAAGTATCCTGGGACCAATATTATACTTACTGTATACCTACGATTTACCAGTAGATTCAGATTGTATTGTCGGCACATTTGCAGATGACACTGTAATCATGTCAACTGGAAAAGATGTTGAAGTCGCAACACATAAACTACAACTAGCACTAAATCGAATAGATAGGTGGACTAAAAAATGGTGTATCAAACTAAATAGCTCAAAATCGATTCATGTAAATTTTACAAATAAAAACGTCAACCACAAACCAGTCTTTATCGATGAAATTGAGATTCCACACGAGAACACCGCTAAATACTTGGGAATGACCCTAGACGCAAAGCTTCGTTGGAAAGCGCATGTTAAGAAGAAAAAGGATGAGCTAGAGTTAAAGTTTAGAAAAATGGATTGGCTAATTGGGAGAAAATCTAACCTTTCAGTCCATAATAAGTTAATTGTCTATAAACAAATTCTAAAGCCAGTATGGAGCTATGGCATCCAGATATGGGGATGCGCTAAAAACGATGTTATTAAAATTATACAAAGATTTCAAAACAAAATCCTAAGGACCATCCTGAATGCCCCATGGTACGTTAGAAACTCTGATATCCATAGAGATCTCAACATGAACACAGTAACAGAGGAAATTATTATGAAAGCAGAACAACATAGGCGTAAACTTATACTCCACCCAAATGAAGAAATAGCGTCCTTATTAAGAACCACAAATGTAGTAAGACGACTAAACAGATGCCAACCTCATGACCTCATCAGGCGTTTCAACCAGCATAATGTTTTATAAAATATTTGAATTGCTGTTAATACTAAATTATATGTTTAAATAATTAGCCTCAAACTGCTAGTTAGTCTATTTTGACTAGTCGCAGTATTTTAAGAAAAATTGTATATGTCAATTTATACCGTTTTAAATAAAAAAAAAAAAAAAAAAATAAAAAAAAAAAAAAACGCCTTTTGAGTCTCCATCTAGGTAGGTAGGTAGGTAGGTCGATAGTAGGATGTATACTATATCAAATCCGAAGAAATACACCTAGGCCACTATCGGGCCCGTTGTGCGCTCCTTATCATGAAAAAAAACTAAAAGAATTATTTTTCAGTGTTCAGAAACTCAGTTTCCTGAACGTAATTCCTAAGAATCTTCCAATCAGTGTTAGTCAGGAATGTTATTTCCTGGATCTTCGTGGTTCTACCCACTGTTTCATTATTCCAAGAGGCCTTATGGGATTCTCTCACCCATATTTTTAGTTCAGCTTTTGTTGCGTCGAATGGTTTCGCGTTTGTCAGGTTAACTGCCTCGAGCTCCCTACCTTTTAAAGCTATTACATTCGCCCTTTCGTTACCGACTACTCCCGAGTGGGCTGGTACCCATATGATGTGAAACTTACCTCTGGAAGAGTATTCAGTTAAAGCTTTCTTACAATCCAATACAGTCTTATAGCGTTTTCGTTTCTATTAAAAAGTGTTGTCCAGTTAAGCGGCAACAATATTAAAATGTTACCATTACCCTCCAAATGTGTAACATGTTTTTAGTCAGAAACAAACACAATTAGGCAACCCTGTACTTAACAGCTGTTTTAGAAATAAATAAACATTTCTAATTCGAGATTTTTTGGTTTTGTAAAATATTTAAGCAAACTATAAAGAATGGAAAGTGAAACAAACGAATCTCCAACTACGTTAAAGAGTATTCTACAATGTAAGAGCAAAGTAATTATTTAAAAATAAATATAATGAAAGCTTTATAATTTTGCTTCTAATTTTAGTATGGTTAGATGGAGATACTCGTCTGCTGTTGGATTTATATGCGAATTATTTACCGGAAATTGGACCACTTAAAAAATTCAAATCAAAAAAAGATATGTGGTCCAAAATTTCCACAGAAATTCCTGATAAAAGTGCTAAACAATGTGAGGAAAGATATAAAACAGTGTTGAGGAGAAAAAAATCTGGGGTGGAAAACAATAGTACATCTGGCTCAAAAAGAAAAATTATAGAATTTGAAGCGGAATTGACTAAAATTTGTAAACTTGATGACTCTATTGAACCAGAAGTACAAATGAGCAGCCAACAAATCCTCAAAAAGGAAAAAACAAATAAAGTGTCTAAAGGAAGTGATCAAAAAAAAAGTCAGTACATCAGATATTGGAGGAAATCACAGCTAAAAGAGAGGAAGCGAGAGAAAAGCGACACAAAGAAAAGATGGAAGCTATAGAAAAAACGCAAAGCCTTTTGCAAACAATTTTACAAGAAAAAAATTTGATATAAAATATCAAGACAAAATTTAAGGTGTATCTATAAACAGCAAAATTTTTTTACAACACAGACAACCAACAAATACCAACCTCAATTGTTCCAACACTTAATGCAAATTTGTTAAATAAATCCGTTAAGGAAGGTTACAAAGTTCCAGTTTTTTTATGACCTCCTGAAGTAAATTATTTTTTTTTAGAAATTTCGAAATAAGTGAATTCAAAAGGTATAGTAACTCCCCTTTGACGGTTTTGTTTATCCAATTGAATGGCTTAATCTAACAAGATCATACGCCACAAACAAATTATTTTTAAATAACTGAGTTTTAAGTACTGAAAAGTTATAAAAAAATCAATTTCTGAATTCGGGTGGCTTACGATGATTTTACAATAAGCCCTTCAATTGTCATTTAGAATTGAAACCATTAAGACTGGTTTTTACGGTTTTAGTAGCTGTTGTTTTTGTCTATAGTATATACTATAATATTTTGATACTACTATTTTTATCTTTAAAGATAACAAATAAAAACTTTTATTCATATTTCCCTTTTTATTATAAATTAATTTAATACTTTTTTATGTATTTTTTTTTATTAAAACTTACTATTTCCAAAAATGAAGTACAAATAAATATTTAAGTTGTTGAATTAAATAAATTATTTTTAATATCATTTCTTTTGATTTGGCCTAATTGGGTAAGCAAATTATCTCTTGTATCTTCATCGAAAGGATGGTTATTAAATTCATATTCGTTGTTAGATAGTTCTTCATCATAAAACTCGTCTTTATTAATGCAAATATTGTGAAGCACACAGCATGCAATAATAAATTTGGCCATAGTATCAACATTATGGAAATCTAGTCGCATTAACTGGCGAAACGACCCTTTAAAACACCAAATGCGTTTTCTATTTTTACGCGTGTTCGACAAAACTTCAAATTGTACTTTTTTTCGGATTCACTTAAATTCCCATAATCTCGAAAGGGAGTCATTAAAAATTCTCTTATGGGATAAGCCGAATCTCCCAGCAAATGGTATTTAGGGGAGCACAGACTCTGTAAATCCTTTCCTATAAATGATAGCTTTAGTATTCGCGAATCGTGGATTTTGCTAGGAATACCAGTAAATACATCCAGGAATCGTAGCTTTGCATCACAAATACCCTGAAATGTTATTGATACTCCATCGTGCCTATTGGCATATGTCGAACGAATTTTATATTTTGGAGTTCTAATAGAAATATAACTTCCGTCTATACACTCCAATATATTTGGAAAACCTGCAATCTAGAAAAACATTAAACCTTTTACAACTTAGCGAGTATGGATTATCAAATACCTTTTCGAATTCTTTCGACACAATTTCCTTTTCTTCTATTGTTTGGGAAAACTTTATAACTTCGGGTGCTAAATCTGTTATTATAAAATCCAATACATTGTTAAAGGAATTGTGGATAGTTGATAGTGACATGCCAAAGAGATTGCCCACTCCTCGAAAGGTAGATTTGTTACCACAAAACCTAAACAGTTAGGATACATAAATAAGTATATTCAGGTTATGTCTAAACACTTACCACAAAAATGACAGAATCTGTGTCTCAATAGGTAACTGGCACCTTTCGCCTTGGTACGATCTTTTAGAAAAAAATGAGGAGTATCTCTCAATAAAATACATGGAACTTTCACGGCTAATACGAAGGTTTTTTTTTAAACTACAAAATATTATTACAAATCATTATGTTATATTAAAAAAATCTTACATCGCTCTCTGAGTATAAATTTATAACATTATCCACAAAGCATTTAACACGCGGTATATAATTTCGTTGCCCCAATAAAGCATAAATTTCATCCTCTTCATCAACCGATGACGAAGATGATTCCAGCACTTCTTCAAATAGATTTATAGCGCAAACTATTGTGGAACGTTCCATTTTGACACAATAAAATTTTAAATACACAAAAATATTAGTTTTCTTTGAAATAAAAATAAAGTCTTCTTCTTCTTGTAAAATCAAAGAAAAACATAAACAAAAACCAGCTGCTTTATGTGGGTAATTTCTCACCCTATGATTTGATAAAGGGTGAATAATGTTAAAGTTTTTCACTTTTTATGTGTAACATTTTCAGAAAAAAAACACAATACTCAAATTCAGGGCTGCCATTTTTTTAGAAACGAACACAAAAAGGTAACTTAAGGGCAAAAGGTAATAAAAATGTAACACTTTTTACCAGAAACGAAAACGCTATTAGATTTAGTTCTATCGCCTGATGTCTCCCTAATTGCCTTCTGGCTGTCGGTAAATATATTAAGCGCTGTTGGCGCCATATTTATTCTAATCCAATTTACGCATTCCGTTATTGCTCGTACTTCTGCCTGGAAGCTTGTGTTATGATTTGGTAAACGGTACCACCGTTTCTGGGTCTTCAATATAGAAACCCAGCCCCACTTTGTCCCCCAATTTAGAGCCATCCGTGTAACAACGGATTCCTAATGGTATTTGCTCTAATGTTCCGCTTGACCAAGACAAAGGGTCATAGTAGGACTAAGACCCCATTTCATGCCTATAGTTCTCCTACATATCGCACAGCACCGATGTGCCTTGTGATCCTATCCTCTATGTGGTGTCTCCATTTTAATTTCCAGTCGAGGATTACACCTAAGTACTTTGTCTGTCACTGGTATCTTCTTGTCCAGGAAGCAAGGTTCAGTATACGTAGAAATTTTTGTCTTTCTTGTGAAAAGACAGATTTCCGTTTTTGCCGTGTTAACATTGAGGCCTCTCGGTTGAGCCCAGCTCAAGGCCTCAGCTCTTCTACACAAGTAATTTGGATCCTTTCCCTTTAAAAGTATTACGACATCGTCTGCATAGCAGACAGGTCTAAGTCCTTTCTCAGTTAGGGTCCTTAAGAGGCTATTAATCGTGGTAGGTTAGGTTAATAGGAGGATGTATACTACATCAAATCCGAAGAAATACACCTAGGCCACTATCGGGCCTGTTGTGCGCTCCAATTCAAGAAAGAAGAAAAAAAAAATTGTTCACTGAATGTATTATTTTTCCATGTTCAGAAACTCAGTTTCCTGGACATAATTCCTAAGAATCTTCCAATCAGTGTTGGTTAAGAATGTTATTTCCGGAATAACATCACTTCCAAGATACTTGGATCTAACTTCGACGAATGCCTGACAATGGCAAAGAAAGTGCTCCAGAGTTTCACTGTCCTCTCCATATGCTCTACATTCGTCTGAATCCGCACGTCCAATTTTGTATAGGTGTGCTCGTAATCCTGTGTGTCCACTCAGAATACGAACCATCATACTAACCTCAGACTTGCTCATTTTGAGAAGATTTCTCGTCTTGCTCTCATCAGGGTCACCCCATAGAATCTTTGTGGTTCTACCCACCGTTTCATTATTCCAAGAGGCCTTATGGGATTCTCTCATCCTTTCTCATCATTCTCTCTCATCTCTCATCATTCTCTCATCATTCTCTCATAAATATGGCGCCCTGTGGGCGCCATATTTATTCTAATCCAATTTACACATTCCGTTATTGCTCGTACTTCTGCCTGGAAGCTTGTGTTATGATTAGGTAAACGGTGGTATCGTGGTAACCCAGAGTAAAGGTGACAAAATGCCACCCTGTGGTATACCGCGAAATACCTTTTTCCTGATAGTTATATCGTACATCTCGCAGCTTATCCATCTGTTCCTTAGCATGTGGTTGATCCAGTTACGGAGCACCCGATCAACATAAAACTGGTCTAGGGATTGGATAAGAGTATCAGTGTGCACGTAATTGAAGGCGCCTTCGATGTCAATGCATACCGCCAGTGTATACAGTTTGCTATCAACGGATGCACCTATGTAGTGGACAACTTCGTTTAAAGCGGTTTCCACCGATCGTCCCTTTACATAAGAATGCTGCTTAAATTTTAGATCTTTGTCGGGTATACTGCTTTTCGCCATACAAATAACTATCCGTTCCAAAGTTTTAAGTAGGAAGGACGTAAGACTTATCGGTCGATAAGATTTAGGTGTCGAATAGCTAGGTTTCCCTGGTTTAGGTATAAATATTACCCTTGCATCCTGCCATTTAATGGGAGTATATGTGAATTTCAAGCATGCAGTGAATATCTGAGACAGATGTACGGAAACCAGTCCCGCCTCCATCTGTAAGAGTGCCGGGAAAATGCAATCCGGCCCTGCAGCTTTATAGGGAGCGAAGCTCTTGATTGCCCCTTTAACCATATCAGATGTAATTACAATTTCCGTGTTACCCTACCCTTCCTCCAATATCGGTTCATCTACGTTATTCGATATACCGGGTGGAAAATGGGAGTCCATTAGGAGTTTCATTGTCTCCTACATATCCTCCATCCTCCTACCCGTATCATCGACCATAGATTCTGGTTGGGCATGAGTTTTGAATAGGAATTTTTTTATCTTCGATACGTCATTTACGCTGTCTACCTGTTCACAGAAAAGTTTCCAGGAGTCTCGTTTGGCTTTAAGAACAATTTTCTTATATTCACCAAGTTTACTACGATACTCATCCCAGTATGCTGCGGTCTTTTTACGCCGTGCCCGGTTAAATAGTTTGTGAAGAGTCTTACCAAGGTTCCGGATCTCCCCGGTTACCCAGGGTTTCTCCTGGGCAGATCTCCGCTCTCGCAGAGGGCAGCTGTCCTCGAACGATTCAACCAAGGCACTTGTGAGCATTTCTACTTTGGCGTCTATGTCCTCTTTATTTCGACATTGAAAAGTGTTCTGACATAAACGGTTCTTTAGTAAGGAACCGAACATTGTCCAATTAGTTTTAGACTTATTCCGAAACTTTATCGGCTTTGGTGGCGGCCGTAGTATTTTGAATCTTATGTACCGATGGTCAGAAAAGGAGTGCTCGTCCGAAACTCTCCAATCCTGAATTTCGTTTATAAGCTCTTCTGAACATATAGTTATATCTAATACTTCTTCTCTGATTTTATTGACGAAGGTAGCTTTATTACCTAAGTTCAATGTGATCAAGTTTTTAGTATTAAGGAAATCCATAAGGGCTTGTCCCCTGAGATTGGTGTTTGTACTACCCCAAGCTACATGGTGGGAATTGGCATCACAACCTATTACAATTTTCTTATTTTTTCTTTGTGCCTCTTCGACCAGTTTCATCAGCTCCGACGTTGGTGGTAGTGTCGGAGAATCGAAAGGCAGGTAAACAGATGCAAGGTATATGTTGCCACGACCTTGCTTCAGTACCGTTGCATCCGATGTTGATAATCCTGTTGAGAGGAGAAAACATAAATTCTTGTGACATAAGATACATGTTCTCGGTCGAGACCCTGTATCAGCGTAGAAAAGTTGGAAATTTACGTGATTTAATCCTTGTTGCGAATCGTCCAAGGTTCCTGGATTGAAGCTATATGTATCTTACCTATGTTAATTTTAGCCATCAGAGCATTGGTAGCTGTCTCGCTCCGATGGAGGTTTATTTGGATAACCTCAATCATTGTCATCCATTTAAACTGTCTTCCAGCGAGCTAGTGATCACATCCCCGATCGTTGGATTTGACTCCTCCTGGTAACCTGAAGTGGCTATTGATGCAGTGGGTACCATTGATGGCACTGCGGTGTCCTTATCAGGCACAGGAAGAGCAGTCTTTTTAATCGACACTTTCCCAATTATAGACAGCACTGCTGTTCTGTCTTCTGGCCAGTGAGTGATTTCCTTCTCGCTTTTAGGATTTGACTCCTCAAAATTACCAGTACTTGCTAATGATGCTTTGGGTACCGTCTTAGGTGTTTTAGTGTCCTTATCGGCACCTCCCCAATTTTGGAAAGGGCAGCAGCACCTTCTTTTGGCGAGTTAGTGGTATCTTCCTCTCTTTTAGGATTTGACTCCTTAACGTTATCAGTAGTTGCTACTGATGCTGTTGTCTTAGGTATTTTAGTGTCATTTTCGAACAGCCCTTCCAATCGGCATCTTCCCAATTTTGAATATGACAGCTTTAGAGGCGAAGTAAGCCATACCTTTATTCTTGGCAAGACTAGCCATAGATTTCTGGTCGATACCTATTACAAATAAAGTTCCCTCAGGTTCTTCTTTCCTGTAAAAGACGTACCATTTTTCCACGGCCAGCTCAGCATTTTGACACCAAGAATTTCCAGTATACGTTCATTAGCCAGTTTACTGCCCCATCCTTTTATGTAGACAGTGGACTTTAAGAGCACCGGAAGCTCGCTCTTCTTTGCCAGTCCCAGCTTAGCGCCGTCCCAGGAAGGAGGGATACAACCACCAAGTTCTTTAGGGTGCTCACACATTGGTGAGATGCCAACCTCATCAACATCACGGCCATTCTGAACTCGCAGCTCACGCTCTCTATTGGTTGTTGACCCTTTGAAGCGATTGCGTGGTCCACTATCTTATTGTTCACCAGATCTTCTACCTTGCTCTGTTGGTCTATTGGAATTTTGCCTGTCGGATTACCGGCATCGTAAACTGCATAACAGAGATCGTCCCGGTGTCTTCTTTTGGCAACTTTGGCGTAAGATGGCGGCTCTTTCTAAAAAATCATCTTCTCGATTACCTTTTTCACTTCGATTTTTTTTAATTACAATTATTTTTCTTATTTTTGATGTAGAAATTGCTTTAATTCTTCCTATTATCTTAATTATTAAATTTTCTAATTTAAGGATATGAACAATTACATCAATTATTTTTATTCTAATTTTATTACTAGGTCTTTATCATGAATGAAATCAAGGAATATTAAACTGATCAAATTAATTAGGGTTGTTGTTAATTATAACATTTGCATTCAAAAAGTATTGAAATTTCAATCTACCTTGAATATGAAGCGATTTATTGCAATTAGTTTCGACCTAATCTTAGGTAATTTTACCCTTATTCTTTAATTGAAGCCAAAAAGAGGCTTATCACTGTTAATGATAGAAATGAGATCAATACTCCAATTAAAGAAGTATGATGTTCAAGTAAAAGCTGCTAACTTTTTTCTTTTAATGGTTAAATTCCATTTATACTTCTTTATTTATATAGTTTAATAAAAACATTACATTTTCATTGTAAAATTAAAAATATTTTTTTATAAATTACTAAAAAAAATTCACTATATTCAAAGATTAAATCAATATCCCTAACATCTTCAGTGTCATACTCTAAATATAAGCTATTTGAATATAAATAAATTATATACATATATAAAATTGTAATTCAAAAAATAAAACTTAATAAATAAATCTTTAAACTCTTATTTTGTAATATTTGATTTAGTTGAGAATTTTTAACTAAATTTAAATACAATTGTTGACCTCCAAAATATTCTGATCAACCTTGATCAAATGATTTAACTACTATATTTCCAACAATTAAAGAATAATTAATAATTCCATAAGTAGAAATATAAGGTATAAACCACATAGAATAAGAAAAATTATAATTATTTAAAGCTTTATTATAAAAAAATAAAGAAACATTAGAAATTATATAACCTATAATCCCCCCAACAATACAAACAAATAATGTTAATAATTTTAAATAAGAAGGAAGAACAACTACTATAGGTGTAGGAAAAATTAATCATCTTAATATTCTCCCACCAAAAATTCTTAAAATTAATAAACCTATTATACTTTTCAATATTACTCAATATTTAATATTTTAAAGAAGAAAAATTAGAATCACCAGTTATTGTATAATAAACTAACCGAAAAGAATAACATACAGTTAAACCTGTTTTGAAAAAAAAAAAAATAAAGAAAAAAAGAAAATATATTAATATAAGATAAAGAAACTGTTTCTAAAATTAAATCCTTAGAATAAAATCCAGCTAAAAAAGGTATACCACATAAAGCTAAATTAGCTACATTAAAACAAGAAGAAGTTAATGGTATTATTAATCTTAAACTTCCCATTAATCGAATATCTTGAGAATTATTTATATTATGAATAATAGCTCCAGCACATATAAATAATAAAGCCTTAAATAAAGCATGAGTTAATAAATGAAAAAATGCTAACTTATAATAACCTATTGATAAAAATCTTATTATTAACCCTAATTGTCTTAAAGTAGATAAAGCAATAATTTTCTTTAAATCAAATTCATAATTAGCTCCTAACCCTGCTATAAATATTGTTAATCCAGATAATAATAATAATAAATTACCCAATCATGAACTTCTTAATAAAATATTAAATCGAATTAATAAATAAACACCAGCAGTTACCAAAGTTGAAGAATGAACTAAAGCTGAAACTGGTGTATGAGCTGCTATAACAGCTGGTAATCAAGAAGAAAAAGGAATTTGAGCTCTTTTAGTTATTGCAGCTAACATAACTAATCCTCCTACAATTATTATTTCTATATTACTTTTTATTACTTCTAAATAAAAAATATAATTTCAACTCCCATAAATTACTTCTAAATAAAAAATATAATTTCAACTCCCATAATTTAATATTCAAGCAATAGCTAATAAAAGAGCAACATCACCAATTCGATTAGATAAAGCTGTTAATATACCAGCATTATAAGACTTAACATTTTGAAAATAAATTACTAAACAATATGAAACTAATCCCAAACCATCTCATCCTAATAAAATACTAATTAAATTAGGACTAATAATTAATAACATTATAGAAGTAACAAATATTAATACTAATATAATAAATCGATTAATTTTATAATCACTTTCTATATATTCCTTACTATAAAAAATAACTAACGAAGAAATTATTAAAACAAAAGATATAAAAATTAAACTTATTCAATCAAATAATAAAGTTATAACAATATTTATTGAATTTATCGAAACAACTTCCCACTCAATAAAAATTCTATAATCATTTATAATAAAAACAAGTCCTATAAAAAAAGAAAATAATCTAAAAAAAATAATCTTACAAAACTAATTGTACAAATTGATATATATTTCACGGTTTAAAAAGAAAATCTCTTATCATTGACACCACAAATCAATATTTTTATTAAACTATTTAAACATAATCATAACATACATATATCACCCTTTAAAATTAACAAATTTAAAGGAAACCAATGTAAAAATAAAAGTAAAAATTCTCGAACAGAACCTCCTCTAAAAGAATAAATTCCAGAAAAAATTTTACCGTGTTGACTATAAGCATATAAATATAAAGTATAAGCAGCTCTAAAAAAAGACAATAATGATAATATAAATATAGAAACTCATGATCAACTAACAATTCTATTAATTAAAGAAATTTCTCCTAATAAATTTAGAGTAGGTGGAGCAGCTATATTAGCAGATCTTAATAAAAATCATCATAATGCTATAGAAGGTATAAAATTTAATATCCCCTTATTAATTAATAATCTTCGTCTTCCTGTTCGTTCATAAGAAATATTAGCCAAACAAAATAATCCTGAAGAACATAAACCATGAGCAAATATTATATGAGCAAATTCCTATATAAGTTAAAGTTATTAATCCAGCTAATACAATTCCTATATGAGCAACTGAAGAATAAGCAATTAAAGCCTTTAAATCTGTTTGACGTAAACAAATTAATCTAACTAATACTCCTCCTACTAATCTAATTCTAATTCAAATAAAATTAAATTTTAATCCTATTAATTGTAAAAAAGGAAATACTCGTAATAATCCATAACACCCTAACTTTAATATAATTCCAGCTAAAATTATTGAACCATACATGAGCCTTAGGTAATCATAAATGAACTAAAAATATAGGTATTTTTACTAAAAAGGCCATAACTAAAGAAAAATAAAGAATTTCATAATTAAATATATAATTATTTAATAAATAAAAGTTTAAAGTCCCAGTAGCCTTATATAAATAAAAAATACCAACTAATATTGGTAAAGAAACTAATAAAGTATAAAATAATAAATATACCCCCGCTTGTAAACGTTCAGGTTGATAACCTCACCCTAAAATTAAAAACAAAGTAGGAATTAATCTACTTTCAAAAAATAAATAAAACATAAATAATCTTATTCTACTAAAAGTTAATACTAATAAAATTATTAATAAAACAATATTTAATAAAAATAAATTAGTATAATTTCTATACTTATAAATAGATTCACTAGCCATTAATATTAAAGACACAATTCATAATCTTAATAAAATTAATCCATAAGAAATTATATCACATCCAAATAAATAAGAAATTGATATAAAATAATTTCTATACATATTTATTAAAATAAAAACAAAACTTAATAAAAATAATAAACTTTGTACCATTCAATAAGTATTATATATTAAACACAACGGAAATAAAAACAAAATTCTAATAATAATTTTTAACATTGTAAAATATTAAATCTTTGAAAATAATCATTTCCATAAGTACGAATTATTGATACTAAAATTGAAGACCTAATGCTCCTTCACATACACTAAAAGTTAAAAATATTATTCTAAAAAAATTTTCATAATTTAATATATTTAAATAAATAAATAATAAAAGAAATAATCTTAAAACAATATATTCTAATCTTAACAATATAGATAATAAATGCTTTCGATTAGAAACAAAAGTAAATACTCCTATAATAAATAAAATACTTGGTAAGCTTCAATTTAAAATTGCTATCATTAGTTTTAATAGTTTAACAAAAACATTGGTCTTGTAAATCAAAAATAAGATTATTTCTTTTAAAACTTCAAGAGAAAAGAAATTTCTTTATCATTAATCCCCAAAATTAATATTTTAATTAAACTACCTCTTGATATTATACAATGAATTTTATTAACTCTTTTAATTATTTTTAATTTTAATTTTATAAATATGGTAGGTAGGTAGGTAGGTAGGTTGATAGGAGGATGTATACTACATCAAATCCGAAGAAATACACCTAGGCCACTATTGGGCCTGTTGTGCGCTCCAATTCAAGAAAAAAAAATTGTTCAATGTATTATTTTTCCATGTTCAGAAACTCAGTTTCCTGGACGTAATTCCTAAGAATCTTCCAATCGGTGTTGGTTAAGAATGTTATTTCTGGAATAACATCACTTCCAAGATACTTGGATCTAACTTCGACGAATGCCTGACAATGGCAAAGAAAGTGCTCCAGAGTTTCACTGTCCTCTCCACATGCTCTACATTCGTCTGAATTCGCACGTCCAATTTTGTATAGATGTGCTCGTAATCCTGTGTGTCCACTGAGAATACGTACCATCATACTAACCTCAGACTTGCTCATTTTGAGAAGATTTCTCGTCTTGCTCTCATCAGGGTCACCCCATAGAATCTTTGTGGTTCTACCCACCGTTTCATTATTCCAAGAGGCCTTATGGGATTCTCTCATCCATATTTTTAATTCAGCTTTTGTTGCGTCGAATGGTTTTGCGTTTGTCAGGTTAACTACATCGAGCTCCCTTCCCTTTAAAGCTATTACATTCGCCCTTTCGTTGCCGATTACTCCCGAGTGGCCTGGTACCCATATGATGTGAACCTTACCTCTGGGAGAGTAATCAGTTAAAGCTTTCTTACAATCCAATACGGTCTTAGATTTAATTCTATCACCTGATATCGCACAAATTGCCTTCTGGCTGTCGGTAAATATATTAAGCCCTGTGGGCGCCATATTTATTCTAATCCAATTTACACATTCCGTTATTGCTCGTACTTCTGCCTGGAAGCTTGTGTTATGATTAGGTAAACGGTGGTATATTTCTGTTTCTGGGTCTTCAATATAGAACCCCAGACCCACTTTGTCCCCTAATTTAGAGCCATCCGTGTAGCAACGGATTCCTACTGGTATTTGCTCTAATGTTCCGCTTGACCAAGACATTCTATCTGGGATTAGCGTTTCAAAGTTTCCGACATATTCAGTGTCTGGTATGCGATCAGGCACGTCCGATGAATGTGTATAACCTTCCAATGTGTCCAGTATACATTGATGACGTGTCCTATAACCGTTTTTGGCCAGTTCGCCTAAAGTAAAGAGCCGTTCGGCTGTAAGCGCCGCCTCATATCTTATATATGTTTCAATGGGTGGAATATCTAGCAACGTTTCCAGAGCCTTGGTTGAAGTAGTACACATGGCACCACTTATACCCAAGCAGCATGTACGCTGAACTCCCTGTAGTAGTTTGATATTACACTTTTTGTCCAAAGCAGTCCACCAGATTATTGAAGCATAAGCTAGAATTGGTCTAATTACACTTTTATAAAGCCAATTTGTCATAGTAGGACTAAGACCCCATTTCATGCCTATGGTTCTCCTACATATCGCCCAGCACCGATGTGCCTTGTTGATCCTATCCTCTATGTGGTGTCTCCATTTTAATTTCCGGTCAAGTATTACACCTAAGTACTTAACTTTGTCTGTCACCGGTATCTTCTTGCCCAAGAAGCAAGGTTCAGTATATGTAGAAATTTTTGTCTTTCTTGTGAAAAGACAGATTTCCGTCTTCGCCGGGTTAACATTGAGGCCTCTCGGTTGAGCCCAGCTCAAGGCCGTATTCAGAGCCTCCTCAGCTCTTCTACACAAGTAATTTGGATCCTTTCCCTTTAAAAGTATTACGACATCGTCTGCATAGCAGACAGGTCTAAGTCCTTTCTCGGTTAGGGTCCTTAGGAGGCTATTAATCGTGGTGACCCAGAGTAAAGGTGACAAAATGCCACCCTGTGGTATACCGCGAAATACCTTTTTCCTGATAGTTATATCGTACATCTCGCAGCTTATCCATCTGTTCCTTAGCATGTAGTTGATCCAGTTACGGAGCACCCGGTCAACATAAAACTGGTCTAGGGATTGGATAAGGGTATCAGTGTGCACGTTATTGAAAGCGCCTTCGATGTCAATGCATACTGCCAGTGTATACAGTTTGCTATCGAAAGACTCACCTATGTAGTGGACAACTTCATTTAAAGCGGTTTCCACCGATCGTCCCTTTACATAAGCATGCTGCTTATATTTAAGGTCATTGTATGGTATGCTGCTTTTAACCATGCTATCGACTATCCGTTCCAAGGTTTTAAGTAGGAAGGACGTAAGACTTATCGGTCGATAGGACTTAGGTGTCGCATAGCTAGGTTTCCCTGGTTTGGGTATAAAAATTACCCTTGCATCCTGCCATTTAACTGGGGTATATGTCAATTTTAAGCATGCAGTGAATATCTGTGACAGATGTACGGAAACCAGTCCCGCCTCCATCTGCAAAAGTGCCGGGAAAATTCCATCCGGCCCTGCAGCTTTATAGGGAGCAAAGCTCTTGATTGCCCCTTTAACCATGTCAGTTGTAATAACTATTTCCGTGTTACCCTCCCCTTCCTCCAATATCGGTTCATCTATGTTATTCGATATACCGGGTGGGAAATGAGAGTCCATTAGGAGTTTCATTGTCTCCTCCATATCCTCAAGCCTCCTGCCCGTGTCATCGATCATAGATTCCGGTTGGACATGAGTTTTGGATAGGAATTTTTTTATCTTCGATACGTCATTTACGCTATCTACCTGTTCACAGAAAAGTTTCCAGGAGTCTCGTTTGGCTTTTCGAACGATTTTCTTATATTCACCAAGTTTATTACGATACTCATCCCAGTATACTGCGGTCTTTTTACGCCGTGCCCGGTTAAATAGTTTGCGAAGAGTCTTCCCAAGGTTCCGGATCTCCCCAGTTACCCAGGGTTTTTCCTGGGCAGATCTCCGCTCTCGCAGAGGGCAGCTGTCCTCGAACGATTCAACCAGGGCACTTGTGAACGTTTCCACTTTGGCATCTATATCCTCTTTATTTCGACATTGAAAAGTGTCCTGACCTAAACGGTTCTTTAGTAAGGTCCCGAACATTGTCCAATTAGTTTTAGACTTATTCCGAAACTTTATCGGCTTTGGTGGTGGCCTTAGTATTTTGAATCTTATGTACCGATGATCAGAAAAGGAGTGCTCGTCCGAAACTCTCCAATCCTGAATTTCGTTTATAAGCTCTTCTGAACATATAGTTATATCTAATACTTCTTCTCTGATTCTATTGACGAAGGTAGCTTTATTACCTAAGTTCAATGTTATCAAGTCTTTAGTATTAAAGAAATCCATGAGGGCTTGTCCCCTGCGATTGGTGTTTGTACTACCCCAAGCTACATGATGCGAGTTGGCATCACAACCTATTACAATTTTCTTATTTTTCCTTTGTGCCTCTTCAACCAGTTTCATCAGATCCGACGTTGGTGGTAGTGTCGGAGAATCGAAAGGCAGGTAAATAGATGCAAGGAATATGTTGCCTCGACCTTGCTTCAGCACCGTTGCATCCGATGTTGATAATCCTGTTGAGAGGAGAAAACATAAGTTCTTGTGACATAAGATACATGTTCTCGGGCGAGATCCTGTATCAGCGTAGAAAAGTTGGAAATTTACGTGATTTAATCCAGAAACCTTGTTGCGAATCGTCCAAGGTTCCTGGATTAAAGCTATATGTATTTTACCTGTGTTGATTTTAGCCATCAGAGCGTTGGTAGCTGTCTCGCTCCGATGGAGGTTTATTTGGATAACCTCAATCATGGTCATCCATTAAACTGTCTTCCAGCGAGTTGGTGGTCACCTCCTCGCTCTTTGGATTTGACTCCTCCGGATAACCTGAAGTGGCTATTAATGCAGTGAGTACTGTTGATGGCACTGCGGTGTCCTTATCAGGCATAGGAATAGCAGTATTTTTAATAGACACATTCCCAATTCTGGAGAGCATTGCTGTTCTGTCTTCTGGCGGGTGAGTGATTTCCTCCTCGCTTTTAGGATTTGACTCCTCAACATTGCTAGTACTTGCTAATGATGCTTTTTCGGGGCTTCTTTTGAGATTCCCTTACCTTCGAGGTTGATTTCGCCGACGTGTTCGTCTTCGGAATATCTGGCTTGGCGTTGTCACCCTTACTCGCAGGATTCTCACTTGAGATTCCTTTGAGTGAAGTATGGCTTGGCTTCGACTGTGTATTAGAAGACGGGGAGCTCTTTTTCTTCTTAGGTTTATTCTCAGTTGTCAACTCCTCGGGAGACCTGATCCTTTTTGCCTCAGATCTTGTGAGAGAGTCCGATTTTTCCTTTGGAGTGTCGTGGGATTGACTAACTATGATTTCCTGAAGCATCTTTTTCAACTTCCTCCTCTGTGCTCCAGAAAGTCTTTTCTTAGTAATAGGTAGTTTAGCTATGCTATCACTCACCTCTTTCACCATTTGCTCTACTTCATCCTTTTTGGGATTTGCTATAATGGTATTATTATTATTATCATCTGAGGATTCAGAGTCGGAACCCTCACCTATATTTAAAGGCTGAGGTAGCTTAGAGCTCTCTCCGAGTACATCCTTCTCTTTCACCCCTATATTTTTGCCAGCGGCATGCTGTACACTTGACGCATTGTCCGCCACGGAGGCCAAGGTACCCACCTCCGTAGTAGTATTCTGCTCACGATTGCAGGATGACGACGACACGTGACTCCCGAGTAGATCAACACTTGCCGCCGGTACTGGGTTATTTAGGCCCTGCACCGTAACTTTTATCTTTTTATTTTTATTTTCCATATTTGTTTTTTTTCCAGTTTTTTGGTCCGCGGGGAATATAATATTCCCAGGTGGTGGACAATCTGCCCTCCCTCAGCTTAAGTGAAATTAAAGCTGGGAGAGGACAGATGGTCCATCACCACCCCCTATCCGCCACCCGGGGACGCGCTCGGTAGGAAAAATCTGGAAAACTCCCCCGAGTTTATAAATATAAAACATCCATTATTTTTTATAGACAAAAATATTTTACTACAATACCAAAATTTAGAAGTTAAATCTATTTATGATATAAATTCTTACTTAATAGAAAATTCTTTATCTCTTAATAAATTATATAATTATCCAACTAATTTATTAACAATTTTATTAATAAATTACTTATTAATTACGTTAATTGCTGTAGTTAAAATTACTAAATTATTTAAGGGTCCTCTTCGACCAATATTTAACTAATGAACAAACCTTTACGAATCAAATGTTTAATAATTCAAATTTTAACTGGTTTATTTTTAGCAACACATTATACTGCAGATATTAATTTAGCTTTTAATAGAGTTAATCATGTTTGTCGAGATTTAAATTATGGATGATTACTACGAACTATACATGCTAATGGTGCATCATTTTTCTTTATTTGTATTTATTTACATGTAGGACGAGGAATTTATTACGGATCATACTTATTTACTCCAACTTGACTAGTAGGAGTAATTATCTTATTTTTAGTTATAGGAACAGTATTTATAGGATATGTTTTACCATGAGGTCAAATATCTTTTTGAGGAGCTACAGTTATTACTAATTTATTATCAGCCATCCCTTACCTAAGTATTGATTTAGTTCAATGAGTATGAGGAGGATTTGCTGTAGATAACGCTACATTAACTCGATTTTTTACATTCCATTTCATTTTACCATTCATTGTATTAGCTGCAACATTAATTCACATTTTATTTTTACATGAAACTGGATCAAATAACCCTATAGGATTAAACTCTAATATTGATAAAATTCCATTCCACCCATACTTCACTTTCAAGGATATTGTAGTATTTGTCGTTATAACAATAATTTTACTTCTATTAGTATTAATTAATCCTTACCTTTTAGGAGATCCTTATAATTTTATTCCTGCTAATCCATTAGTAACACCAGTTCATATTCAACCAGAATGATATTTCTTATTTGCTTATGCTATTTTACGTTCAATTCCTAATAAATTAGGAGGAGTAATTGCTTTAGTTCTTTCTATTGCAATTTTAGCTTTTTTACCATTTTATCACTTAAGAAAATTCCGAGGAATTCAATTTTATCCTATTAATCAAATTTTATTTTGAGTAATAGTAGTAACAGTAATCTTATTAACATGAATTGGAGCTCGACCAGTTGAAGAACCTTATGTTTTAGTAGGACAAATTTTAACTGTAATTTATTTTGCATATTTCATATTTAATCCTTTAATTATTAAATGATGAGATAATTTATTAAATTAGTTAATGAGCTTGAAATAAGCATATGTTTTGAAAACATAAGATAGAAATCAAATTTTCTATTAACTTTACTAAAATTAATTCATTAAATTAAATAAAATAAAAAAATCTTAAACCCTACAAAAAATAACAAAAAATTTAATGAAAAAGGTAAAAAAACTTTTTCAAGCTAAATATATTGATTTATCATATCGAAAACGAGGTAATGTTTCACGAACTCAAATAAATATAAAAGAAACAAATGTTAATTTAACATAAAAAAATCATGAAAAACATCACTTCCCAAAAATATTACACAAAATAATATTCTTATAAACAAAATACTTGCATATTCTGCTAAAAAATTAAAGCAAATCCTCCTCTTCTATATTCTACACTAAATCCAGAAACTAATTCTGATTCTCCTTCAGCAAAATCAAAAGGAGTTCGATTAGTTTCAGCTAAAGAAATTCTGAATCATACTAAAGCTATAGGAAATATAATAAATAAAAATCAAATAAATATCTGATACTTATAAAATATTAACATATTATAACCCCCAATTAAAAAAATAAAACTTAATAATACTAAAGCTAATCTAACTTCCTAAGAAATAGTTTGAGCAACAGCTCGTAAACCTCCTAATAAAGCATAATTTGAATTTGAAGATAAACCTGCAATTATTACTGTATAAACACCTAAACTTGTACAACAAAGAAAAAATAACAAACCTAAATTAAACGAAAAAAGCTTAACAAATATAGGTATACATATTCAAACCAATAAAGACAAAAATAATGAAAAAATTGGTGAAAAATAATAAGAAATATAATTAGACAATAAAGGATAAGTTTGTTCCTTAGTAAATAATTTAATTGCATCACAAAAAGGCTGAGGAATTCCTGCAATTCCAACCTTATTAGGTCCCTTACGAATTTGAATATATCCTAAAACCTTTCGTTCTAAAAGAGTTAAAAATGCTACTCTTACTAATACAAAAATAATTAATAATAATCTTCCAATAATAAATTTTCTATAAAAAACAAGTACTATTTGTAATAAAAATTACATAAATAAATTCTAAATTTATTGCACTGCCAAAATAGTAATTATATTAATTATATTCAATATAAAAATAATAATTTATCAAATATTAGGTCCTTTCGTACTGAAATATTTTCATTTTTTAAAGATAAAAACCAACCTGGCTTACGCCGGTTTGAACTCAGATCATGTAAGAATTTAAAAGTCGAACAGACTTAAAATTTAAGCGGCTACACCTAAAATTATATCTTAATCCAACATCGAGGTCGCAATCTTTTTTATCGATATGAACTCTCCAAAAAAATTACGCTGTTATCCCTAAAGTAACTTGTTTTTTTAATCGCTAATAACGGATCAATTATTCATAAATTAATGATTTAAACAATTAAAAGTTTATTAAATTTTAATATCACCCCAATAAAATATAATCTATTATTATAATAAAAAGAATCTAAAAAATTATAATAATATAAATATAAAGATTTATAGGGTCTTCTCGTCTTTTAAATAAATTTTAGCTTTTTGACTAAAAAATAAAATTCTATTATAAATTTTAATGAAAGAGTCAATATCTCGTCCAACCATTCATACCAGCCTTCAATTAAAAGACTAATGATTATGCTACCTTTGCACAGTTAGTATACTGCGGCCATTTAAAATATTTCAGTGGGCAGGTCAGACTTTAAAAAAAATCAAAAAGACATGTTTTTGTTAAACAGGCGAACATTATTTTTGCCGAGTTCTTTATAAAAACTTTTCATTTATATTTATTTATACATTTTAATATACTAATTTTATCATAATTTTTTCATTTTAATTATTAAAATGAATACTTTAATAAAAATTTAAAATTTTAATAAATAATAATTATTATAAAATAAATTATAACACTTTTATTAATAATAGCTATTTCTAAGCTTATATTTATTAATATATTTATTTATTTTTAAAAATTTATTTTATTTATTTATTTAATTAATTTATTTAATTAAATAATATAAAATTTCTAAATTAAATTTATTTCTTAAAGAACTAGATACCTTTAAAAACGAATAACATTTCATTTCTAATATATTATTAAAAATAATTTGGCCACATTAACTTTCATAATATATTAACTCTTTTAAAATCGAGAAAATTATTTTAAATAATTTTTATTTGATAAACCCTGATGCACAAGGTACAATAAATTAAATTTTCTTTTAAAATAAAAATTTTTCAAAATATTTCAATTTTCTTTCACAATACTATTACACTATAATTAATATTATTTTTTCTTTATTAAATACTAAAACAATTCAATTTATAATTATTTTTAATAATTTAAAATATAAAAAAAATTATTAATAAATAAAATCTAATCAATTTATATTGATTTGCACAAAAATCTTTTCAATGTAAATGAAATACTTTACTAAATAAGCTTTAAATTACATTCTAGGTACACTTTTCAGTACATCTACTATGTTACGACTTACCTTAGTAGTAAGAGTGACGGGCGATGTGTGCATATTTTAGAGCTAAAATCAAATTATTACGGCTGTATTTATAAAAACTTATTTTAGGTTTATTAAACAATTTTAAGCAAAATTCAGGAAAATCGTATTTATAAACGTGAAATAGCTTAAAACACCTTCAATAAACCATTGACAATTAGAAGAATTTTATTGTAGGCTCGACCCTTCTTTAAGCCAACAATAAGTTGATTTTAACAATTTTTTTCTCAGATAAAGATTTTTCCGGTAATTTTAGGTTGATTGCGAAAACTAATTATGGTTTCTTTTAAAATAAAATCTAAGAATTCTAATTTTAACGTTTACAAATTTGTAAATAAAATCCCAGAAAATTTTTAAACGATTATATTTTGAGGAAAAAACTCAAATCTAGGCATTATTGGATTAATGCATGAATATTTGACAATATTCCAATTGTCCAGCACTATTTTTAGGCAATTTGGAAATGCCCGTCTGTCAACCAAATGATGGACAAAATCATTTGATTTGGCTTTTTCAAAGTTTGTTGGTTAAATATGTAATGTCGCTTGCTATGATAAAATGATTTTGATATTAATTTATATATTTTCTACCCAATAATCAAATAAATAAATCAATAAATAAACTAATGAATTAATAATAAATTAATAAATATATATATAACTAACTAAAGGAAAATTAAATTATTAAATCAATAACATATAAAAAAAAACCATAGCATATAACTGATTAACTGAATAATAAATAACAAATATATTGTTAAATTGTTTTCGAATATTGTTTTGTTTTATTTCCGTTAAAAACTTAACAGTGTCGTTTACATTTCTTACAACGCCATCTATGGGGGTAAAGCCGAAACATGTATATCACTCCTATCGTTCAATTGACATTTATATTGATATTTGTTTACGAAAATCTAATTAAATTTAGGGAATAGACATGTTACTTTTCCAAACCGCTAGATTACGGACGCCAACCAAGCTTTCTTTGGAGATCGCTTAGCATTGACAAGTTTTCTTGAACGTTGTTCTTTCAAATTTTTCAAAACTTAGTTCATATAAAGTTCAAAGTTTTTATTAAAGTTTATTTAAAAAAAAAATTATAAGAAAAAATTGTAAGTATTTCAAGTGAAGCTGATTTCAATTTTTGAGCTTTTATTCCTTTTGCAAAATAATAAGCCTAATTAAATTTTTTTTTCTTTTATACGTTTTCTGTTAGTTTTCTTTTTGTGAGAGGAAACAAAATCAAATATTTTTGCATGATCAAAGCTGCTCCTAATTGAAATTATTTTCTATTTAGATGAAAATCAAAATAAAAGGGTAAGGTTTTCTCAGTGAAATAAGATTTCCATATTGATTTGAGCAAAACTATTTAATATTTGAATTATAGATCAAAATCACCTATGTCTATTGGGTTTCGAATATCTGGTGGGTTTCTTTTTATATTTGGTGTCAATTTTAATGGTAATTTTGGTATTAAAAATAATCTCTCTTCATATTATTATAACAAAAACATATATTTTTTGTTGTTATTTAGATTGGCACCTAATTACAGATTTATTTGTTTGTCAGCTTGTATATTTCTTCTGTCTAAAAAAAAAAGGCTGTGTACATTTCATTGGAGAGACTATAGCTTCAGTTAATTTAGGCTTTTGGTGATCGTAGATGTGCAGTGAAATTCAAAAAAAAAAATTAAACAATATTTAAAAAAAAAACAAAAAAAAAAACCATTTAAAAAGAAAACATAGAAGATAAAACATAAATATTGCTGAAAAGTGGGTAAAATATATATAAATTAAAAATAAAAAAAAAAAGAAAAATATTAAAATGTTATAAAGAAGAGTGTATTAACGAAAAAAAAACAAAATATTCGCAAAACAAACCAATATAATTTTACACTGGCAAACAAAAATATGAACACAGTCAGAAAAATCGAAAATAAAACTCAACTTACGAGAAAAAATAGAATAAAAAGAAAGTAAAACTTAAATAATATATGTATATTTAAATGTAAAAAAAAAAAATTGTTTTTGAAAAAAAAAATTCACTGAAACTAAAAAAAAAAGATAAGAGTTAACCAAGAAAAAAGAAAAATTATCCTTTGAATTTGCAAAGAAAAACTTAAATGTTTGCCTAAAACGAAAAAAAATTAAATTTAAATCTAGCAAATTATGTGTTAAGTGTAAATTAAGTATATTTCTGTTGTCCAGTGTTTTTTTTAAGAATTCCTTAATTTTAAATAAACAAGTTTGCTTGCTTATAATGCAATTGCATTAACAATTGAAAACAAGAGCCCTTAAGTACATATATACAGTGTCTCTCATAAGTATTCGAATTTAATGTATTATGAAAACAGACATCATTTTAAAATAGATTTTGTGGGAAAAATAAATAAATTAATTTATTATGTTGTCCAGACAGTCCTTAAATTTTATACCACATTTTAAAAATTAAAAAAATAATAATTTACTTAAACTAATTTAACTTTTTTTAAAAAAAGTGCAAAAAATAGCTTCACAAAATTATTCGAATTTTTTGTGTAAATCATATTTAGATTAGCATTGTGAAGTAAAAATAAATAATTAAAATGAAATTAATGTTTTGTATAGTAGCCTTTGTTTTTAAAAACAACTTCCAAGCGTCGTGGGACCGTTTCTACCAATTTATGGAATAGTTCTGGCGTTATTATGTCCCATTCTTCATGCAAAGCAACCGTATGGTGGTTTTAGAGGATAATGAGTGATTTAAAAGTTGTTCTTGTAAATATAACCACAAATTTTCAATGGAGTTTAAGTCCAGACATTAACTCCATTGAAAATTTGGTGAAAGAAGATACTTAGTGTTGTAAATGATCAACATTTTCACGTACCAGGTCGTGTATTTTGGATCGTTTTTCTGTTGAAAAATAAATTGAATGGGTTGTAGACCCATTTTGGTGGTACTAGTATGCAAATTCTGTTTTAAAATTGACAAGTGGACCTTCTAGTCTATAATTACAATAATAAATTTTAGCAGTCCAACACCGTGGACGGACACAGAACCCCAAAATATGGCAGAGCAACTTGGGTCCTTTACAGTTGGTTTTAAGTTAGATAATTCCAAGGCATCTCCAAGCTTTCGCCATATCATTTGACGACCATCTGAGCCAAAAATATTATATTTGTTCTAATCGTCGAAGATAACTTTCTTCCAGAATCCAATATTCTTACTTATGAGTGTATTTGCGGAGTCAAGACACTTAACATCGATTAACTTCGATATGAGCGGTTTCCACCTTAGTACTTGACCATGCAAATTATTGCTCCCTAGTACTTTGCGCACAATTTCGACACTAATTTTTATTCACAGGACTGTCATGAGTTCGTTGTTAATTTTTGGAGCTGATATATGAAGGTTCCTTCGGTATTTCCTCAGTATTTCTCTGTCGTCCTGTATTGACAGCAGTTTTGGACGACTTGATAATGGTAAATACTCGATGGAATTCTTTGTTTCATGCGTGTAATGACAAAATATATTGTCGATGGGAATCTATTAACCATTTCCTATATGTATTTAATTGATCGGCCTTGATTATACAGATATAAATTAATTTTTTAATTTGAATTGATCAACTCTTTTTCTTTGAACATTTTAAGCGCTTACACAGGAAGGATTTACAACATAATTATGCAAATTTCCAAAAAATATAATGTTAAATATTCCATATAACCACTACCTGCATAATGGGTTAATTAATGGGCAATAAAACACGTGTTCAAGGATTCTAAAAAAGTTCTTAGAAAAAATTCGAATATTTTTGCGCAGTACCTGAAATGACCCTTTTTGGGTTTTTTCCATTTTCTTGGAAACCATTAATGAGTTTTTATTACTTTTTTCTTGTATTTCGTAGAAATAATATAAATTAATAAAATTTCATTAAAAAAATTTAAATACTATTATTATTTTTAAAGTAACATCATAAAATAACACAGTAATTCATAAAAAATAATACATTCGAATATTTATGTGAGACACTGTACATACATACATACATACATGTTTGTTAACATTCTTATTTTTGTAAATTCTCTCCGCATGCAAGTAAAAATTTGATTTGGCAATGCTGTAAAAATAATTGTTATTTTTAGTAGTGTTATGAGTGTAAAATAATATACAAATATCGTTTGGGCTTTAAGTTAATGCAAATGAATTATAAGTAGTATTATTAAATCAAAAAGAAATATTATAATTAAATTAAAAAGTTAAATTTAACAGAAAGAAATATTGTGCTACAGAGAACCTATAAAACAACATTTTAGTAACTCTCTCTTAAATACATTCCACATCACATACATACATATATGCTGCTGTACGAAAGATCTTTCGTCGTGGGAGCTACAATAAGATTACATCAATGTAAGTCTCTCTTAAATTTTGTTTTTATATTGCTTATTTATTGTTCTCTGTAAAAGTTTGATTTGCTATATATTTTAATTACCTTTTTGTTATTTGGGGTGACCATATTATATTTTTTTTTTATTTCTTTACAATTAAATTAATTAAATGATTAAAATTTACAAAAAGATAATGCTAGATAAAATAAATACGGTAGAAAACATTTAATAATTTAAAAATTTCCAATTTATCAATGTTTTTTTGTTAAATTTTAATATGGTTCCAAATTTCCTTGTCATAATACTTTTTGTTCATTCTGTGTAGGGTTATTGACCACATAGTCAGTTTATAAAGCAAATTTATGTTAAGTTTAAGAGTTTTTGATTTGATAATTTTGTTTTTGTAAAGATTTTCTTTTGTTATTTCAAAATTATTTTTAGAATATTTAGAGTGAAAATTAAATTGTTTCTTAAAGAAAATGACTTTTGGCTAAATTTTAAATATTTAACTGTTTTGATTTGAAAACTTTTTGGTTAAATTTGCTGTTAGGAAATGGGATTACTAAATAGTTTGTTTTGGTTAAAATGTTAGTAATCGTGGTTGGGTGGGCAGATGATTGGATCAAAAACAACATAGATTCAAATTATATTGATCTTTTAGATGGTTTTCCTTTAATATTTTGGCTTTTCTGTTCCTTTTATTGAACATTTAGCATGCAAATTTTAAAATCTTTGAGTAGCGAAATTCTTACGAAGCGACAGGCAACGAACCTCCCCTCCGACGAGCAATAAGGCTGGATAATTGCATGCGACTCGCCTGATTATGCTTTCAAAACATTTTAAACTTTTTATACGTTATATGCTACAAATATAATGCCATAAAGTAATTAACCATGTAAATTATATTGATTAGTGTTATACTAATGCAAAATATATTCGCCGGCATTAAAATTAGTCAAATATCAAAGAAATTTATCAATATTTGCAAAAATTTATCAAAAATTACAAGGAAAATAAGTAAAAATAAGAAAATGTGTCATAGTGATGTATATTTTGTCGCAAAATATCCGTTATTCGGATACTTTTAATAATAATTAGAAATTATATGTTATATTTATACATCTGAACTAAATAGACATTTATTAAAGCCATATATATATTTATTTTTCTTAAAAGTTTGTTTTTATTGTCAAAAATCTATTATAAACAAAAATATGAAATTAAGAAAACCGAATCAACGAATATTTTATCCTAATTGTACGCAACACTAACACATAAAATGACAGCCATATTGTACAGTGCTGCCAACTTAAACATAAATCAGCACAATAGTTAATATACGTTTATTATTTGCTTATGAATATCACAATTTTATTAATGGTTTTTAAGGCTAAAGTGTGCTTTAACTATTGAGTGCATTAAAAGCAAAATAAGATTTTTTTTATAAATACAAGCGTTAATCTTTATAATTTTACTATCAAATCCACCTTCAATAAATATTTCAAATTTATATCCGTTTAAATAAATTTATTGTAACCCATTTCTACTTAAATATTAGCTACACCTTGATCTGATATATTTTCTTTTAAAAAATTTTGAAAATTAACATTCTTATAAAATATTCTAATAACGACGGTATATAAACTGATTACAAACTTAAGTAAGGTCCATCGTGGATTATCGATTACAGAACAGGTTCCTCTGAATAGACTAAAATACCGCCAAATTTTTTAAGTTTAAAGAACATAACTACTACTACCTTAGTTTTTTAATTTACATTTTAAATAATAGGGTATCTAATCCTAGTTTATTACTAAAATTTTTAAGCTTCAATTATTCTAATAAAAAATTTTATAAATTTAAAATTTCCCCTAATAAATTTATTTTTATTTTATAAATAAACAATTTAACTTCAACTAAAAAAAATTTATTTGCATTATTCGTATAACCGCGGCTGCTGGCACAAATTTAGCCAATACTCTTTAGTATTACTATTTCTAAGTTTCCTTAATTAATAATATTAATTACTGCGGATAAAAAAAATTATTAATTATTAAAATAAATAAATATTCATATAAAAATTTACATATAAATTAAACTAATAATAAATTTACAAGCCAAAATAAAACTTTATACAACTAATTAAAAATTTTAATTTAACTGAATTTTTAATAAATTAATTTTTAAATAAATTAAATAAGTAAATTAAAATCATAATTTAATTTAAATAAATAATTTCTAATAATAAAATTTTCTTTATATAATCATAATTAATTATTAATTTTAATAATCAAAAATTGGTAATTACTCATATATAAATACTTATTTAATAAATTAATAAAATATTACCCCTATTAATATTTATTCTTTATTTTATTAAATAAATAAAATAAAATAAATAAATTAATTAAAGTTGTTAATAATAAAAATTAGTAATTATTTATTTACTAATAAATATTTTTTAATTTATTAAAATAATTATAAATTGGTAAATACTCACACAATAAAAATTTAGTTATCCCCTAATAACTTTTATATATATGTGTAATAAATTTATTAAATAAAATATTTATAATTTACTTTCAATATATATAATTAAATTAGTAAATAAATTTTAACATATGAATATATTAAAAAAAAACTATAAATTAAAAAGGATCTATTTTTTTTTTTTTAAATATTATAATATAAAACATTTTCTAAATTTATACCTCTCAAATTTTATATTGAAGCGTGCAAAATCTGAATTTTAGTTTATATACCAATATAGATTAATAGATATCTATTTATATATAAATATTTAATTAATTAATAGATATCTATTGATTTAGATCAAAAAAAAATTTATTATTAAAAATATTAATTATATAAATAATTTATTAATTAATATATATATAAATATATGAATATATATATATATATGCAAAATTAATTATTTACATATAAAAAAACTTTTATAAAATTATAATTACTAAATTTTATTATGTAAATAAATTATAATAATAAAAAAAAAATATTTCTTTTTCAAAAATTTTAGTATAAAGAAAAAAAAAAAACATGGGAAAACTTCTTTTAATGAATTGCCTGATAAAAAGGATTACCTTGATAGGGTAAATCATGTAATAATATTACATTCATTATATTTAATAGAATTAAACTATTTCTAAAAGTATCAAAAACTTTTGTGCATCATACACCAAAATATAATTATAAAAAGATAAGCTAATTAAGCTACTGGGCTCATACCCCATTTATAAAGGTTCTAATCCTTTTCTTTTTAATTTTTAATAATTCATCAAAAATTATATTTTTCGGAATTTTAATAATAGGAACATTAATTTCTATTTCTGCTAATTCATGGTTAGGTGCTTGAATAGGGTTAGAAATTAATTTATTAGCTTTTATCCCCCTAATAAGAGATGATAAATTAATATCAACAGAAGCCTCATTAAAGTATTTCTTAACTCAAGCATTAGCATCTTCAGTATTTCTATTCGCAGTGATTCTGTTTTTACTAAATTCAAGTAAAACAAATTCAAATTATTTTATAGAAATAATAATCTTTTCTTCTCTTCTTTTAAAAAGAGGTTCTGCTCCATTCCATTTTTGATTCCCTAATGTAATAGAAGGACTTTCATGGACAAATGCATTAATTTTAATGACTTGACAAAAAATTGCACATTTAATATTAATTTCTTATATTATTTTTAAGCCATTAATTATTACAAGTATTATTCTTTCAAGATTAATCGGTGCTTTAGGTGGATTGAATCAAACTTCTTTACGTAAATTAATAGCTTATTCTTCTATTAATCATTTAGGATGAATATTAGCAGCAATATACAATAGAAATTTATTATGAATAACATATTTTTTATTTTATTCATTTCTTTCATTTGCTATAATCTTTATATTCAATATATTTAAAACTTCTCATATTAACCAATTATTTTCATTATTTTTTCATTCAAAGGTTATAAAATTTTTCTTATTTTTTAATTTATTATCATTAGGAGGATTACCTCCATTTTTAGGATTTTTCCCTAAATGAATTGTTATTCAATCTTTAACTATGAATAATCAATTATTTTTATTAACATTTATAGTATTAATAACATTAATTACTTTATATTTTTATATACGATTATCATATAGAGCTTTTATATTAAATTATTATGAAAATAATTGATTAAATTATTCTATATTCAAATCTAGTTATATGAAAATTTTTATAACTTTTTCATTTATTTCAATTTTTGGATTATTCCTAATTTCTTCTTTATATTTTTTATTTTAAAGGCTTTAAGTTAAATAAACTAATAGCCTTCAAAGCTATAAATATAAGAATAATCTTTTAAGCCTTAGTAAATTATTTACTCCTTAAGAATTGCAGTCTAATGTCATTATTGACTATAAAGCCAATGATTAAAGAGAAATAATTCTCATAAATAGATTTACAGTCTATTGCCTAAACTTCAGCCATTTAATCGCAACAATGGTTATTTTCAACTAATCATAAAGATATTGAAACTTTATATTTTATTTTTGGAGCTTGATCCGGAATAATTGGAACTTCTTTAAGAATTCTAATTCGAGCTGAATTAGGACATCCTGGAGCTTTAATTGGAGATGATCAAATTTATAATGTAATTGTTACAGCTCATGCTTTTATTATAATTTTTTTATAGTAATACCAATTATAATTGGAGGATTTGGAAATTGATTAGTTCCATTAATACTAGGAGCTCCAGATATAGCATTCCCTCGAATAAATAATATAAGTTTTTGACTTTTACCTCCTGCATTTACTTTATTATTATTTTAGTTTATATACCAATATAGATTAATAGATATCTATTTATATATAAATATTTAATTAATTAATAGATATCTATTGATTTAGATCAAAAAAAAATTTATTATTAAAAATATTAATTATATAAATAATTTATTAATTAATATATATATAAATATATGAATATATATATATATATATATATGCAAAAATTAATTATTTACATATAAAAAAACTTTTATAAAATTATAATTACTAAATTTTATTATGTAAATAAATTATAATAATAAAAAAAAAATATTTCTTTTTCAAAAATTTTAGTATAAAGAAAAAAAAAAAACATGGGAAAACTTCTTTTAATGAATTGCCTGATAAAAAGGATTACCTTGATAGGGTAAATCATGTAATAATATTACATTCATTATATTTAATAGAATTAAACTATTTCTAAAAGTATCAAAAACTTTTGTGCATCATACACCAAAATATAATTATAAAAAGATAAGCTAATTAAGCTACTGGGCTCATACCCCATTTATAAAGGTTCTAATCCTTTTCTTTTTAATTTTTAATAATTCATCAAAAATTATATTTTTCGGAATTTTAATAATAGGAACATTAATTTCTATTTCTGCTAATTCATGGTTAGGTGCTTGAATAGGGTTAGAAATTAATTTATTAGCTTTTATCCCCCTAATAAGAGATGATAAATTAATATCAACAGAAGCCTCATTAAAGTATTTCTTAACTCAAGCATTAGCATCTTCAGTATTTCTATTCGCAGTGATTCTGTTTTTACTAAATTCAAGTAAAACAAATTCAAATTATTTTATAGAAATAATAATCTTTTCTTCTCTTCTTTTAAAAAGAGGTTCTGCTCCATTCCATTTTTGATTCCCTAATGTAATAGAAGGACTTTCATGGACAAATGCATTAATTTTAATGACTTGACAAAAAATTGCACATTTAATATTAATTTCTTATATTATTTTTAAGCCATTAATTATTACAAGTATTATTCTTTCAAGATTAATCGGTGCTTTAGGTGGATTGAATCAAACTTCTTTACGTAAATTAATAGCTTATTCTTCTATTAATCATTTAGGATGAATATTAGCAGCAATATACAATAGAAATTTATTATGAATAACATATTTTTTATTTTATTCATTTCTTTCATTTGCTATAATCTTTATATTCAATATATTTAAAACTTCTCATATTAACCAATTATTTTCATTATTTTTTCATTCAAAGGTTATAAAATTTTTCTTATTTTTTAATTTATTATCATTAGGAGGATTACCTCCATTTTTAGGATTTTTCCCTAAATGAATTGTTATTCAATCTTTAACTATGAATAATCAATTATTTTTATTAACATTTATAGTATTAATAACATTAATTACTTTATATTTTTATATACGATTATCATATAGAGCTTTTATATTAAATTATTATGAAAATAATTGATTAAATTATTCTATATTCAAATCTAGTTATATGAAAATTTTTATAACTTTTTCATTTATTTCAATTTTTGGATTATTCCTAATTTCTTCTTTATATTTTTTATTTTAAAGGCTTTAAGTTAAATAAACTAATAGCCTTCAAAGCTATAAATATAAGAATAATCTTTTAAGCCTTAGTAAATTATTTACTCCTTAAGAATTGCAGTCTAATGTCATTATTGACTATAAAGCCAATGATTAAAGAGAAATAATTCTCATAAATAGATTTACAGTCTATTGCCTAAACTTCAGCCATTTAATCGCAACAATGGTTATTTTCAACTAATCATAAAGATATTGAAACTTTATATTTTATTTTTGGAGCTTGATCCGGAATAATTGGAACTTCTTTAAGAATTCTAATTCGAGCTGAATTAGGACATCCTGGAGCTTTAATTGGAGATGATCAAATTTATAATGTAATTGTTACAGCTCATGCTTTTATTATAATTTTTTTATAGTAATACCAATTATAATTGGAGGATTTGGAAATTGATTAGTTCCATTAATACTAGGAGCTCCAGATATAGCATTCCCTCGAATAAATAATATAAGTTTTTGACTTTTACCTCCTGCATTTACTTTATTATTAGTTAGTAGTATAGTAGAAAGCGGAGCTGGAACAGGATGAACAGTTTACCCTCCTCTATCTTCTAATATTGCTCATGGAGGAGCTTCTGTTGATTTAGCTATTTTCTCTCTTCATTTAGCAGGAATTTCTTCAATTTTAGGAGCTGTAAATTTTATTACTACAGTTATTAAACTCGGGGGAGTTTTCCAGATTTTTCCTACCGAGCGCGTCCCCGGGTGGCGGATAGGGGGTGGTGATGGACCATCTGTCCTCTCCCAGCTTTAATTTCACTTAAGCTGAGGGAGGGCAGATTGTCCACCACCTGGGAATATTATATTCCCCGCGGACCAAAAAACTGGAAAAAAAAAACAAATATGGAAAATAAAAAGATAAAAGTTACGGTGCAGGGCCTAAATAACCCAGTACCGGCGGCAAGTGTTGATCTACGTGTCGTCGTCATCCTGCAATCGTGAGCAGAATACTACTACGGAGGTGGGTACCTTGGCCTCCGTGGCGGACAATGCGTCAAGTGTACAGCATGCCGCTGGCAAAAATATAGGGGTGAAAGAGAAGGATGTACTCGGAGAGAGCTCTAAGCTACCTCAGCCTTTAAATATAGGTGAGGGTTCCGAATCTGAATCCTCAGATGATAATAATAATAATACCATTATAGCAAATCCCAAAAAGGATGAAGTAGAGCAAATGGTGAAAGAGGTGAGTGATAGCATAGCTAAACTACCTATTACTAAGAAAAGACTTTCTGGAGCACAGAGGAGGAAGTTGAAAAAGATGCTTCAGGAAATCATAGTTAGTCAATCCCACGACACTCCAAAGGAAAAATCGGACTCTCTCACAAGATCTGAGGCAAAAAGGATCAGGTCTCCCGAGGAGTTGACAACTGAGAATAAACCTAAGAAGAAAAAGAGCTCCCCGTCTTCTAATACACAGTCGAAGCCAAGCCATACTTCACTCAAAGGAATCTCAAGTGAGAATCCTGCGAGTAAGGGTGACAACGCCAAGCCAGATATTCCGAAGACGAACACGTCGGCGAAATCAACCTCGAAGGTAAGGGAATCTCAAAAGAAGCCCCGAAAAACGAGGAAGGAGAAGCTAGACGGAGGAAAAGGAAAAGAGCCGCCATCTTACGCCAAAGTTGCCAGAAGTAGGCACCGGGACGATCTCTGCTATGCAGTTTACGATGCCGGTAATCCGACAGGCAAAATTCCAATAGACCAACAGAGTAAAATAGAAGACCTGGTCAACAATAAGATAGTGGACCATGCAATCGCTTTAAAGGGCAAACAACCAATAGAGAGCGAGAGCTGCGAGTTCAGCATGGGCGTGATGTTGATGAGGTTGGCATCTCACCAATGTGTTAGCACCCTAAAGAACTTGGTGGAAAGTATCCCTCCTCCCTGGGACGGCGCTAGGCTGGGACTGGCAAAGAAGAGCGAGCTTCCGGTGCTCCTAAAGTCCACTGTCTACATAAAAGGATGGGGCAGTAAACTGGCTAATGAACGTATACTGGAAATTCTTGGAGGTCAAAATGTTGAGCTGGGATGTCTTTTACAGGAAAGAAGAACCTGAGGGAACTTTATTTGTAATAGGTATCGACCAGAAATCCATGGCTAGTCTTGACAAGAATAAAAGTAGGGCTTACTTCGCCTCTAAATCTGTCATATTCAAAATTGGGAAGGTGCCGATTGAAAGGGCTGTTACAACAAGCCTCGAAAAGGACACTAAAAAACCTAAGACCACAGTATCCACTACTGATAACGTTGAGGAGTCAAATCCTAAAATCGAGGAATTTACCATTAACTCGCCAGAAGAAAGTGTAGTTGCCCTTTCCAAAATTGGGAAGGCGCCGATTGAAAGGGCTGTCAAAACCGGCCCCGACAAGGACACTAAAACACCTAAGACAGTACCCAAAGCATCATTAGCAAGTACTAGCAATGTTGAGGAGTCAAATCCTAAAAGCGAGGAGGAAATCACTCACCCGCCAGAAGACAGAACAGCAATGCTCTCCAGAATTGGGAATGTGTCTATTAAAAATACTGCTATTCCTATGCCTGATAAGGACACCGCAGTGCCACAAACAGTACTCACTGCATTAATAGCCACTTCAGGTTATCCGGAGGAGTCAAATCCAAAGAGCGAGGAGGTGACCACCATCTCGCTGGAAGACAGTTTAATGGATGACCATGATTGAGGTTATCCAAATAAACCTCCATCGGAGCGAGACAGCTACCAACGCTCTGATGGCTAAAATCAACACAGGTAAAATACATATAGCTTTAATCCAGGAACCTTGGACGATTCGCAACAAGGTTTCTGGATTAAATCACGTAAATTTCCAACTTTTCTACGCTGATACAGGATCTCGCCCGAGAACATGTATCTTATGTTACAAGAACTTATGTTTTCTCCTCTCAACAGGATTATCAACATCGGATGCAACGGTGCTGAAGCAAGGTCGTGGCAACATATTCCTTGCATCTATTTACCTGCCTTTCGATTCTCCGACACTACCACCAACGTCGGATCTGATGAAACTGGTTGAAGAGGCACAAAGGAAAAATAAGAAAATTGTAATAGGTTGTGATGCCAACTCGCATCATGTAGCTTGGGGTAGTACAAACACCAATCGCAGGGGACAAGCCCTCATGGATTTCTTTAATACTAAAGACTTGATAACATTGAACTTAGGTAATAAAGCTACCTTCGTCAATAGAATCAGAGAAGAAGTATTAGATATAACTATATGTTCAGAAGAGCTTATAAACGAAATTCAGGATTGGAGAGTTTCGGACGAGCACTCCTTTTCTGATCATCGGTACATAAGATTCAAAATACTAAGGCCACCACAAAAGCCGATAAAGTTTCGGAATAAGTCTAAAACTAATTGGACAATGTTCGGGACCTTACTAAAGAACCGTTTAGGTCAGGACACTTTTCAGTGTCGAAATAAAGAGGATATAGATGCCAAAGTGGAAACGTTCACAAGTGCCCTGGTTGAATCGTTCGAGGACAGCTGCCCTCTGCGAGAGCGGAGATCTGCCCAGGAAAAACCCTGGGTAACTGGGGAGATCCGGAACCTTGGGAAGACTCTTCGCAAACTATTTAACCGGGCACGGCGTAAAAAGACCGCAGTATACTGGGATGAGTATCGTAATAAACTTGGTGAATATAAGAAAATCGTTCGAAAAGCCAAACGAGACTTCTGGAAACTTTTCTGTGAACAGGTAGATAGCGTAAATGACGTATCGAAGATAAAAAAAATTCATATCCAAAACTCATGTCCAACCGGAATCTATGATCGATGACACGGGCAGGAGGCTTGAGGATATGGAGGAGACAATGAAACTCCTAATGGATTCTCATTTCCCACCCGGTATATCGAATAACATAGATGAACCGATATTTGAGGAAGGGGAGGGTAACACGGAAATAGTTATTACAACTGACATGGTTAAAGGGGCAATCAAGAGCTTTGCTCCCTATAAAGCTGCAGGGCCGGATGGAATTTTCCCGGCACTTTTGCAGATGGAGGCGGGACTGGTTTCCGTACATCTGTCACAGATATTCACTGCATGCTTAAAATTGGCATATACCCCAGTTAAATGGCAGGATGCAAGGGTAATATTTATACCCAAACCAGGGAAACCTAGCTATGCGACACCTAAGTCCTATCGACCGATAAGTCTTACGTCCTTCCTACTTAAAACCTTGGAACGGATAGTCGGTAGCATGGTTAAAAGCAGCATAACATACAATGACCTTAAATATAAGCAGCATGCTTATGTAAAGGGACGATCGGTGGAAACCGCTTTAAATGAAGTTGTCCACTACATAGGTGAATCTTTCGATAGCAAACTGTATACACTGGCAGTATGCATTGACATCGAAGGCGCTTTCAATAACGTGCACACTGATACTCTTATCCAATCCCTAGACCAGTTTTATGTTGACCGGGTGCTCCGTAACTGGATCAACTACATGCTAAGGAACAGATGGATAAGCTGCGAGATGCACGATATAACTATCAGGAAAAAGGTATTTCGCGGTATACCACAGGGTGGCATTTTGTCACCTTTACTCTGGGTCACCACGATTAATAGCCTCCTAAGGACCCTAACCGAGAAAGGACTTAGACCTGTCTGCTATGCAGACGATGTCGTAATACTTTTAAAGGGAAAGGATCCAAATTACTTGTGTAGAAGAGCTGAGGAGGCTCTGAATTCGGCCTTGAGCTGGGCTCAACCGAGAGGCCTCAATGTTAATACTTGACCGGAAATTAAAATGGAGACACCACATAGAGGATAGGATCAACAAGGCACATCGGTGCTGGGCGATATGTAGGAGAACCATAGGCATGAAATGGGGTCTTAGTCCTACTATGACAAATTGGCTTTATAAAAGTGTAATTAGATCAATTCTAGCTTATGCTTCAATAATCTGGTGGACTGCTTTGGACAAAAAGTGTAATATCAAACTACTACAGGGAGTTCAGCGTACATGCTGCTTGGGTATAAGTGGTGCCATGTGTACTACTTCAACCAAGGCTCTGGAAACGTTGCTAGATATTCCACCCATTGAAACATATATAAGATATGAGGCGGCGCTTACAGCCGAACGGCTCTTTACTTTAGGCGAACTGGCCAAAAACGGTTATAGGACACGTCATCAATGTATACTGGACACATTGGAAGGTTATACACATTCATCGGACGTGCCTGATCGCATACCAGACACTGAATATGTCGGAAACTTTGAAACGCTAATCCCAGATAGAATGTCTTGGTCAAGCGGAACATTAGAGCAAATACCAGTAGGAATCCGTTGCTACACGGATGGCTCTAAATTAGGGGACAAAGTGGGTCTGGGGTTCTATATTGAAGACCCAGAAACAGAAATATACCACCGTTTACCTAATCATAACACAAGCTTCCAGGCAGAAGTACGAGCAATAACGGAATGTGTAAATTGGATTAGAATAAATATAGCGCCCACAGGGCTTAATATATTTACCGACAGCCAGAAGGCAATTTGTGCGATATCAGGTGATAGAATTAAATCTAAGACCGTATTGGATTGTAAGAAAGCTTTAACTGAATACTCTCCCAGAGGTAAGGTTCACATCATATGGGTACCAGGCCACTCGGGAGTAATCGGCAACGAAAGGGCGAATGTAATAGCTTTAAAGGGAAGGGAGCTCGATGTAGTTAACCTGACAAACGCAAAACCATTCGACGCAACAAAAGCTGAATTAAAAATATGGATGAGAGAATCCCATAAGGCCTCTTGGAATAATGAAACGGTGGGTAGAACCACAAAGATTCTATGGGGTGACCCTGATGAGAGCAAGACGAGAAATCTTCTCAAAATGAGCAAGTCTGAGGTTAGTATGATGGTACGTATTCTCAGTGGACACACAGGATTACGAGCACATCTATACAAAATTGGATGTGCGAATTCAGACGAATGTAGAGCATGTGGAGAGGACTGTGAAACTCTGGAGCACTTTCTTTGCCATTGTCAGGCATTCGTCGAAGTTAGATCCAAGTATCTTGGAAGTGATGTTATTCCGGAAATAACATTCTTAACCAACAACGATTGGAAGATTCTTAGGAATTATGTCCAGGAAACTGAGTTTCTGAACAGGGAAAAATAATACATTACAGTGAACAATTTTTTTTTTTTTTTTTTTCTTGAATTGGAGCGCACAACAGGCCCGATAGTGGCCTAGGTGTATTTCTTCGGATTTGATGTAGTATACATCCTCCTATCAACATAACCTAACCTAACCTATTAATATACGATCAACAGGAATTACTTTTGATCGAATACCTTTATTTGTTTGATCAGTAGTAATTACAGCTTTATTACTTTTATTATCATTACCAGTATTAGCAGGAGCTATTACAATATTTTTAACAGATCGAAATCTTAATACATCATTCTTTGATCCTGCAGGAGGAGGAGATCCAATTTTATACCAACATTTATTTTGATTCTTTGGACACCCTGAAGTTTATATTTTAATTTTATCTCATATTATTAGTCAAGAATCAGGTAAAAAGGAAACATTCGGTTCATTAGGAATGATTTATGCTATATTAGCTATTGGATTATTAGGATTTATTGTTTGAGCTCATCATATATTTACAGTAGGAATAGACGTTGATACACGAGCTTACTTTACTTCAGCTACTATAATTATTGCTGTACCAACTGGAATTAAAATTTTTAGTTGATTAGCAACTCTTTATGGAACTCAATTAAACTATTCTCCTGCTACTTTATGAGCTTTAGGATTTGTATTTTTATTCACTGTAGGAGGTTTAACTGGAGTTGTTTTAGCTAACTCTTCAGTTGATATTATTTTACATGATACATACTATGTAGTAGCTCACTTCCATTATGTTTTATCAATAGGAGCTGTATTTGCTATTATAGCAGGGTTTGTTCATTGATATCCTTTATTTACAGGATTAACTTTAAATACTAAGATATTAAAAAGTCAATTTGCTATTATATTTATTGGGGTAAATTTAACATTCTTCCCTCAACATTTCTTAGGATTAGCAGGAATACCACGACGATATTCAGACTACCCAGATGCTTACACAACTTGAAATGTAATTTCTACAATTGGGTCAACAATTTCTTTATTAGGAATTTTATTCTTCTTCTTTATTATTTGAGAAAGTCTTGTATCTCAACGTCAAGTTTTATTCCCTGTTCAATTAAATTCATCAATTGAATGATTACAAAATACTCCACCATCTGAACATAGTTATTCTGAATTACCTTTATTAACTAATTTCTAATATGGCAGATTAGTGCAACGGATTTAAGCTCCATATATAAAGTATTTTACTTTTATTAGAATAATAAATGTCAACATGAGCAAATTTAGGTTTACAAGATAGTTCTTCTCCTTTAATAGAACAATTAATCTTTTTCCATGATCACGCACTTTTAATTTTAGTAATAATTACTGTACTTGTAGGATACTTAATGTTTATATTATTTTTTAACAAATATGTAAATCGATATTTATTACACGGACAAACTATTGAAATTATTTGAACAATTTTACCTGCAATTATTTTATTATTTATTGCTTTCCCTTCTCTTCGACTTTTATATTTACTTGATGAAATTAATGAACCTTCAATTACTTTAAAGGCAATTGGTCATCAATGATATTGAAGTTATGAATATTCAGATTTTGCAAATATTGAATTTGATTCATATATAATTCCTACTAACGAATTATCAATTGATAGCTTTCGTTTATTAGATGTAGATAATCGAGTAGTTTTACCAATAAATTCTCAAGTTCGAATTTTAGTAACTGCCGCTGATGTAATTCATTCTTGAACTATCCCAGCACTAGGAGTAAAGGTAGATGGAACTCCTGGTCGACTAAATCAAACAAATTTTTTAATTAACCGACCAGGTTTATTTTACGGACAATGTTCAGAAATTTGTGGAGCTAATCATAGTTTTATACCAATTGTAATTGAAAGAATTCCAGTAAATTACTTTATTAAATGAATTTCTAATAATATAAATTCTTCATTAGATGACTGAAAGCAAGTACTGGTCTCTTAAACCATTTTATAGTAAATTAGCACTTACTTCTAATGAAAAAATTAGTTAAATATATAACATTAGTTTGTCAAACTAAAATTAACAATTTATTGATATTTTTTAATTCCTCAAATAGCACCTATTGGTTGATTAAGCTTATTTATTATTTTTTCAATTGCTTTTGTAATTTTTAATGTAATAAATTATTATTCATTTATTCCTTCTATACCTAAATCAAATTTAATTAATAAAACACAATCTACAAATTCATTAAATTGAAAATGATAACAAATTTATTTTCAGTATTTGACCCTTCTTCTAGTATTTTTAATTTATCATTAAATTGATTAAGAACATTTTTAGGAATTTTAATAATTCCTTCTAGATATTGACTAATACCTTCTCGTTACCATATTTTTTGAAATAATATTTTATTAACTCTTCATAAAGAATTCAAAACTCTTTTAGGACCTATAGGAGCTAATGGATCAACTTTTATTTTCGTTTCATTATTTTCTATAATTCTTTTTAATAATTTTATAGGATTATTTCCTTACATTTTCACAAGTACAAGTCATTTAACTTTAACTCTTACTTTAGCTCTTCCTTTATGATTATGTTTTATATTATTTAGATGAATTAATAATACACAACACATATTTGCTCATTTAGTACCTCAAGGAACTCCAGCAGTTTTAATACCTTTTATGGTTTGCATTGAAACAATTAGTAATGTAATTCGACCAGGTACTTTAGCTGTTCGACTAACAGCTAATATAATTGCTGGACATTTATTATTAACTCTTTTAGGTAATACAGGTCCTTCTATATCAACAATTTTATTAAGACTTTTAATTATTACACAAATTGCTTTATTAGTTCTTGAATCAGCTGTTGCTATAATTCAATCTTATGTATTTGCTGTTCTTAGAACTCTATATTCTAGTGAAGTAAACTAATGTCAACTCACTCAAACCACCCATTTCACTTAGTAGATTATAGTCCATGACCATTAACAGCTTCAATTGGAGCTATAACAACTGTCGCTGGAATAGTAAAGTGATTCCATCAATATGATGTTTCATTATTCTTATTAGGTAATATTATTACTATCTTAACTGTTTACCAATGATGACGAGATGTTTCTCGAGAAGGAACTTTTCAAGGTCTTCATACTGACGCAGTAACTACCGGTTTACGATGAGGAATAATTTTATTTATTTTATCAGAAGTTTTATTTTTTGTTTCATTCTTTTGAGCTTTTTTTCATAGTAGTCTTTCTCCATCAATTGAATTAGGAGTTATATGACCTCCTATAGGAATTACTCCATTTAATCCATTTCAAATTCCTTTATTACATACAGTAATTTTATTAACTTCAGGAATTACTGTAACTTGAGCTCATCATAGTTTAATGGAAGGAAATCACTCCAAAACTACTCAAGGATTTTAGGAATTTATTTTACTATTCTTCAAGCATACGAATATATTGAAGCTCCATTTGCAATTGCTGACTCTGTTTATGGTTCAACATTTTTTATAGCAACAGGATTCCATGGAGTTCATGTTTTAATTGGAACTACTTTTTTATTAGTATGTTTAATTCGTCACTTAAACAATCATTTTTCTAAAAATCATCATTTTGGATTTGAAGCTGCAGCTTGATATTGACATGTTGATATTGTTTGATTATTCCTTTATGTTTCAATTTACTGATGAGGAGGTTAATTAATTAATCTATATAGTATAAAAAGTATCTTTGACTTCCAATCATATGGTCTATTATTAATAGTATAGATAATTTTATCAATTTTAACAATTAGTTCAATTATTTTATTAATTTCAATTGTAGTAATATTACTAGCCTCAATTCTTTCAAAAAAAACATTAGTTGATCGAGAAAAAGCATCCCCATTTGAATGTGGATTTGACCCAAAATCATCTTCTCGGTTACCTTTTTCACTTCCGTTTTTTTTAATTACAATTATTTTTCTTATTTTTGATGTAGAAATTGCTTTAATTCTTCCTATTATCTTAATTATTAAATTTTCTAATTTAATAATATGAACAATTACATCAATTATTTTTATTCTAATTTTATTACTAGGTCTTTATCATGAATGAAATCAAGGAATATTAAACTGATCAAATTAATTAGGGTTGTAGTTAATTATAACATTTGATTTGCATTCAAAAAGTATTGAAATTTCAATCTACCTTGAATATGAAGCGATTTATTGCAATTAGTTTCGACCTAATCTTAGGTAATTTTACCCTTATTCTTTAATTGTAAAAGCTGCTAACTTTTTTCTTTTAATGGTTAAATTCCATTTATACTTCTTTATTTATATAGTTTAATAAAAACATTACATTTTCATTGTAAAATTAAAAATATTTTTTTTTATAAATTACTAAAAAAAATTCACTATATTCAAAGATTAAATCAATCTCCCTAACATCTTCAGTGTCATACTCTAAATATAAGCTATTTGAATATAAATAAATTATATACATATATAAAATTATAGTTCAAAAAATAAAACTTAATAAATAAATCTTTAAATTATTATTTTGTAATATTTGATTTAATTGAGAATTTTTAACTAAATTTAAATACAATTGTTGACCTCCAAAATATTCTGATCAACCTTGATTTAATGATTCAAATGATTTAACTACTATATTTCCAACAATTAAAGAATAATTAATAATTCCATAAGTAGAAATATAAGGTATAAACCACATAGAACCTAAAAAATAAGAAAAATTATAATTATTTAAAGCCTTGTTATAAAAAAATAAAGAAACGTTAGAAATTATATAACCTATAATCCCCCCAACAATACAAACAAATAATGTTAATAATTTTAAATAAGAAGGAAGAACAACTACTATAGGTGTAGGAAAAATTAATCATCTTAATATTCTCCCACCAAAAATTCTTAAAATTAATAAACCTATTATACTTTTCAATATTACTCAACCTTCATCATTTAATATATTTAAAGAAGAAAAATTAGAATCACCAGTTATTGTATAATAAACTAACCGAAAAGAATAACATACAGTTAAACCTGTTGAAAAAAAAATAAAGAAAAAAAGAAAATATATTAATATAAGATAAAGAAACTGTTTCTAAAATTAAATCCTTAGAATAAAATCCAGCTAAAAAAGGTATACCACATAAAGCTAAATTAGCTACATTAAAACAAGAAGAAGTTAATGGTATTATTGATCTTAAACTTCCCATTAATCGAATATCTTGAGAATTATTTATATTATGAATAATAGCTCCAGCACATATAAATAATAAAGCCTTAAATAAAGCATGAGTTAATAAATGAAAAAATGCTAACTTATAATAACCTATTGATAAAATTCTTATTATTAACCCTAATTGTCTTAAAGTAGATAAAGCAATAATTTTCTTTAAATCAAATTCATAATTAGCTCCTAACCCTGCTATAAATATTGTTAATCCAGATAATAATAATAATAAATTACCCAATCATGAACTTCTTAATAAAATATTAAATCGAATTAATAAATAAACACCAGCAGTTACCAAAGTTGAAGAATGAACTAAAGCTGAAACTGGTGTATGAGCTGCTATAACAGCTGGTAATCAAGAAGAAAAAGGAATTTGAGCTCTTTTAGTTATTGCAGCTAACATAACTAATCCTCCTACAATTATTATTTCTATATTACTTTTTATTACTTCTAAATAAAAAATATAATTTCAACTCCCATAATTTAATATTCAAGCAATAGCTAATAAAAGAGCAACATCACCAATTCGATTAGATAAAGCTGTTAATATACCAGCATTATAAGACTTAACATTTTGAAAATAAATTACTAAACAATATGAAACTAATCCCAAACCATCTCATCCTAATAAAATACTAATTAAATTAGGACTAATAATTAATAACATTATAGAAGTAACAAATATTAATACTAATATAATAAATCGATTAATTTTATAATCACTTTCTATATATTCCTTACTATAAAAAATAACTAACGAAGAAATTATTAAAACAAAAGATATAAAAATTAAACTTATTCAATCAAATAATAAAGTTATAACAATATTTATTGAATTTATCGAAACAACTTCCCACTCAATAAAAATTCTATAATCATTTATAATAAAAACAAGTCCTATAAAAAAAGAAAATAATCTAAAAAAAATAATCTTACAAAACTAATTGTACAAATTGATATATATTTCACGGTTTAAAAAGAAAATCTCTTATCATTGACACCACAAATCAATATTTTTATTAAACTATTTAAACATAATCATAACATACATATATCACCCTTTAAAATTAACAAATTTAAAGGAAACCAATGTAAAAATAAAAGTAAAAATTCTCGAACAGAACCTCCTCTAAAAGAATAAATTCCAGAAAAAATTTTACCGTGTTGACTATAAGCATATAAATATAAAGTATAAGCAGCTCTAAAAAAAGACAATAATGATAATATAAATATAGAAACTCATGATCAACTAACAATTCTATTAATTAAAGAAATTTCTCCTAATAAATTTAGAGTAGGTGGAGCAGCTATATTAGCAGATCTTAATAAAAATCATCATAATGCTATAGAAGGTATAAAATTTAATATCCCCTTATTAATTAATAATCTTCGTCTTCCTGTTCGTTCATAAGAAATATTAGCCAAACAAAATAATCCTGAAGAACATAAACCATGAGCAAATATTATATGAGCAAATTCCTATATAAGTTAAAGTTATTAATCCAGCTAATACAATTCCTATATGAGCAACTGAAGAATAAGCAATTAAAGCCTTTAAATCTGTTTGACGTAAACAAATTAATCTAACTAATACTCCTCCTACTAATCTAATTCAAATAAAATTAAATTTTAATCCTAGTAATTGTAAAAAAGGAAATACTCGTAATAATCCATAACCCCCTAACTTTAATATAATTCCAGCTAAAATTATTGAACCATACATGAGCCTTAGGTAATCATAAATGAACTAAAAATATAGGTATTTTTACTAAAAAAGCCATAACTAAAGAAAAATAAAGAATTTCATAATTAAATATATAATTATTTAATAAATAAAAGTTTAAAGTCCCAGTAGCCTTATATAAATAAAAAATACCAACTAATATTGGTAAAGAAACTAATAAAGTATAAAATAATAAATATACCCCCGCTTGTAAACGTTCAGGTTGATAACCTCACCCTAAAATTAAAAACAAAGTAGGAATTAATCTACTTTCAAAAAATAAATAAAACATAAATAATCTTATTCTACTAAAAGTTAATACTAATAAAATTATTAATAAAACAATATTTAATAAAAATAAATTAGTATAATTTCTATACTTATAAATAGATTCACTAGCCATTAATATTAAAGACACAATTCATAATCTTAATAAAATTAATCCATAAGAAATTATATCACATCCAAATAAATAAGAAATTGATATAAAATAATTTCTATACATATTTATTAAAATAAAAACAAAACTTAATAAAAATAATAAACTTTGTACCATTCAATAAGTATTATATATTAAACACAACGGAAATAAAAACAAAATTCTAATAATAATTTTTAACATTGTAAAATATTAAATCTTTGAAAATAATCATTTCCATGAGTACGAATTATTGATACTAAAATTGAAGACCTAATGCTCCTTCACATACACTAAAAGTTAAAAATATTATTCTAAAAAAATTTTCATAATTTAATATATTTAAATAAATAAATAATAAAAGAAATAATCTTAAAACAATATATTCTAATCTTAACAATATAGGTAATAAATGCTTTCGATTAGAAACAAAAGTAAATACTCCTATAATAAATAAAATACTTGGTAAGCTTCAATTTAAAATTGCTATCATTAGTTTTAATAGTTTAACAAAAACATTGGTCTTGTAAATCAAAAATAAGGTTATTTCTTTTAAAACTTCAAGAGAAAAGAAATTTCTTTATCATTAATCCCCAAAATTAATATTTTAATTAAACTACCTCTTGATATTATACAATGAATTTTATTAACACTTTTAATTATTTTTAATTTTATTTTTATAAATATAAAACATCCATTAGCAATAGGATTAACTCTATTAATCCAAACTACATTAGTAACTTTAACATCAGGTCTTATAACTAAAAGATTTTGATTTTCATATATTTTATTTTTAGTATTCTTAGGAGGTATATTAGTTTTATTTATTTATGTAACTTCTTTAGCATCAAACGAAATATTTTCATTTTCAATTAAATTATTATTTATTTCATTAAGAATATTTTCTGTAATAATAATTACATTATTTTTTATAGACAAAAATATTTTACTACAATACCAAAATTTAGAAGTTAAATCTATTTATGATATAAATTCTTACTTAATAGAAAATTCTTTATCTCTTAATAAATTATATAATTATCCAACTAATTTATTAACAATTTTATTAATAAATTACTTATTAATTACATTAATTGCTGTAGTTAAAATTACTAAATTATTTAAGGGTCCTCTTCGACCAATATTTAACTAATGAACAAACCTTTACGAATCAAATGTTTAATAATTCAAATTTTAACTGGTTTATTTTTAGCAACACATTATACTGCAGATATTAATTTAGCTTTTAATAGAGTTAATCATATTTGTCGAGATTTAAATTATGGATGATTACTACGAACTATACATGCTAATGGTGCATCATTTTTCTTTATTTGTATTTATTTACATGTAGGACGAGGAATTTATTACGGATCATACTTATTTACTCCAACTTGACTAGTAGGAGTAATTATCTTATTTTTAGTTATAGGAACAGCATTTATAGGATATGTTTTACCATGAGGTCAAATATCTTTTTGAGGAGCTACAGTTATTACTAATTTATTATCAGCCATCCCTTACCTAAGTATTGATTTAGTTCAATGAGTATGAGGAGGATTTGCTGTAGATAACGCTACATTAACTCGATTTTTTACATTCCATTTCAATTTATCATTCATTGTATTAGCTGCAACATTAATTCACATTTTATTTTTACATGAAACTGGATCAAATAACCCTATAGGATTAAACTCTAATATTGATAAAATTCCATTCCACCCATACTTCACTTTCAAGGATATTGTAGGATTTATCGTTATAACAATAATTTTACTTCTATTAGTATTAATTAATCCTTACCTTTTAGGAGATCCTGATAATTTTATTCCTGCTAATCCATTAGTAACACCAGTTCATATTCAACCAGAATGATATTTCTTATTTGCTTATGCTATTTTACGTTCAATTTCTAATAAATTAGGAGGAGTAATTGCTCTAGTTCTTTTTATTGCAATTTTAGCTATTTTACCATTTTATCATTTAAGAAAATTCCGAGGAATTCAATTTTACCCTATTAATCAAATTTTATTCTGAGTAATAGTAGTAACAGTAATCTTATTAACATGAATTGGAGCTCGACCAGTTGAAGAACCTTATGTTTTAATAGGACAAATTTTTACTTTGCATATTTCATATTTAATCCTTTAATTATTAAATGATGAGATAATTTATTAAATTAGTTAATGAGCTTGAAATAAGCATATGTTTTGAAAACATAAGATAGAAATCAAATTTTCTATTAACTTTACTAAAATTAATTCATTAAATTAAATAAAATAAAAAAATCTTAAACCCTACAAAAAATAATAAAAAATTTAATGAAAAAGGTAAAAAACTCTTTCAAGCTAAATATATTAATTTATCATATCAAAATCGAGGTAATGTTCACGAACTCAAATAAATATAAAAGAAACAAATGTTAATTTAACATAAAAAAAAAACATGAAAAACATCACTTCCCAAAAATATTACACAAAATAATATTCTTATAAACAAAATACTTGCATATTCTGCTAAAAAAATTAAAGCAAATCCTCCTCTTCTATATTCTACATTAAATCCAGAAACTAATTCTGATTCTCCTTCAGCAAAATCAAAAGGAGTTCGATTAGTTTCAGCTAAAGAAATTCTAAATCATACTAAAGCTATAGGAAATATAATAAATAAAAATCAAATAAATATTTGATACTTATAAAATATTAACATATTATAACCCCCAATTAAAAAAATAAAACTTAATAATACTAAAGCTAATCTAACTTCATAAGAAATAGTTTGAGCAACAGCTCGTAAACCTCCTAATAAAGCATAATTTGAATTTGAAGATCAACCTGCAATTATTACTGTATAAACAACTAAACTTGTACAACAAAGAAAAAATAACAAACCTAAATTAAACGAAAAAAGCTTAACAAATATAGGTATACATATTCAAACCAATAAAGACAAAAATAATGAAAAAATTGATGAAAAATAATAAGAAATATAATTAGACAATAAAGGATAAGTGTAATAAAAATTACATAAATAAATTCTAAATTTATTGCACTAATCTGCCAAAATAGTAATTATATTAATTATATTCAATATAAAAATAATAATTTATCAAATATTTCGTACTGAAATATTTTCATTTTTTAAAGATAAAAACCAACCTGGCTTACGCCGGTTTGAACTCAGATCATGTAAGAATTTAAAAGTCGAACAGACTTAAAATTTAATTGGCTACACCTAAAATTATATCTTAATCCAACATCGATCGCAACATCGGTCGCAATCTTTTTTTCTATTTATAGGGTCTTCTCGTCTTTTAAATAAATTTTAGCTTTTTGACTAAAAAATAAAATTCTATTATAAATTTTCATGAAAGAGTCAATATCTCGTCCAACCATTCATACCAGCCTTCAATTAAAAGACTAATGATTATGCTACCTTTGCACAGTTAGTATACTGCGGCCATTTAAAATATTTCAGTGGGCAGGTCAGACTTTAAAAAAAAATCAAAAAGACATGTTTTTGTTAAACAGGCGAACATTATTTTTGCCGAGTTCTTTATAAAAACTTTTCATTTATATTTATTTATACATTTTAATATACTAATTTTATCATAATTTTTTAATTTTAATTATCAAAATGAATACTTTAATAAAAATTTAAAATTTTAATAAATAATAATTATTATAAAATAAATTATAACACTTTTATTAATAATAGCTATTTCTAAGCTTATATTTATTAATATATTTATTTATTTTTAAAAATTTATTTTACAGCTTATCCCATAAAATATTAAAATTAAATATTTATTTAATTAATTTATTTAATTAAATAATATAAAATTTCTAAATTAAATTTATTTCTTAAAGAACTAGATACCTTTAAAAACGAATAACATTTCATTTCTAATATATTATTAAAAATAATTTTGCCACATTAACTTTCATAATATATTAACTCTTTTAAAATCGAGAAAATTATTTTAAATAATTTTTATTTGATAAACCCTGATGCACAAGGTACAATAAATTAAATTTTCTTTTAAAATAAAAATTTTTCAAATTATTTCAATTTTCTTTCACAATACTATTACACTATAATTAATATTATTTTTTCTTTATTAAATACTAAAACAATTCAATTTATAATTATTTTTAATAATTTAAAATATAAAAAAAATTATTAATAAATAAAATCTAATCAATTTATATTGATTTGCACAAAAATCTTTTCAATGTATATGAAATACTTTACTAAATAAGCTTTAAATTGCATTCTAGGTACACTTTCCAGTACATCTACTATGTTACGACTTATCTTACCTCAGTAGTAAGAGTGACGGGCGATGTGTGCATATTTTAGAGCTAAAATCAAATTATTAATCTTTATAATTTTACTATCAAATCCACCTTCAATAAATATTTCAAATTTATATCCGTTTAAATAAATTTATTGTAACCCATTTCTACTTAAATATTAGCTACACCTTGATCTGATATATTTTCTTTTAAAAAATTTTGAAAATTAACATTCTTATAAAATATTCTAATAACGACGGTATATAAACTGATTACAAACTTAAGTAAGGTCCATCGTGGATTATCGATTACAGAACAGGTTCCTCTGAATAGACTAAAATACCGCCAAATTTTTTAAGTTTAAAGAACATAACTACTACTACCTTAGTTTTTTAATTTACATTTTAAATAATAGGGTATCTAATCCTAGTTTATTACTAAAATTTTTAAGCTTCAATTATTCTAATAAAAAATTTTATAAATTTAAAATTTCACCTAATAAATTTATTTTTATTTTATAAATAAACAATTTAACTTCAACTAAAAAAAATCTATTTGCATTATTCATATAACCGCGGCTGCTGGTACAAATTTAGCCAATACTCTTTAGTATTACTATTTCTAAGTTTCCTTAATTAATAATATTAATTACTGCGGATAAAAAAAAATATTTATTATTAAAATAAATAAATATTCATATAAAAATTTACATATAAATTAAACTAATAATAAATTTACAAGCCAAAATAAAACTTTATACAACTAATTAAAAATTTTAATTTAACTGAATTTTTAATAAATTAAATTAGTAAATTAAAATTATAATTTAATTTAAATAAATAATTTCTAATAATAAAATTTTCTTTATATAATCATAATTAATTATTAATTTTAATAATCAAAAATTGGTAATTACTCATATATAAATACTTATTTAATAAATTAATAAAATATTACCCCTATTAATATTTATTCTTTATTTTATTAAATAAATAAATTAATTAAAGTTGTTAATAATAAAAATTAGTAATTATTTATTTACTAATAAATATTTTTTAATTCATTAAAATAATTATAAATTGGTAAATACTCACACAATAAAAATTTAGTTATCCCCTAATAACTTTCATATATGTATAATAAATTTATTAAATAAAATATTTATAACTTACTTTCAATATATATAAATTAAATTAGTAAATAAATTTTTAACATAAATATATATGAATATATTAAAAAAAACCATAAATTAAAAAGGATCTATTTTTTTTTTTTTTTAAATATTATAATATAAAACATTTTCTACATTTATACCTCTCAAATTTTATATTGAAGCGTGCAAAATCTGAATTTTAGTCTATATACCAATATAGATTAATAGATATCTCTTAATATATAAATATTTAATTAATTAATAGATATCTATTAATTTAGATCAAAAAAAATTTAAATTCAATTAAGAATATCACTAATTAAATCTTTATTAATAAGTATTTATCTAATTATTATGTTGAAATTGATTTATTAAAAAAAATAATTTATTAAGTATGGGATAGTTATTTATATTAATTATATAAATAATTTATTAATTATTATATATTTTTGTATTAAATAAATTATAATAATAAAAAAAATATTTCTTTTTCAAAAATTTTAGTATAAAGAAAAAAAAAACATGAGAAACCTACTTTTAATGAATTGCCTGATAAAAAGGATTACCTTGATAGGGTAAATCATGTAATAATATTACATTCATTATATTTAATAGAATTAAACTATTTCTAAAAGCATCAAAAACTTTTGTGCATCATACACCAAAATATAATTATAAAAAGATAAGCTAATTAAGCTACTGGGCTCATACCCCATTTATAAAGGTTCTAATCCTTTTCTTTTTAATTTTTAATAATTCATCAAAAATTATATTTTTCGGAATTTTAATAATAGGAACATTAATTTCTATTTCTGCTAATTCATGGTTAGGTGCTTGAATAGGGTTAGAAATTAATTTATTAGCTTTTATCCCCCTAATAAGAGATGATAAATTAATATCAACAGAAGCCTCATTAAAGTATTTCTTAACTCAAGCATTAGCATCTTCAGTATTTCTATTCGCAGTGATTCTGTTTTTACTAAATTCAAGTAAAACAAATTCAAATTATTTTATAGAAATAATAATCTTTTCTTCTCTTCTTTTAAAAAGAGGTTCTGCTCCATTCCATTTTTGATTCCCTAATGTAATAGAAGGACTTTCATGGACAAATGCATTAATTTTAATGACTTGACAAAAAATTGCACATTTAATATTAATTTCTTATATTATTTTTAAGCCATTAATTATTACAAGTATTATTCTTTCAAGATTAATCGGTGCTTTAGGTGGATTGAATCAAACTTCTTTACGTAAATTAATAGCTTATTCTTCTATTAATCATTTAGGATGAATATTAGTAGCAATATACAATAGAAATTTATTATGAATAACATATTTTTTATTTTAATCATTTCTTTCATTTGCTATAATCTTTATATTCAATATATTTAAAACTTCTCATATTAACCAATTATTTTCATTATTTTTTCATTCAAAGGTTATAAAATTTTTCTTATTTTTTAATTTATTATCATTAGGAGGATTACCTCCATTTTTAGGATTTTTCCCTAAATGAATTGTTATTCAATCTTTAACTATGAATAATCAATTATTTTTATTAACATTTATAGTATTAATAACATTAATTACTTTATATTTTTATATACGATTATCATATAGAGCTTTTATATTAAATTATTATGAAAATAATTGATTAAATTATTCTATATTCAAATCTAGTTATATGAAAATTTTTATAACTTTTTCATTTATTTCAATTTTTGGATTATTCCTAATTTCTTCTTTATATTTTTTATTTTAAAGGCTTTAAGTTAAATAAACTAATAGCCTTCAAAGCTATAAATATAAGAATAATCTTTTAAGCCTTAGTAAATTATTTACTCCTTTAGAATTGCAGTCTAATGTCATTATTGACTATAAAGCCAATGATTAAAGAGAAATAATTCTCATAAATAGATTTACAGTCTATTGCCTAAACTTCAGCCATTTAATCGCAACAATGGTTATTTTCAACTAATCATAAAGATATTGGAACTTTATATTTTATTTTTGGAGCTTGATCCGGAATAATTGGAACTTCTTTAAGAATTCTAATTCGAGCTGAATTAGGACATCCTGGAGCTTTAATTGGAGATGATCAAATTTATAATGTAATTGTTACAGCTCATGCTTTTATTATAATTTTTTTTATAGTAATACCAATTATAATTGGAGGATTTGGAAATTGATTAGTTCCATTAATACTAGGAGCTCCAGATATAGCATTCCCACGAATAAATAATATAAATTTTTGACTTTTACCTCCTGCATTAACTTTATTATTAGTTAGTAGTATAGTAGAAAACGGAGCTGGAACAGGATGAACAGTTTACCCTCCTCTATCTTCTAATATTGCTCATGGAGGAGCTTCTGTTGATTTAGCTATTTTCTCTCTTCATTTAACAGGAATTTCTTCAATTTTAGGAGCTGTAAATTTTATTACTACAGTTATTAATATACGATCAACAGGAATTACTTTTGATCGAATACCTTTATTTGTTTGATCAGTAGTAATTACAGCTTTATTACTTTTATTATCATTACCAGTATTAGCAGGAGCTATTACAATACTTTTAACAGATCGAAATCTTAATACATCATTCTTTGATCCTGCAGGAGGAGGAGATCCAATTTTATACCAACATTTATTTTGATTCTTTGGACACCCTGAAGTTTATATTTTAATTTTACCTGGATTTGGAATAATTTCTCATATTATTAGTCAAGAATCAGGTAAAAAGGAAACATTCGGTTCATTAGGAATGATTTATGCTATATTAGCTATTGGATTATTAGGATTTATTGTTTGAGCTCATCATATATTTACAGTAGGAATAAACGTTGATACACGAGCTAACTTTACTTCAGCTACTATAATTATTGCTGTACCAACTGGAATTAAAATTTTTAGTTGATTAGCAACTCTTTATGGAACTCAATTAAACTATTCTCCTGCTACTTTATGAGCTTTAGGATTTGTATTTTTATTCACTGTAGGAGGTTTAACTGGAGTTGTTTTAGCTAACTCTTCAGTTGATATTATTTTACATGATACATACTATGTAGTAGCTCACTTCCATTATGTTTTATCAATAGGAGCTGTATTTGCTATTATAGCAGGGTTTGTTCATTGATATCCTTTATTTACAGGATTAACTTTAAATACTAAGATATTAAAAAGTCAATTTGCTATTATATTTATTGGGGTAAATTTAACATTCTTCCCTCAACATTTCTTAGGATTAGCAGGAATACCACGACGATATTCAGACTACCCAGATGCTTACACAACTTGAAATGTAATTTCTACAATTGGGTCAACAATTTCTTTATTAGGAATTTTATTCTTCTTCTTTATTATTTGAGAAAGTCTTGTATCTCAACGTCAAGTTTTATTCCCTGTTCAATTAAATTCATCAATTGAATGATTACAAAATACTCCACCAGCTGAACATAGTTATTCTGAATTACCTTTATTAACTAATTTCTAATATGGCAGATTAGTGCAATGGATTTAAGCTCCATATACACTCAAACCTCGTTTTATGCGAATTTATTTTATGCTAATTTGAATTAGTGCGGTTTCAAAATTCTAAAATTTTTCTTTGCAAAAATGATTTTAAGGAAGATTTTGGTCCACATACATCCAAAAAAAATTGATCAACTAAGTACAACTACTGATTTTTTACCAATTCCGGTTCGGATATATAAAGTATTGTTCAAATCCTTTGTACATGAAAAAATATTAAGTTTATTTTTATGAAATGTTGTATATTTTCTTAATTATTTGGAATTGGTGTTATTTTGTTGTTTGTTTCCTTTATTTTTTATAATTTTTGTAAAGAATTAAATTTTTTTAATTTTTTATATGCGATTTTGTTTGACTTTTAAGGGAATAATTTGAAAATGTGCGCCATTTTATCTAAAACCCAATTAGTGGATTTTGTATGGAGCTAGTGTATCGTTTTGTGCGAATTTGAATTATGCGCTTTTTTGCGAAACGAATTAATCGCATAAAACGAGGTTTGAGTGTATAAAGTATTTTACTTTTATTAGAATAATAAATGTCAACATGAGCAAATTTAGGTTTACAAGATAGTTCTTCTCCTTTAATAGAACAATTAATCTTTTTCCATGATCACGCACTTTTAATTTTAGTAATAATTACTGTACTTGTAGGATACTTAATGTTTATATTATTTTTTAACAAATATGTAAATCGATATTTATTACTCGGACAAACTATTGAAATTATTTGAACAATTTTACCTGCAATTATTTTATTATTTATTGCTTTCCCTTCTCTTCGACTTTTATATTTACTTGATGAAATTAATGAACCTTCAATTACTTTAAAGGCAATTGGTCATCAATGATATTGAAGTTATGAATATTCAGATTTTGCAAATATTGAATTTGATTCATATATAATTCCTACTAACGAATTATCAATTGATAGCTTTCGTTTATTAGATGTAGATAATCGAGTAGTTTTACCAATAAATTCTCAAGTTCGAATTTTAGTAACTGCCGCTGATGTAATTCATTCTTGAACTATCCCAGCACTAGGAGTAAAGGTAGATGGAACTCCTGGTCGACTAAATCAAAAAAATTTTTTAATTAACCGACCAGGTTTATTTTACGGACAATGTTCAGAAATTTGTGGAGCTAATCATAGTTTTATACCAATTGTAATTGAAAGAATTCCAGTAAATTACTTTATTAAATGAATTTCTAATAATATAAATTCTTCATTAGATGACTGAAAGCAAGTACTGGTCTCTTAAACCATTTTATAGTAAATTAGCACTTACTTCTAATGAAAAAATTAGTTAAATATATAACATTAGTTTGTCAAACTAAAATTAACAATTTATTGATATTTTTTAATTCCTCAAATAGCACCTATTGGTTGATTAAGCTTATTTATTATTTTTCAATTGCTTTTGTAATTTTTAATGTAATAAATTATTATTCATTTATTCCTTCTATACCTAAATCAAATTTAATTAATAAAACACAATCTACAAATTCATTAAATTGAAAATGATAACAAATTTATTCTCAGTATTTGACCCTTCTTCTAGTATTTTTAATTTATCATTAAATTAAAATGAATTTCTAATAATATAAATTCTTCATTAGATGACTGAAAGCAAGTACTGTCTCTTAAACCCATTTTATAGTAAATTAGCACTTACTTCTAATGAAAAAATTAGTTAAATATATAACATTAGTTTGTCAAACTAAAATTAACAATTTATTGATATTTTTTAATTCCTCAAATAGCACCTATTGGTTGATTAAGCTTATTTATTATTTTTCAATTGCTTTTGTAATTTTTAATGTAATAAATTATTATTCATTTATTCCTTCTATACCTAAATCAAATTTAATTAATAAAACACAATCTACAAATTCATTAAATTGAAAATGATAACAAATTTATTCTCAGTATTTGACCCTTCTTCTAGTATTTTTAATTTATCATTAAATTGATTA